>NC_142346.1:14747968-15063437 GCF_054954075.1 Amborella trichopoda
ACTGTTAATTAAAGTTTTAATTTTTTTTGGGAAACTCTAATGGAAGAATTGTCCTCTTAGGACTTAAATTGGCAAGCTGTGAAATATTCTTAAAGCACCAAGCTTCATTGCATAACTAGTTGTCACTACTAAAAGAGAATCTTCAAATACACTTCAAAAAAGGAAAGGGGCTAGGGTTTTATTGGTAGCACCCCCATATCTTAATCACCACGTTGTGGTTTCCATTCCTACTGACACCACCACATTAACACCATAAAAAAACTAACTCCTAAACTATTTGAAAAAATGGGTAGGGGCATGTCTTCCCATTGAATTACCCAAAAAAAAAAAATTGTATCTTCAAATGGTTAAACTTCATGTAATTATAGATTCATGATAAAGTAATACTCCTCATTATTTAAATAAATCAACATAGGGATGGGAGAAAGAACACATAAGTGACTACAATTCTCCCTCTTTCCTTCAAAAGCATGCATTATGTAGGTGTAAACCCTAGGGAACACCAGTATTATTGGTAATTTTTTTTTTTTTTTTTTTTTTAAAAATTCCCCGAGTTGTATACACTACTCGGCTCAGTCTGAGTCAACTTAGCTGAGTTCTGGGACCTTGATTGTAATACGTTTTAAATTTGTTAGTTAATGAGAAATGGTTGCTCTTTTGTATATATGAAGAGAGAAGCATCACAAGATCTTGTTGTCATGACATGTCAATTTATGTTATTACTCTCAAGTAGTGGACAAATTAAATGGCATAAGTCTTTCTTTTTATTAAACTTATCAGGGTTGGTGGTCAACCACACTTATCAAGCCATGCTATCCTCATGTGCCTATGTAAAAGAAACCATGCTAAACAGTTCTTGGGTAACTGATGTTATTGAAACCCTTGATACTTCATCCCCTTTGTACATGGCCCCAAACATCCTCCTTAAATGGGTTATGGGATAGAGGCATGATCTTGCATGGCCATTGTAAGGACCCGGAATTTTTCGGCATCTATAAGGAAGCCACCGTGTGTGAAGGGAAGCTGCAGTGCGTGAAGGGAAGCTGCTGTGCGTGAAGGACGTCACCGTGCGTGCATGGGGTTGCTATCGTGCCCGACATCGCCATACGTGTCACTACCATGTGTGACACCGCCGTACGCATCACTGTTGTGTGCATCACCTCTATGTGCGACACCACTGTGTGCGTCACTACCGTGTGCATCACCGTCGTGTGCATACTGCTGAGAGTGAATGGCAGTTTAGGGAACTTCTATGCTTGTGTGCCACTTTAAAATTAGACTCACTTATCTTTTAGAAGTGGTTTGGCTTCATTCTAAGACATTTTAGTTAGTAAACAATGCTACACAAAACATGTGATAGTTCTGAAAAATTCAACAAAAAAATCCAATATGGTATCCTAGTAGAGAATGAACATAACTTTTGAATCACAAATAATTCTATCATAATTTCAAGACCATTTTTAAAATAGATTCATACATATTTCATTTAGAAGTAGTTTGAACGCATTTTGACATGGATTGGTCAATGAACAGTCTTGCACAAAAACATGTAAAGTTTTTGGAATTTCTTTTCATAATTCTGGCACGTCCTAGCAAATGGCTCATAAATTTCCAATCAAAAGAGTTATTGATATGGAGTACTTTCTCCTTTAAAATAGACTCAAAGGGGAATTGCCCTAAAAAACTTCAAAATCAACAGAAATAATTTCAGTGCTCAATCAATTACTCAAAAAGGAGTCAAAATTCTGAAAAAACAAGTACATTCCAGCAAGATTGCAAGAGCATTCAAGTCATATTCATGTTCAAAGTTTCATCGAGAATCATGCTTAAACCTCATAATTTGATAGACAAAGAAAACATGCATTAACTCAAAACATAAAGATATGGTAAACAAACCCACTTACATGCACCAAAAGACTCCAAGC
The DNA here is from genome assembly GCF_054954075.1 of Amborella trichopoda. Taxonomy (NCBI): domain Eukaryota; kingdom Viridiplantae; phylum Streptophyta; class Magnoliopsida; order Amborellales; family Amborellaceae; genus Amborella; species Amborella trichopoda. The sequence goes on from NC_142346.1 coordinate 14,749,894, forward strand.
TTCCCCACATAGGCCAAGCTTCCAAAGATGGTCTCAAGCTTTCCCCACAAAGGTAGGTCGTGGATGAGAGGGAGAGCAAAATTTTTGAGAGGGGTACGAAGGGAGGTACTTATAAGCAAGGAGATGGGGGAGGCAGCAGGCAGGTGGCATGCAAGGACCCACAAGTGGCAAACAGTGGTAGACATGTGGCATTTAGGGGTTTACAAGTGGCACACAAGCATAGAAGTTCCCTAAACTGCCATTCACTCTCAGCAGTATGCACACGACGGTGATGCACACGGTAGTGACGCACACAGTGGTGTCGCACATAGAGGTGATGCACACAACAGTGATGCGTACGGCGGTGTCACACATGGTAGTGACACGTATGGCGATGTCGGGCACGATAGCAACCCCATGCACGCACGGCGACGTCCTTCACGCACTGCAGCTTCCCTTCACACACGGTGGCTTCCTTATGGATGCCGAAAAATTCCGGGTCCTTACAATGGCCATGCAAGATCATGCCTCTATCCCATAACCCATTTAAGGAGGATGTTTGGGGCCATGTACAAAGGGGATGAAGTACCAAGGGTTTCAATAACATCAGTTACCCAAGAACTGTTTAGCATGGTTTCTTTTACATAGGCACATGAGGATAGCATGGCTTGATAAGTGTGGTTGACCACCAACCCTGATAAGTTTAGAAAAAAGAAAGACTTATGCCATTTAATTTGTCCACTACTTGAGAGTAATAACATAAATTGACATGTCATGACAACAAGATCTTGTGATGCTTCTCTCTTCATATATACAAAAGAGCAACCATTTCTCATTAACTAACAAATTTAAAACGTATTACAATCAAGGTCCCAGAACTCAGCTAAGTTGACTCAGACTGAGCCGAGTAGTGTATACAACTCGGGGAATTTAAAAAAAAAAAGAAAAAAAAAATTTACCAATAATACTGGTGTTCCCTAGGGTTTACACCTACATAATGCATGCTTTTGAAGGAAAGAGGGAGAATTGTAGTCACTTATGTGTTCTTTCTCCCATCCCTATGTTGATTTATTTAAATAATGAGGAGTATTACTTTATCATGAATCATAATTACATGAAGTTTAACCATTTGAAGATACTATTTTTTTTTTTGGGTAATTCAATGGGAAGACAAGCCCCTACCCATTTTTTCAAATAGTTTAGGAGTTAGTTTTTTTATGGTGTTAATGTGGTGGTGTCAGTAAGAATGGAAACCACAACGTGGTGACTAAGATATGGGGGTGCTACCAATAAAACCCTAGCCCCTTTCCTTTTTTGAAGTGTATTTGAAGATTCTCTTTTAGTAGTGACAACTAGTTATGCAATGAAGCTTGGTGCTTTAAGAATATTTCACAGCTTGCCAATTTAAGTCCTAAGAGGACAATTCTTCCATTAGAGTTTCCCAAAAAAAATTAAAACTTTAATTAACAGTGGAAAAATATTATATAATCTTGCTCGACTACTTAGGTGGTATAGTTGTGCGGAAAGGAAACGCAAGGGGATTTTTCTCATTGGGAAATCTTCATATCATCTTTAACTCACCTTGCAAACAAATTTCGAAGAATTAAAAAGGAAATTCTTTTGAGCTTTGAAAACCCTTGAATTTGCGGTGCCTTACAACAACCATTAAAGTTGTACGTCAGATAGAACCAGTTAGTGTTTCAAAACCTGCCTATCCAAATTGGGAATCTGTGATTCATAATCCAAATTAGAAATTGGTGAGGACCAAATTAGTTCTTAGTTAGAACTGGGAATCGATCTGACTTTGATTGACTTATCCAATTCTATCAAATCGCATGATTTGGATTGACCGAATCACCCAATTCCCTTGCAATTCAGCCTTCCGATCTAGGTATTAAAGCACTGAAAGCTGGTATTTGATTTGGTAGTCAATTTATTTTATTGTCATTGATATTAGGAATGATTAACATAAATACGAAGTTTTTCTAAGAGACTATTACATTGAAATGTTTGCTCTGCTATGAAATATCGAATGCTTATAAAATAATGAATTCTTGTGTAATGGTGAAGGCCTATGAATTATTGAATGTGCATGGTTGTAATAAGACATGCCTATAAATTATTGAATGTGTATGGTTGTAATAAGATATGCCTATGAATTATTGAATGTGAGTGGTTGTAATAAGACATGCTTATGAACTATCGACTGTGCATGGTTGTAATAAGACATGCCTATGAATTATTGAATATTAATGGTTGTAATAAGACATGCCTATGACTTATCGAATGTGTCTGGTTGTAATAGGATATGCCTATGAATTATTGATTGTGCGTAGATGTAACAAGACATGCCTATAAATTATTGAATGTGCATGGTTGTAATAAGACATTCCTATAAATTATCGAATGTGCTTGGTTGTAATTAGACATGTCTATGAAATAGTGAGTGAGCATGGTTGTAATATGACATGCCACAGATGTGCTATAAAGCATTATGCAATGAGCAATCTATTGATAGTGTGATATGGTTTGACAAGAATGTGATATGAGGCACTACGCAACGGGTTATCCGTTGGTAGTGTAATGTGATATGTTATGATAAGAAAGTTGTGCCGGCAGTTGGGATCTTCCCTAACTCGCCATAATCAGAGTTAGGATGTGAATGTGAATAGTCAGGAGGGTCACACCCCCCAGATCTATATGGATACTATGCATTGGGTCATCCCTTGGTAGTGTAACGCTCTCTTATCAGAAGGGCATAAGGAGATGGTTGTATCTTGCAAGGCCTTTGCCTATCAAAAGCCCTAATGCGCACTGGGGACTGTGTGTATAAGTGAAGACATTAGGAAATGGGTCATCCGTTTGTCATTGTCTTCCCTCATGAGTAAGGGTAGAGGCCCTAAGCAATGGGTTTTGGCTTCGCCTAATTGATAGGGTTTCTATTTCGAGAATAGGTGATATTAGGATTGCCTGTAGTCATTTTATTATTTGCCTGAATTGTTGATAAGTTATTTCAAAGAAAAGAGTTGATAAACTGTTAGCTCATGATATATTTCATATTTGATTTGTGCTTGCTCCACCATGAAAGAAATTTCTCATGACATGTTGAACTGTGATGCATGACTCCATATTGTATAACCTGCATGAAATTCTAGGGACGATTATGAATAACTGCATATAGGCAGGAATGCGTGGTGCTTGATCTACTTACTAGGCTTTATAGATCATTCCTTTAACTTCTTGAATGTAGAGTGATAGCTCGCGGGTTGAGGTTGCACGGTTGGGTGATAATGATTGGCGGTTGAAGACCCATACTTAACAAGGAAGCTCCCTTTTAATTGTAGGTATTATATGGTAGTTGGCCATATAATGGTTTTGTTGTGAAGCTATATATTTTTGTGGTTGGGCCTTTAGTGCCTCGAACAATTTGTAATACTATGGAAATTGTATATAAATTTGGTTTTAGTGTTCCAGCTTTTGTTATGGTTGTGTTTGGAGATTTTGTTTTCTTTCGTGGTTTGATTTGATTCCTTATTTTTAAAAGCGTTGAGCCACTCCCACCTACATGGCATTCGCTACCTCTGGTCGTAGTACCACACCCTGTTACTCTCCGGCAAGTATGGCATGAGGGCAGGGGGCGGGGCTGTGACAGCCATGGTCCGGACATGGCTAGTGTGATCGACAATGGCAATGTGCAGCGAGATGGTGCCTTTGGGTTTCGGTTTCCCGATGAGTACGGAGCACGATTTCTTGATGAATACATAAAAAGTAAAGCCACACTTCAAAATCCTCTTGGAAAATCCTAGGAAACTCGAATGTAGGCTGAAAATACATTTCCTTTCTTGTAAAGCTCACTCTAAAAATGTTGGAAAATGCAGTATGAATGCTAGAAAAATTTATGATGGGTTGAAAATATATTTCCTCGGAATTTGAAGATAAAAAAATAGTGTAGATGTAGCAGAATCTATGAATATTTGAAAAGGGATGGTCCAAATAATGCTTTACAAGATGGCTTCCAATCGTTGTTTCTCTCTCTAATCAGGTCCAGATGATCAATTTAATGGCTTTCAAACCAAAAGGTGGCACCTATAATGAATAGTAGTATAAATTGAATCCCAATTGTCAGATCTTCATCGGGTGGTTCAAAATATATGTCATTATTTGAATTTTAATCTTTTTTAGAAATCAAATCAAGATGAAATTTTGAGCGTATATACTTTACATCTAGCATGCACCATATAAAATATAAAACAAGTACTTTAAAGAATTTAAAATGACCAAATCATCCCCATCATTTTTAATGGATATTTTGATCATTTTTTATTTTTGAAAATATTTGTTTTATATTTTTCTTGTGCTCCCTATTTTTAGTACACACACCCAAAATTTCATTACAATCTATTTTCTAAAAAATATTAAAATTCAAATCGTGATATATATTTTGAACCAATCGATGAAGATCTGACGACTGGGATTCCACGTATATTACTATTGCCAAGCTCTTGGTAACATATTATATTATAATATAATATATATTATATCAGATATTGGTATATTATATGTAACTTATTGTAATATACATTATAATAATATTATATATATTATATTACACATAAATAAAAACTAAATTTTGAGTCATAAGAATAGTGTATCTTATAACAAGTTATCTGGACTTCCTATTTTCAAGATTTTCAAGTATTTGTAGATCTATTCAAGTTGCATAGGTTTCAATATTTTAAATCTTATATTAAAGTTGAACATAAATTTTCAAGCTATCGTAAGGTTTTCGACATCGAAATTATATCTTCTGGTAAAATTTAGATGTACGTCTTATATGTAAAATTTAGATGTAATATTTACATCTTCTGGTAAAATTTAGATGTAAAATAACATAAAGTGGGCACTTTATATGGGTGAGGTTTGTACAAGGCACCCTCCTTATGCTACAGAATTAAGGCGCACTTCTAAATTTTTTATGCAGATATAGTTTTAGTTCAAAATACTTATAATTACTTGAAAATCTAGTTTTATCTCTAGTGGTAAAATTTAAAATTCTAGAAATGGTACAAATCAAGTAGATCTACAAACACCAGAAAATCTTGAAAATTGATGGTCCAGATAATTTATTACAAGATGTATTATTTTTAGAAGTTGAAATTCTTTTTCTTTTGTTTTCATATCTATATATCTTGAGGCGGTGATGATCAAATTGGAGGGTTTTCTAATATTGAAACACTCTCTTCCAAATGATATTTGAGGTCCACTTTCATACACACACCCCTACCAAAAGATAAAGTACAGCTCATTGTTATTGCCACAACAATGCTTTTGTGGTTCCTTTACCATGGAGGACAACATATCAAACTTTTCAAGTGGGGTGTTGTTACCCAACATGAACTCGAATATAACGATAAAGGTGGCAAAAAGGATTCACTGGAGTGATCAAAATATGTAATCAAGGGGGGGGGCACTATGTTTAGCTTGTATGCTTAGTAGGATGCATCGCTTTCGCATAGTGTCCTCATCATCCATGGATGCAACTGACTAATATTTCGTAAATATGAATGGGGATAGTTAGTAGGCTACCGGTGAAGTTTGAACAAGTGTAAAAAATTCACTAAAACAGATGGCACACACCATAGTAAACTAGGTTGAAAAGAAACCATAATTTCATTAAAATGATTAAAAAAAACTAATTGTGTTATTATCTCTCTCCGGGTTATGCTATCCCATTAAGGTTTGCGCTTCCTATATAATTAGGATTTAACAAGGATCTTAGGTCGGTGCTCCATCGATTTGGTGATTGAGAGTTGGGTGTTCTTTGGTGGTGATCTCTAGATATTTCATATTCTTGTTAATGGCTTCCCAATTTCTCTCTTTTTAATTAAGTTTTTTATTTCATCATTAAAATTCATGTTTTGGCAGTAAGAGTGTGATCCTTATACTGTAGTAGGATTTGCTTTTTACTTTTAGATTGTAATAAATGGTTTTTGTAAGTAGAATTTTGCCTGTATTGTTGGAATAAATGGTCCAATGATTGAAGCAAAAGCAAAATAAACAACCAGGAATAAAGTATGATACTTGAGTGCTCCCAAAAGAGTTTCAATGAATGAATTTGGAGAGGTATGACCAACTTGTGCAAGCAAGTTTGATAACTACTAGAGCTGCTGAAATCAATTTTACCCTACAAATCCGAGTGAGGTGCAAGCTCACAAATACTCTCACATATGAGATATGAGGAACAATTTGAGCTTTACTCTCTGTTGAATGTCATTTTTGTTGCGCTTCTATGTGCCCCTGCGAATAAAGAGAGAGCCGGCAACAGTCTGGTCTCACGGGTTCCCGAAACACCCATAGGCCAGGATTGTGTTAAAAATTAAAGCCTTCAGCCTAGTGTCCTGAGTGTGATACCCTCGGACCAGAGAGGACCGCTCCACTGTAGCCTTGTGATAGCGGCTACAGTAGGGTGCTAGCCATCGCCATTGTGCTCAGAACGTTGAAGAACCCCCGATGACTAAATTCGGGCTTAATCGGACCACTCTAGAAGGGTCTACGATTATGCGGCCTCACAACTCACGGGTTCTACTGTAGAGCGATGCGGCTTCACCAAACCAGTCCTGGAATTGAAGACTCCGACAACGTTTTCCGGCAACAACTTCTTCAACCCACAACACCTTCCATAGAAATCAGATGGAGCTCAAATTTTAATATGTTCTAGATCACACCAGCCTTATCATTTTGATCTATGGCATTCGCTATGGCGTGACTGGGAACTACCACTGCTCTGAGGAAGAAGGCGACCAGAAAAATGAGAGAACAGAAATAGGGTCCAGGAAGCTCCGGATTCGGTGAAGCATAACTCGATGTCCAAATCATGGATTAACACGAGGACGGATTCTGGAGAACCACCTTGCACAGGGTTACATTCTGGTGTGACTCCTGTATCTAATCCCCTGTTCAATGGATGCAACTCCTCAGGACACTGAGGAAACAAATCTAGTCGGTTGTCGGTGTCCCTTTCCCCGACAACCTCCCAAATCAAGCAAAAGGCACAAATCAGCACTAAATCAAAGGAAACTTGGTGCAAAACAACAGCAAGAACCTCCTCTCTGACTTGCAAGCAGAGCCATGAACTAAAATGATGTAGCTCGAAGATGCATTGGCAAACAAAGTTCGAAAAAATGGCCGGACATTCACCTTAGGGAAAAAGGCCACCACAACACGATTAAAGGGCATCAAAATGCTCACAATCAAAAGAGGAACAACAATATGTTGCTGAAAAAGCCGAATAGTTGCCGCAAGTAGCCAGATCAGCTTCCAAGGTCTACCCATGGCGGAGCAGCCTGCATGCAAAGACGGTCTCGTCATTCAGGCAAAAGATCACAAGGGCATTTTGATCATTTGTGCCTAATTTTTGGATTTGTTTTCAATTTATTTAATTATAATTAATCTTGGCTTTTGAGCATTCATCCTTGTTTGGTGAATCCTCTATATAAGCAAGCTTACCCCATTTGTAAACGGACTCTAGAGCCCTCAGGACTTTGAACCCCTCAAGAGGGACCTCTGGGATCTCAACCCATCCCCTAGGTTGGGAAGAATCAAGGCTATTTCCTTCTTGTCATCTTGTTTCACCCTCTGAGTGCCTAGTCCATTTGAGAGGACAGAGAAAGGGAGAGAGAGAAAACTTCAAGAAGGGAGGGTACCCTGGAGTGCGCAGTCCCTTCCCCGCGAGTGTGCGGTCCCGCAGACACCCCCGGTCGTGTGGGTCACCCAACTTCTCTCGAGTCGAGTCATCCCTCCTCTCTCTCTCTCTCTCTGTCTCTCTCTCTTTTCCTCTTCCTCCTATTTCCCCATGCACGACCCCGTCCGCGCTGTAGTCCGTGCCCACTTGCGAGCACGCGGACATCAACCAACCTGTGGGGCTTGGCATCTTGGCTTTCACCTACCCCCCTTTCCTTTCTTTTAGCAACCAGAGAACCCTTCTAGGAGGGATCTCAGAGAAGTAGGATATTAAAGTTTATCCAAATAGTATCAAAAGAGTGAGAGGAGAGAGATTGAGATCCTAGGGAGGTTCCTGTCCAAACCGCACTGACAAACAGCCGGAGGGCTTCGTTATTGTTCTAAGAGGGCCATCCGCCCAGACGTGTCCCCGAACTCCCCTAGCTGCGTTAGAGCGGCTCGCGCTCCAGTCACAATCTCTCTCACCATCGATCTCCTATCCACAAGCAGGAGGCTCTCATGCACCTGTCTCACGCGGGTCCTCTTCAGTTGTTCGAGAGAGGGCTTCCCCGTCCGCATGCCGAGGGAATCCAGGAAACCACCGACATCAAATGGTTACTCCACTAGAGACAGATCACCCAATCGTTGACTCGAACTGTCTCCAGGTGCCAATCTCTCTTACTCCGCTTTCTGCTTTTTCTATGGGATCTTCTTATCCTACCTTTCTTCAGGTCGGGGAGTTCTACATCCCCATATCCATGCCCACTCCAGGGGAGTCTCGACCATCCGGTCCTCACTCCCCTGTGTGCCCTCTGTGGGGCCATGTTGGCCCAGCCATCCCGGCCTCGACCAAGAAAAATCGGGGCACGAACCCTCAAGGGCCCCACCCCACCTCTTTCGACATTAAGGGAAGACCCCTTAATGCTCGCGGCATGGGCGGTGTTACTACCGCCCCCTCTCTAAAGCACTCTATGGCTGACCTACACTCCACCAGCCATAGGTCTCACGACGGGCCTTGTGTCGCCACTCTCCCTCACTCACTTAGTCCTGATGGGGACGCCATTGCTGCTGGTAGCCAAAAGGAGACCCCAACTGCTTCACAAGGGGGCGTTGTCAACAATGGCACCCCTATGCACGCACTACTCCCTGACGACTGCCATGCCAGCCTGTGTGGTTACTCCACCATGCACACCTATGTCTACAAGCTCCCTGGCAGCCTGACCGCTATAATAATAGATCGGGGTAGATGACAGCCTCTCTTGGTCCCTCAAACTATTTCGGGTTGCCCTCAACCCGGATGTGGTGCTGGTGGCCCTAAGACTGCCCACATCATGCCTGACAATTCCACGGCTCGGGGTAGCCCAATGGCCAGTCCCCGACTGACACGTGACTTTTGAGACAATCAAAAGTCCCCCAAACAAACACACACACAAGCGGGAGGCTCAACAGTGTCGGCACTTAAATGGGCGGATGACACACGAACGCCCTTCACCACACATGGGACCGGCCCCACGGCCATCCCGTATATTATGGATCACGCGTACGTGTGCAGGTCCAAAGGAACCACCAGACCTGGGGAAAGACGGGTGAAGACTGACCATCTTGTCAGCCACTCTTTTCTTCCCTTTGTCAGTCCCCAGTCTTCGTTGTCAACGACGGAACCTTCTCCCGTCGCATCTCTCGATTCTTTGTATGAGCTCATCAAAACTGTCTGCTCACTGATGGAGTAGGCCTGTCAAGAAGGAGACCGGACCCACTCCCAAACTGGAAAGCAAGCCCAATGGAGCCTGCAACTCGAACAGGCTGCAAGACTGAAGCTTCGCTCCCTTACAATCGAGGCGATGACTCCTGCCTTGGCAGACCGGGCTTGGACCTCGGATGTACGTCTACCTAGATGCGGTCAGGTTATCACCCACGTCGAATGGCTAACAGGTACAACCGACACAACGACCATGAGTGCCCCTCAATTCCCATCTGATGTTATGTCATTGCTTTCATCAAGCACCGCCTAAGGCCAGTGGCTGCAGAACAAGGGGACAACACGACAATAGCCACCCTTGGGTCAGGAATACACAAGGGTGCCCCCACCAAGGAGCAACTGGAAAGCCGAGGGGTCCAAGCAGGGGTGCGGACAGCGGCATGATGTTAACCGAGCGTGGATGCTGACCCTTCTTAGGATGATGATTGGGCATGACATGATAGTCTTGCCACCCAGCAAATGGCCCGACCACGCAGAATGGGCAGATCATCCCAACTACTGCGCTTTTCACTGGATGCTAAGACACCCTATGGAAGATTGCTTCCAGCTGAGGCACTACATCGAAGAGCTCGTCCTCTTAGGATGGATTGACTTGGAGGACCTCCAAAAAGCTTTCGAAGTACATGGGGCCTGCTAAATCGACATTCTCTATAGAGAGCTAGAGGGCGAGGGCGAGACCCCCAAAGATCGTGTCTCCGCCCTGTTAGTTCCACTCCACGACCTACCCTGTGCTATTTCATCCCAAGGCAGGTCGTTTTCAACGAGGGAGATTGGCGTGTCATTACGAGAACCTCTCAAGGTCCGCCCTACGTGGGCATGAGAACCTAAAATTGTGCGCTACAGCCAGTCCCTAGGGCAGGACAGTAAGCAAGCCTTACTGTAGTCGTTGGGGTATGACTCTAAAACTACCTCCTAAGAACATGATCGCGCACTAGCAGGAGTCCGCGGCCTCTCGGGAAAGAGCTCGATCGCCTTCCCTAAAAGCGTCCCAATTCTCATCGTTACACCCCTTCTCTAGATAAGGCTAGGGCGAAATTCAATGAGGAAAAAACGTAGAAAGAAGCAGGAAGAAGACGCCTTAGACACATCAAACACAAAGAACAAGAAACAAAATGTCGTCTTATTCACATTCAACTGAGGTTACAAAACTAGAATGAGCTATCGACCCTACATGAAAAAAGGGGGGACAATAATTAAAAGCAGTTCAGCACTTCCTGCATCCTTATGCTCAGTTCTTCCGCCTCCCCCTGAACGATTCGCGCCCGTCCCTTGCTCTGAGCGATATCCAAGGTGACCGACTCAAAGTTAGCAGCAGCCACCATTGCCTCTGAGTTTAACTCCTCCAAACAGCGAGAGTGCACAGCTATCAGCTCCCGGTATAATTGGCAGCTCTGAACTAAGTCGGCTAAGCAGGTCTAACGCCGATAGACTTCGTCTTTGAAGGCATGGATTTCGCGGCACACCTCGGCATCCTCACTCACAAGCTGGGAGTGTCGAGAGGTGACCCTCTCCCTCTCCTCCCCATGCTCCTTCCCAAGGGCTTCCTGCATAAACAGCTGTGCCCTCAGAGAGGCCAGGCGTGCCTCGTGGGTCACCCGCAATGTGGTCTTGAACAACTGAGCTTCAACTCCCAAATCCACGAGATCGCACATAAGACCTCTTAAACGACTGAGGGTCATCGTATCAGGGTTCATCGCTTGCAAGCTGGCTGCACAAACCTCGTTGCTCTCAACTCCCTCCTGAAGATCAGAAAGTGGGCGTTCTTTCAGCCATTCGAGCCCCGCCTGGAGCATGCGCCTTATGGTAGGTGCCCTGGAGCCCGATCCCGATAAAGATGAAATCAGGGAATTTGAGAAAGCAGGAGAAGGTGTCCTGGGAACGACCCTCCCATCCCCAGCAGGTAGAGACTCGAAAGGCATGGATGACGGCTCCCTCACTTCGAGCTGGTTGTCAACGTCGAACAACTATGATGTTGAGCAAAAATCCCCATCTTCACGCATTTTGCTGCACAAAAAGAGAGTGCCTAAGAAGTCAGGCCAAAAGAAAACGGTGTACCAGCCACATGTCCTGACCCAAACAAAGCAGCATTACCTGATAGAGAAGGCGAACTACGGCCAGCCATGACCCTACTCAAGTACTGCTCTGGGAAGAGGCAAACGCCGAAAAGGAGGCCCGAGCAAAGGGCGCTAAGGGTGCTGGCTCTTTCTAGGGATACTAGGCTTAAATATCAATGAAAAGCAGCTACCCCTCCGTTTATAAAAACCCGGTGGCAAAAAGGGGCCAGTCAATCGGTGACCCGTCCTCCAATTACAGAGAAACGTTGACGACACATCAAGCGAGGCATCAAAAGCCGAATACCGAAGCACATCCGGTGTACAAATCGAAGTGTCGCATGAGCCAACATTACATACCTCAAAGCTCCTATCGTACAAACAACACACGAACTGATGTGCCACACATGCGAAAGATTACGCTCAGTCCCTAGGAAGCACTAACAGACACGTAATCGAACTGTAGCACGATGCTGATATCGCCCCTTCTGCTCATCATTAACTGTTGCATGCATAACGTGGCCTGTTAGGAACAACGCGCTTACCGCCGTGCAAGCGCCACAAAACTCATGCATGCAGCCCAATCCCGTTCGGCTTGCCTACAGCGAGGGCCCATTTAGAGTGCCTGGGGCACGCCCCTCCACTGCTCTATTTCGTAGGCAAGTGAACCCTCTTCCTTGTCTCACTCATGTATGGGACACCCTGCGGCCCCTCTATCTTTCTCTCTATCTCAAAAAACAAAAAAACAATATTCGGGTTCTTATGAAAACAATAATGATGCATTCCCCAAGGGTTGGGATGAAAACTCGCAAGGGCATCCCAACCATCATCACACAACAAGTAGCAATTGCCCCACGGGCACAACAGGCACTTCATCGGCCATTCAATATCCCCACCAGCAGCAGAGATAAGGATTGTGCCCGCTCACACAAAAAAAAAAGGAGCGGTAGACATTAGCGCAAAGAAGGAGAACTGTACACAAAAGGGATTTCATTTCATGACCAGAAAAAAGATTACATATTTGTTGTTATAAGACAATGTGTACATCTGTTCTGAAGTGGTTCCATCCCCTTCGAGCGCTCACCGCATTCTCACAGCGGTGGTAACAGCCGAAAGGCCATGCCCATCTCTTCAAGCATGACTTGAAGAGGGCGGGGAGAGCCTTCTCGTTCAACTCATCCTCCGATGAGGATGACTGGCCCCCAGTGCCTTACACACACGGCTGCGGGTCCCACGCTATGGGTGCCGCTAAAACACAGGCTCCTAGAGCAGCACACTCGCCCTCTGTCATCGGTCCATCGTCGCTTCCGTGTGGTCAAGCATCTTTACAATGACGTCCAACACTTGCACGTGCCTCAAAGGTCGGTCTCAAGCATTTAGCTCCTGCAGCGGGTATCTCTCACCGGCCAAATTCTTCAAAGAAAATGAAGTCTCTGTACTGCCTCTACACAAAGGAGCACCCAAAAAGGAACTTCGTCATCAAATAGGGAAAACGCTGCTCTCACGCTTTCCTGCCTTGCCCCCCTTTTAAAGGGCCTAGGCTCATCAAAACTTGCTGCTTCCCAAGCACCCCGCTGCCCAATTGCTTAGCCACATGTCACCACAACCACTCCTCGTTGACCGCAACATTTAAAGCCTTCCCATGCCTCACCTACTTGGCATTGTTCACAAAGTGTCACAGTCAAGTCTCATGGCGCCACAATGCTAGCCTGGCGATATCTACATATCACTCAAGCAGATCTTCCACTAGAGCATCGCCACCATGTGGAGTTCTCCATCTGGCCTCGCCCAGCATGTAAGCGCCCTGTCAGCCGAGCACCGCCTACAGTCTCGCCCCCTTTGAGGCATTTCATCATTTCACACCCCCTCCGAGGCATGCCTATAGCCTCGCCCCCTTCAGGGCACGCCAACATTTCTCACCCCCTTCGGGGAACGTCATCAGCTCTCTCCCACTTTGGGACACTTCATCATTTCATGCCCCCTCTGGGGCACGTCTACAAATTTTCCCTCTTAGGGCACCTTACCTTTTACCTCCCCCGTGGGTACCTCTTACACCCCCTGCGGGTACCTCTACTTACACCACCCAGGGGTACCTCCTCTGACACCCCCCGCGGGTACTTCTCCTACATCCCCTGCGGGTACCTCCTCTTACACCCCTCGCGGGTACCTCTTCTTACACCCTCCATGAGTACCATATTCTCACACCCCCTGTAGGTACCTTCTCTTACCCCCCCCGTGGGTACTTCTCCTACACCCCCCTCGGGTACCTCCTCTTACACCCCCTGCGGGTACTTCTCCTACACCCCTTGCGGGTACCATCATCTCACACCCCCTGCGGGCACCTCTTCTTACACCCCTTGCCGGTACACCCACGCAGGTACTTCTTCTCTCCTCACCCCACGAGTGTCATCTCCACTCCACCGCCCCGTGAGTACCTCCAACATTCCGTCACTGTTGGCAGCATCTAACGTCTGCCGTGGACACCGACACCATCGACCCTACGTGAAGACAAACTGCCTGGGTCATAACAAAGCCAACCTTTGGGGCAACGCCCCACAAGATGAAAAGCCCCCTGCCTTGGCCCCCGGCCGCTACAATCAACTCAAGGTAGGGTCACACACTCAAGACTCTTCCGTTAAGGTTCAATATATTGGTGACCTCTTTCTACCCCTTAAAGGAAAAAAAAAGAAGTCGGGCACAATGGTAACTATCACGAGTAAAAGAAAAAGAGCATCATGAAAATATAGCCCAAGAAAACAAGTGGGGTTATGGGTAAAATCGCCCAAAAAAAATAGGGGCATGGTGAAAACCCGGAAAGGGCACCATGAGTAAAAATGACAGGCGGGCATGGCCATGAAGCCATGAGTAAAAGAGTCCTGAGAAAAATCCGAGCATGGTGAAAACCCGCAAAGGGTGCCATGAGTAAAAGCGAAAACCAACGGGTGAACGTGGCCTCGACGTCATGGGTAAAGGCAACCCAATAAAGGATATGGTGAAAATTACTTCGGTGGCGCCATATCCCCTTGGTTTAGGTGAAAACTCGCAAAGTGCACCTTGACCGAACCTCCTCCTTCTTCCGGGCTTCAGGCGAAACCTCCTTCTTTAGGCCCCAGTTCCTTCCTAAACAAAAAACTCTGGCCCCACTACCTTCCAAAAAAATAAAACTCCAGCCCCAGTGCCTCCAAAAAAAAAAAACTCTGGCCCTAGTGCCTTCCGAAAAAAAAACTCCAGCCTCAGTGCCTTAAAACAAAAAAAAAAAAAGCCTGCCCTAGTGCCTTAAAAAAAAAAAAAAAAAATCTAGCCCCAGTGCATTCCAAAAAAAACTCCAGCTCTAGTGCCTTAAAAAAAAAATCCAACCCCTGTGCCTCCATATTTTTGGCACCGGAGCCTTAGTGCTCTGATGCCACCCTTTTATCCCCGGGCCTTAGTGCTGCCTCCTTATTTTTGGCACCGAATCCTTAGTGCTTTGATGCCACCCTTTTATCCCGCTCCTTAATGCCGCCTCGTTTTTTGTTGCACTGGAGCCTTAGAGCTCCGGTGCCACCCTTTTATCCTGGGCCTTTGTGCCGCCTCCTTATTTTCGGCAACGGAGCCTTAGTGCTCTGGTGCCACCCATTTATCTCGGGCCTTAGTGTCGCCTCCAAACAAAATGTTTTGCCTTTGGGCCACCTTTTTTAATCCTGGGCCTTAGTGCCGTCAGTCAAAAAAAAAAAAAAAAGAAGCAAGCATCTAAGGTGAAGTCCCCAAAAATGGGATCGCTTCTGTGGCCATCCTCTTATCATTCCTTGACAATCAGGATGAGCCAAGCAACCCCCATTCATGCCAGTAGGATGATTGCCGAAGAGGTACCTCGGTTGCTTCTGGTGTTTTTGTTTGGATAGCGATAAAGCTCACAAGAAGGGCCCCCTCCAACAGGAACGTCAGGACCTCCCCAGCCAGAATGGGATAAAGCTCACAAGAAGGGCCCCCACTGGCTAGAAAACTGGGACTTTGTATTTGAGATGTCGTAATCTTGTTTAAGGTAGAATATCAACGTGATCTCCCACAAAAAAAAATAGATTTTGATGGGACTCGGAGCAAGCCCCTCAACAAGGCACCGGACTACTAGAAGCCACTTTGGTCACCCCCCGATCAAGGGAAAAGCTCAGCAAGGTCTACCCCTTGAGGATTGCGTAGTGTCGGTGATCAAGAAAAAAAATATCATCGATAGACAATAAACCAGTCTTGGCAAGGATTTGATAGCGGAGCCGTGACATTAAAGTTTTCCGAATGTTGCACTTCTCGCTTCTCTCGAAGCGCAACATCCGGTGGGCCAAGTTGTTGTATGTCACTTTTAACGTACTTCTATGAGCCCCTACGAATAAAGAGAGAGCCGGTGACAGTTTGGTATCATGGGTTCACGAAACACCCGCAGGCCAAGATTGTGTCGAAAAATAAAGCCTTCAGCCTAGTGTCTTGGGTGTGATACCCTTGGACCAGAGAGGACCCCTCCACTGTAGCCTTATGATAGCAGCTTCAGCAGGGCTACAGACCATTGCCATTGTGCTCAGAATGTCGTAGAACGCCCGAGGACCAAATTTGGGCTCAATCAGACCATTTTAGAAGGGTCTACGATTATGCGGCCTCACAACTCATGAGTTTTACCGTAGTGTAATGCGGATTCACCAAACAATTCCTGGAACTGCAACAACATTTTCTAGCAATAGTTTCTTCAACCCACGACGACTTCCATAGAAATCTGATGGAGCTCAAATTTTAATATGTTATAGATCACGCCGGCCTTGTCATTTTGACCTATGGCATTCGCTGTGCGTGACCGGGATCCACCACTGCTCTAAGGAGGAAGGAGAATGAGAGAAGAAAATAGGGTCCAGCGAGCTTCAGATTCGGTGAAGCCTAGCTCGATATCCAGACCATGGATTAACGCGAGGATGGATTCAGGAGAACCACCTCGTACAGGGCTACATTCTGGTGTGACTCTTGCATTCCATGCCCTGTTCAAAGGATGCAAGTCCTCAGAACGCTAAGGAAACAAATCCAGTTGGTTCTCGGAATCCCTTTCTCTGACAACCTTCCAAATCAAGAAAAAGGCGCAAATTAGCACCAAATCGAACCAAACTTGGTGCAAAACGATTGCAAAAACCTCCTATCTAACTTGTAAGAAGCACTAGAAGCAAAAACTATGCAGATTAGCACCAAATCAGACCAAACTTGGTTAAAACGACTGCAACAACCTCCTCTCTATCTTGCAAGCAGAGCCAGGAGCTAAAACAACGTAGCTAAAAAATGCATTGACAAAAAAAGTTCGTAAAAATGGCCGGACACTCACCCCAGGCAAGAAGGCCACCGCAACACATTTAAATGTCATCAAAATGCTCACAATCAAATGAAGAATAAGAATATGTTGCTGAAAAAGCCGAACAGTTGCCGCAAGTAGCCAGACTGGCTTCCAAGTTCTTCTCATGGCAGAGCAGCCTGCATGCAAGGATGGTCTCTCATTCGGGCAAAAGATCATAAGGGAATTTTGGTCATTTGTGCCTAATTTTGGATTTTTTTTCAATTTCTTTAATTGTAATTAATATTTTCTTTTGAGTGTGCACCCCTATTTGGTGAATCCTCAATATAAGCAAGCTTACCCCTTTTGTAAATGGACTCTAGACCCCTCAGAACTTTGAACCCCTTAAGAGGGACCTCTGGGCTCTCAACCCATCCCGTAAGTTGGGAAGAATCAAGGCTATTTCCTTCGCGTCATCTGGTTTCACCCTCTGAGTGCCTAGTCCATTCGAGAGGAGAGAGAAAGGGAGAGAGAGAAAACTTTTAGAAGGAAGGGTACCCTTGAGTGCGAGATCCCTTCCCCTGATTGTGCGGTCCCGCGGACACCCCCGATTGCACGGTTCACCTAACTTCTCCCGAGTCGAGTCATCCCTCCTCTCTCTCTCTCCCGAGTCGAGTCATCCTTCCTCTCTCTCACTCTTTCTCTCTCACTCTCTTTCTCTCTCTCTCTCTCTCTCTCTCTCTCTCTCTCTCGTTCTCTTCTCCCCTTCCTTCTATTCCCCGCGCACGACCCCGTCCACACTATAGTTTGTGCATGCTCGCGAGCACGTAGACGTCAGCCAACCTGCGAGCCTTTGCCCCTTGACTTTCACCCACCCCCCTTTCCTTTCTTCTAGCAACCTGTGAACCCTTCTAGGCGGGAACTTAGAGAGGTAAGATATTAAATTTTTATCTCAATAGCATCGAAAAAGTGAGAGGAGAGAGATTGAGATCCTGGGGAGGGTCCAAACTGCGCTGACAAACAGTTGGAGGGCTTTGTTATTGTTCTAAGAGGGCCATCCGCCCCGGTGTGTCCTCGAACACCCTTAGCGGTGTAAGAGTGGCTCACGCTCTAGTCACAAAATCTCTCTTTCTGTCGGTCTCTTATCCGCAAGCAAGAGGCTCCCACGCACCCGTCGTACGCCAGACCTCAACGGTTGTTCTAGAGAGGGCTTTCCCATTCCCGTGCTGAGGGAATCTAGGAAACCACTGACATCACTCTCATGCACAACCCTATCTCTTCGGGTTGGTCTCTCCTTATAACTCAAATGGAGAAGGATCATACTCTCTCTCTCTCTCTCTTTCTCTCTCTCTCTCTCTCTCTCTCTCTGTTGTTGTGTTTAAAGACCTCCACTCCATCCCTTTCTATATTGAGAGAATGACCCTCTCAATCATGTGGGAGTAACCTCCTCATGAATGGGCACCATTAAAATGCAAGGTGCTTGTAATTCATCGAACGGTAACCCCCTCATGACAAGGTGCAATACCACCCCAACTCCTTTCATGAAGTAACATAAGTCATGGAGGGAGTGTGGTCCACATGAGTGTGCCCTCACACTAGGGATGCAACCTCAGGTCTACATCTCCCACTTTTCCCATATGTGGGAGGGGTTATATGCCAAAATAAGAGTTATCGTTCATTATTACATTGTGGGTATTCTTTTATACAAGGGAAAAATGTGACATGCAACCTACTGGAGCGAATGTTATGGTAGAGAGAACCATATCATGTTTTCAACCAACTGGCAGGGAACACCTCATTGGTAGGGCTTGGATCTACCTCGCTCAGGCACCCTCTGGGATCCGGGTTCGATTGACCCCCTCTCGAACAACCGCTTGACTTCAGGAGCACGTGTGTGAGTTAGTGTCACGTGCAGATAAGTATTTCCAACTATGAGAAGATTCTAAAGTGATGAAGAGATGGACTCAAGCACCTACCTCACAACGGTTTTAGTTCTTGGTGTAAGCCTGAGCTATTGCCCTCATGATCAGTGAACGAAATCCCTCTGACTGTCCAGCAGCGCGGTTTGAATTAAGCCCCCTCTCTAAACTCAACACCTCACCTGAACTCTCATTAAAAAAGCTGTTGATGGAATCCACTTAGTGTTAACTCCTCTCTGGTGTGGTTTATAAGTAATGGCTCTAGTTTTGGGGGTAGAGTGGTAAGAGAAATAAGAAAGAAGAGAATCAGAGTGAGTTGATGGGAATTTAGTTTAGAAGTGAGAATAAAAGGAAGATGAAGTAAAAGAAGTAGAGGGATGACTGAAAGAAAATTGGGCATAAGTCTAGTTTTGGGGGTAGAGTGGTAAGGGAAATAAGAAAGAAGAGAATAAGAGTGAGTTGATGGGAATTTAGTTTAGAAGTGAGAAGAAAAGGAAGATGAAGTAAAAGAAGTAGAGGGATGACTGAAAGAAAATTGGGCACCCTCTCGTTGTAATTTCTTCTAAGAGGTATTACCAGAGACAAGGAAAAGAACCATGCTTGAAGACTTGGTACCCGGAGGATTTGGAAAGTGGAGTTACAGGATTGAGCCTATAACTATGTCACTAAACCAAAGAGCCCCCTAAAAGTGATCAAGGGAGGGAAGAAAGTGAGAGAGAGAGAGAGAGAGAGAGAGAGAGAGAGAGAGAGAGAGAGAGAGAGAGAGAGAGAGAGAGAGAGAGATGAAAGCCCCTCACAACCTGAACATTGTGTGACTCAGTGGTTAAAGTAGTGAAATGGTTAGAACTCTAAGAAAAGCAGACTCAGGATAACCTCAACCCAAGTGACCAAGTGTAAGAGAATCAATGTCTATTATAACCGACTACACTGTACGAACTGATAGTTAGAGTAGCGATCCAAGAGTTAGAACCCTAGGGCACTATCTCAGGAAGACCCCGAATCGAGTGCTCAAAGATGAAGGAAGCAATGAGTAAGAAAGAGAATGAATAAATGGTGAAAATAAAAATAAAATGAAATGAGTATGTGAATTAGAAAGATAAATAAGTGTTTAGAGTGAGATACAAATGAGATAAAGGGTGTAATGGAGAATGGACCCCGTTATGGTGCGGGTTCAAGCTCTAAGGTACAAGTTGGAGTTAGAAAAGGTGAGAATATGGAATGAGGGTGATGGAGCGCATATGCTGCGGGTCTGGGCTCTAGGGGATATGAGAGAGTGAAGGTAAGAGAGAGTGTGGTGATAAGAGAGGTGGAACCGCACCTAAAGTTTCAATGGGGAAGGGTGAGAGTATGAGGAGAGAAGAGAGTAAGGTGAGAGACTTGGACCCATCTATGGTGCGAGTCCAAGCTTTCGGGAGAGAGGGGGAGTGAGATAGGGCAAAAGAGAGGGGAGAAGAGGAGCTGAACCTGCCTATAGTGCAGGTTTGAGCTTCGGGAGAGAGGGGTGAGAGTAAGAGAGGGGCGGTCACCTTGGGTGCGGGTCTGTGACTTAGGCGAGAGAGGAGAGGGAGTGAGAGAGAAAGAGAGAGGGAGAAGGTGAGGGCTCGATCCTGCCTTGGGTCTAAGATGGAGGAGAGAGAGAGAGAGGAAAAGAGAGAGGGAAGAGAGAGAACGAGAAGAGAGTGAGTGAGAAAGAAGAGAGAGAAAGAAAGAGAGAGGAAGAAGAGAGAGAGAAAAGATAAAGAAGAGAGAGCAAGAGAGGACAAAGAACAAGAAAGAAAATGGGGAAGAGAGTGTTGTATGTCTTTTTTGACGTACTTCCATGAGCCCTTGTGAATAAGGAGAGAGCCGGTGACAGTTTGGTCAGACAGATTCATAGAACACCTGCAGACCATGATTGTGCTGAAAAATAAAGCTTTCAGCCCAGTGTCCTAGGTGTGGTACCTTTGGACCACAAAGGACCCATGCACTGTAGCCCTATGATAACTACTACAATAGGGCACCAGACCATTACCATTGTGCTCAGAACATCAAAGAACCCCTGAGGACCAAATTTGGGCCCAATCGGACCATTCTAGAATGGTCTACGATTATGTAGCCTCACAGCTCATGGGTTCTACCATAGCGCAGTGCGGCTTCACCCAACCAGTCCCGGAGATGAGGGCCGTGACAAGGTTTTTTGAAAGTAGCTTCGTCAACCCACGGTGCTTTCCTCAGAAATCAAACGGAGCTCAAATTTTAACATGTTCTGGATCACGCCAACCTCGTCATTTTGACCTATGGCATTCACTGTGGTGTGACCGGGACAACCATTGCTCTGAGGAGGAAAGCGACCCTAAAAAGGAAAGAAGAAAACGGGCCCCAGCATATTTCGATTTCGATGAGGCATTGCTTGTTGTCAAGACCATGGATCACGAGAGGATAGATTCAGGAGAACCATCTCTCACAGGGCTACAGTCTGGTGTACCTTTTGCATCGAATCCCCTGTTCAATGGATTCATGTCCTTAGGATTTCGAGGAGACAAATCTAGTCGGTTGCCGGAATCCCTTTCTTTGACAACCTCTCAAAACGAAGCAAAGGCACAAATTAGCACCAAATCAAACCAAACTTAGTGCAAAACGATTGCAACAACTTCCTCTCTGACTTGCAAGCAGAGCCAGGAGCTAAAACAACGTTGCTCACAGATGCATTGGCAAACAAAGTTTGCAAAAATGGCCGGACATTCACCCTGGGGAAGAAGGCCACTACAACACAATTTAAGGGCATCAAAATGCTCGCAATCACAAGAAGAACAAGAATATCTTGCTGAAACAGCTGAACAGTTGCTGCAAGTTGCCAGAACAGCTTAAAAGGTCTTCTCATGGTGGAGCATTCTGCATGTAGGGATGATCTCGTCATTCACGCAAAAGATCGCAAGGGAATTTTGATCATTTACACCTAAATTTTGGATTTGTTTTCAAGATTTTTAATTATAATTAAGCTTGTCTTTTGAGCGTTCACCCCGGTTTGGTGAGTCCTCTATATAAGGAAGCTTACCCCATATGTAAAAAGGACTCTAGACAGAAGACCCCCAGGATTCTTTAGACTCTGGTAACGGGGCACACTTTGAATGAGGTAGAGGCTCTCTTTTAATTTCCCCATTGAGAGCTCTCGACTAGAATGAAGGCTATTTCTTTCTTGTTGTCTTGTTTCATTCTCTGAGTGCCTAGTCCGTTCTAGAAGAGTGAGAAAGGGAGGGGTACCCCTGAGTGCGCGGTCCCTTCCCCTTGGGTGTGTGGTCCCGCGGAGACCCCCGATCGTGCAGGACACCTAACCTCTCCCGAGTCGAGCCATTCCTTTTCTCTCTCTCTCTCTCTCTCTCGCTCTCTCTCTCTCTCTCTTGTCATGCGTGACCCCGTCTGCACTACTGTCCGCGCTAGCCCATGAGTGCGCGGAAGCTAGCCAACCTGTGGGCCACCACCCTTTGGCTTTCACTCTCCCCCACTGTTCTTCTTTCTTTTTATTAGCTGTCAGCGAAGCCTTCTAAAAGGGTACTCAGAGAGGTGGGATATCAAAGTCCTATCCCCATAGCATCGAAAGAGTGAGAAGGGAGAGATTGAGATCCTGGGGAGAGTTCCCATCCAAACCACGCTGACAAATAGCTTGAGGGCTTCGACATTGCTCTTAGAGGGCCATTCACCTGGGTGTGTCCCCACACCCCTTTCACGGCATAAGAGCGACTCACGCTCTAGTCACAAAATCTCTCTCACCATCGGTCTCCAATCCGCAAGAAGGAGGTTCCCACGTGCCCGTCACATGCCGGACCTCAGCGGGTTTTCGAGAGAGGGCTTCCCCTTCCTCACGTTGAGGCAATCTAGGAAACCACTGACATCAGCTGGCGACTTCACTTGGGCACGTCACCCTATCGTTGGCGTGAACTGTCTCCAGGTGTCAATCTCTCTTATTCCTCTTTCTACTTTTGCTATGGGATCTTCTTAACCTACCTTTCTCCTAGTCAGGGAGTTCTACATCCCCATATTGGCGGCCACTCCATGGGAGTCTCAGCCATTCGGTCCACCCTCCCTTGCATGCCCTTTGTGCGGCCATGTTGGCTCAGCCATCCCGGGCTTCGTCAGAAAAGATCGGGGCCTCTTTCGGCACTAAGGGAAAACCACTTAATGCTCATGGCACTGGTGGTACTTCTACCGCCCCCTCACTAAAGCACCCGATTGGTCAGCCATGGGTCTCATAGCTGCCCTCGTGTGTCGGCACTTTCTCTCACCCACTTAGTCTTGATGGGGACGTCGCTACTTCAGGTAGCCAAATGGCGACCCCGCCAGTTGTGCAAAAGGGCGTCGCCAACACTGGCACCCTTGCACACACATCACTCCCTGGTAACCACCATGCTAGTCTATGCGGTTACTCCATCGGACACAGATATGTCTACAAACTCCATAGCGGCCTGACCGCCATAATAATGGATCGGAGCAGGCAGCAGGCTACCTTGGCCCCTCAAACTATTTCGGGTCACCCTCGACTCGGATGTGGTGCCAGTGGCCTTAAGACTACCTAGCCCCTGACAATGCCACGGATCGGGGTAGCCTAATAGTTGGACCTTAACCAACACGAGACTTCCAAGATCGTCAGAAGTCCTTTAAGCAAACACACACACACGCCGGGGGACCAACAACCTCACCAGCTAAACGGGCGTACATGACACGAAACCCACCCCACACTACACAAGGGATCGGCCTCACGGTTATCTGGTATACTAATATGGAGCACGCGTACATGTGCAAGTCCGATGGAATCGTCGCACCCAGGAAAGGGCAGGTGGCTGACCTGCTCACTGGCTGCCCTTCTTTCCTCCTGTTAGTCTTCAGTCTTCGCTGCCAATGATAGAACCTCCTCCCTTCGGACCTCTCGATTCTCTATCCAAGCTCATCAGCACAGCCTGCTCGTTGATGGAGCAAGTCTATCAAGGAGGAGATCGGACCCACTCCCAAACTAGGAAGGAGGCCTAGCGGAGCCCGCAACTAGAACAGGCTGTAATAACGAAGCTTTGCTCCCTCATGATCGAGGCAATGACTCCTGCCTCGATCGATCGGCCCTGGACCTTGGATGTAGGTTTACCTAGATGCGATCAGGTTGTCACCCGTGTCGAATGGCCAGTAGGTACAGCCAGCGCGACGACCATGAGAGCCCCTCGACCCCTGTCCAATGTCGTCTCTTCACTCGCATCGAGCACCCCACGAGGCTGGTGGCTGCAGAACAAGGGGACAACGCGAAAACAGCCACTCTTGGGACAGGAGTATACAAGGGTTCCTCCAACGAGGAGTTATTGGTAGACGAGGCTCCCAAACAACGGGACGAACGATGAGGCAATGTCAGCAAGGCATGGACGTCAAGGCAATGCTAGCAGGGCATGAATGACAACCCTTCTTAGGATGATGATTGACAGTCCTGCAACCCAGCAAATGGCCTAACCACACAGAATGGGTCAATCATCCTTACTACTACGCTTTTCACCGAATGCTAGGATACCCTATGGAAGATTGCTTCCAGCTGAAGGACTACGTCGAAGCACTTGTCCTCTTAGGGTATACTGACCTCGAGGACCTTGGGAAAGCTTTTAGAGTACCTCGCGCCAAATGAATTGACATGCTCTATAGAGAGTCAGGGAGTGAGGACAAGACCCCCGAGACTGTGTCTCCGCCTTGTTAGTTCCACCCCCCGACCTACCCTGCACGCCTCAACCCAAGGCAGGTCATTTTTACGAGGGAGTTTGATGTGTCACTACAAGAACCCCTCAACATCTTCCCTACATGGGCGCGAGAATCTAAAATCACGCACTACCATCAGTCCTAAGGGTGGGACTTTAAGCAAGCCTTACTACAGTCGTGCAGGAACAACTCTTAAACTACCCAAAAAAAATGTGTGACCACGCACTAGCAAGAGTCCGCGGCCTGCCGGGAAAAGATTTGAGCACCTTCTTGGCAAGCACCTAAATTCTCGCTATTATTATCCCTTCTCAGGAGAAGGTCAGGGCGAAATTAAAAACTAAAGGCGCAGAAAGAAGCAGGAAGAAAAAGCATCAAAAGCGTCAAATGTAAGGAATAAGAAAGAATGTTGTCTTATTCATATTGACATGAGGTTACAAGGTTCTAGTGGGCCAGCAAGGACCATACAAAAAAAAAAAAAAAAAAACAAGAAAATATTAGAAGTGGTTGAGTGCCTCCCGCATCTGTGGCTTCAAAAGTCGGCTCTCTCCAGGACGGCCCACGCTTCTTCCTCGTTGTGGGAGATTTATGTGGCGGTTGATTCGGACAAGGCGGTCTCCACCATTATGTCTGAACTTAACTCCCCCAAGCTATGAGTGTTGGTTCCCATCGCTTCCTGAAAGCCTTGTAGTCGAATCCTCAAATCAGCCATGTGAAGCTGTAATCTAGCGATCTTGTTCAGCAACTCCCAATCTCCCTCATTATCTCAACCTCCTCCATCGCCAACCGAGCCTGGCCGGAGGCCACCCGCTGCCTCTTCTCCTCATGACCATCATAAGAGCTTGCTATGTGACCTACTTTGTCTGCAGGGAGGCCAAGCGCGCCTCGCTGATCTCGTGCATTGAGGTCTCTGTAGAAAAGGCTGCAGCTCCCCAGTTCGTGAGATTTTGCAGCAGCTCTTGCGCTAGATCAAAAGTCTCTGCATCCAAGCCCACAGCCCATAAACTAATCGTACAAGCCCTGATGCCCTCACTCCCTTCTTGGAGGTTAGGAAAAGGGCACTCCTTAAGCCTCGCAAGTCTCGTTTGAAGCTTGTGCCTTGCGGTTCACACCATAAAGCTTGACCCTGGTGATGCTAGAAGCGGAGGGCCTGTTGAGGTGAGCGGTGTCACGTCAAGTACCAGTCCCCGAACGTTAAGGCCAAAGGTTCAGAAGGAGCAGCGAGGAATTTTGCAACAGGCTCATCGGCCTCCCAACGCCTCCCAGTGTCGACCGATGTAGGTGTTGTGGGGGACAAAATGAAGGCCTCTTCAGCAGCAAACCTCACACGCTTTTCTGCACATAAAGAAAGCGCGAAAGAGGTTAGCTCAAAAGAAAACGACGCAGTAGCCACATGTACTGACCTAAACAACACCGCATTACCTAGCGGAGAGGGTGGACTGCAGCTAGCCATGGCCCTACTCAAGTACAGCTCCGAGGCGAATGCCAAAAAGGAAGCTGATGTTGGTGGTTTCTTGATTTCCCTTGGCGTGCGGGCGGGGAAGCCCTCTCTCGAACAACCGCAGAGGTCCAGCACATGACGGGTGCGTGGGGACCTCCTACTTGCGGATAGGATGTTGACGGTGAGAGAGATTTTGCGACTGGAGCACGAGCTACTCTTATGCCGCTATGCGGGTTTGGGGAGATGCCCAGGCAGATAGCCCACTTAGAACAATAACGCAGCCCTTCGGCTCTTTGTCAGTGTGGTTTGGATAGGAACCCTCCCCACAATCTCAATCTCTCTCTCTCCTCTCACTCTCTTGATGTAATTGGGATAAGATTTTGATGCCCTACCGGGGTTGGCTGGCTTCCACGCATTTGCTAGTAGACGAGGTTTATAGTGCGGACGGGGTAACGCTTGTGGAGATGAAAGAAAGAGGGAGAGAGAAAGGGAGAGAGAAGGAACAACTCGGCTCGGAGGAGATTGAGAAAGGGAGAGAGAAGGAACAACTCGGCTCAGAGGAGATTGGGTGACCACCCAGGTGACCCGGGGCGTCCACGGGGTCGCACAATCGGAGTGGGGGAGCCGTGCACTTGGGGGGACCCTTCCTTCTCAAAGTTTTCTCCCTCTTCCCCTCTCTCTTCTCGCAAATGAATCAGGCACTTAGAAGATGAGACGAGACAATAAGAAAGAAAAAGCCTAGATTCTTCCCAGCCTAGGGGTGGGGTATGTCGAGTGTCCTCTTCTTACAAATGGGGAAAGCTTGCTTATATAGAGGATTCACTAAACAGGGGTGAACGCTCAAAAGACAAGCTTAGTTACAATTAAAAATATTAAAAACAAATCAAAAAGTTAGGAGAAAATGATCGAAATACCCTTGTGATCTTTTGTTGAAACGATGAGATCATCCCTGCATGTAGGGGGCTCCGCCATGCAAGACCTTGGAAGCTGGTATGGCTACTTATGGCAACCATTTGGCTGTTTTAGTGAGATATTCTTATTCTTCTTTCCATAGTGAGCATTTTGATGCTCTTCAATCGTGCTGTGGTGGCCTTTTTCCCTGGGGTGAATGTCCGACCATTTTTGCGAACTTTGTTTGCTAATGCATCTTCGAGCTGCATTGTTTTAACCCTTGGCTCTGCTTGCAAGTCAGAGAGGAAGTTGTTGCAGTCATTTTGCACCAAGTTTGGTTTGATTTGGTGCTGATTTGCGCCTTTGCTTCGGTTCGAGAGGTTGCTGGAAAGGCGGATTCCGATGATCGAAAGGATTTGTTTTCTCGGCCTCCTGAGGACTTGCATCCATTGAACAAGGGATTGGATGCAAAAGTTAGACCAGAATGTAGCTCTGTGCGAGGTGGTCATCCTGAATCTATCCTCACGCTGGTCCGTGGTCCGGACATCAAGCTATGCATCACAGAATCCGAGGATTGCTGAACCCTGTTTTCTTCTTCTTTCTTTTCCTGCCATTTTCCTCCTCAGAGTAATGCCTGTTCTTGGTCACACCATAGTGAGTCCCATAGGTTAAAATGACCAGGCTGGCGTGATCAAGGACATGTCAAAATTTGGGCTCTGTCTGATTCTTGAGGAAAGGGTCGTGGGTTGAAGAAGCCGCTGTCAAAAAACCTTGCCACAGTCCTCATCTCCGGGACTGGTTGGGGTGAAGTTACATCGCGCTATGGTAGAACTCATGAGTTGTGAGGCTGCATAACCGTAGACCATTCTAGAATGGTCCGATTTGGCCCAAGTTTGGTCCTCGAGGGTTCTTTGACATTTTGAGCACAATGGCGATTGTCTGGTGCCCTGCTAAAGCCGTTATTACAGGGTTACAGTGCAAGGGTCCTCTTTGGTCCAAGGGTACCACACCAGGGGACTCGGTTGAAGGCTTAATTTTTCAGCAGAATCATGGCCTGCAAGTGCTGCGTGAACCCGTGAGACCAGACTGTCTCTGGCTCTCTCTTTATTCACAAGGGCTTATGGAAGTCTGTCAAAAATGACATAGAACAACTTGCCCCGCCGAATGTTGCCCTTTGAGAGAAGCGAGAAGTGCAACATTCGTAAAACTTTAAAAGCGCGGATCCTTTATTCAATCCTTGCCAAGACGAGTTTATTGTCTCTCGATGATATTTTTTTTCTTGATCACCATCACAGCGCGATCCTTGAGGGGTAGACCTTGTCTATCTTTTCCCGTGCTAGGGGAGTGACCAAAGTGGGTTCTAGCAGTCCTGTGCCTTGTTGAGGGGCTTGCTTCGGGTCCCATCAAAATCCTTTTTTTTTGTTTTGAGAGATCGCGTTGATATTTTGCCTTCAGAGGGCTTATGACTTCTCAGACATGAACTTCCAATTTTTTCAGCTAGTGCCTATGTGTGGTGCGTTATCTCATCTAGCTGGTAAGATTCTATCGTCCCAGTTGACAAGGGCCCTGTGTGTGGAGCGTTATCCCTATCCGAACAGGAACTTCAGGAGCAAAAAAGGTACTACTTTGGTGATCGTCCTACTGGTGTGGCTGACGGTTGCTTGGCTCGTCCCGATTGTCCAGGCATGATAGGAGGAAGGTCTTTTAAAGCGATCCCATTTTTGGGGACTTCACCTTGGATGCATTTTTATTTTTTTTGGATTGGCGGCACCAAGGCTCGGGATGAAAAAAGGTGGCCCGAAGGCCGAAAAGTTTGTGGCGACACTAAGGCCTGTGATGAAAAAAGGTGGCCCAAAGGCCGAAAAGTTTGTGGCGGCACTAAGGCTCGTAATGAAAAAAGAGTGGCACCTGAGCACTAAGGCTCTATTGCCAAAAAAAAGGAGGCGTAGGGGCCGGAGATGTTTTTGAAGGCACTGGGGCTGGAATTTTCTGAAGGCACTGGGGCTGTAGTTTTTTTTGGAAGGCACTGAGGCTGAAATTTTTTGAAAGGCACTAGGGCTAGAGTTTTTTTTTTTAAAAGGCACTGAGGCGGGAATTTTGGGAAGGTACTGGGGCCAGATTCTTTTTTTTTGGAAGGCATTGGGGCTGTAGTTTTTTTTTTGGAAGGCACTGGGGCCAGAGGTTTTTTTTTAGAAGGCACTGGGGTCGATATTTTTTTTTTTGAAGGCACTGGGGTTGTAATTTCTGGAAGGCACTGGGGCAGTAGTTTTTTATTTGGAAGGCATTGGGACTGGAATTTTTGGAAGGCACTGGGGCCGTAATGTTTTTGGAAGGCACTGAGGCAAGAATATTTGGAAGGCACCAGGGCCAGAAGGAGGAAGTTCGGCCCGAAGGCCAGATGAAGAGAGGTTTGGCCCTAAGATGAAGGCTTGATCCAGGCGCTCTTTACGGGTTTTCACCTGAACCGAGGGGATATGGCACCACAGAAGTGGCTTTCACCATATCCCTTACTGGGGCACTTTTACCTATGACTTCAAGGTTACGTCCACCTATTGGTTTCTGCTCTTACTCATGGTGCCCTTTGCAGGTATTCCCCATGTCTGGATTTTTTTTCTTAGGACTCTCTTACTCATGGCTCCGTGGCCATGCCCGCCTGTCATGTTTACTCATGGCACCCGTTGCGGGTTTTCACTTTGCCCCTGTGTTTTTTTTGTTTGTGGGAGATTTTACCCATAGCACACCTTTTGTTTTTGTGCTATGTCCGCCTGAAGCTCTTTTCCTTTTATGGTTGCCATCGTGCCCGATTTCTTTTTTTTTATCTGGGTGAGAAAGAAGTCATTAGTATAGTGAACCTCGACAGAAGAGTCTTGAGAGAATTGAGAGCGTGGCCCTGCCTCGGATTGTTTGTAGTGGCCAGGGATCAAGGCAGGGGGCCTTTCGTCTTGTGGGGCTTGTCTCCAAGCTTAGCTTTGTTGTGACCTAGGCGGTTTGTATTTATGCAGGGTCGATGATGCCTGTGTGCGTGGGAGGTGTTAGATGGTGCCCGTGGTGGTGGAAGGTTGGAGGTACCTGCAGGGAGGTGGAATGGAGATGACACCCACGGGGTGATGTAAAGGAGGTACCCGCGGGGGGTGTGAGAGTACTTGTGGGTGGTGTGAGAAAACTACCCGCGAGGGTGTGAGAGGTACCCACGGGGGGTAAGAGGTACCCAAGAGGGGTGGTGTGAGAGAAGCACTCACAGGGGGTGTGAGAGAAATGACATGCTTGGAGAGGGGCGAATAATGATCACGTGCCCTGAGAGGGGCGAAGTTGTAGGCGTCGCTCGGATGACAGGGCGCTGCATGCTGGATGGGACCAGCTGGAGAGTGCCATGTGGTGGCGATGCTTTGGCCAAAGCATGGAATGATGACATGCCCCGAGAGGGGCGATAAATGATGACGTGCCCCGAGAGGGGCAAAGCAGTAGGCGTCGCTCGGCTGATGAGGAGCCTGCATGCTGGATGAGACTAGCTGGAGAGTGCCACATGGTGGCGATGCCTTGGCAGAGGAGTGGAATGATGACATGCCCCAAGACGGGCAAGAAATGATGACGTGCCTCGAGAGGGGCGAAGCGGTAGACGACGCTCGGTTGACGAGGCACCTGCATGCTAGATGAGACCAGCTGGAGAGTGCCACGTGGTGACAATGCCTTGGCGGAAGATCTGCCTGAGTGATATGTTGATATCGCCAAGTTGGTAGTGTGACGCCGTGGGACTTGGCCGTAATGCTTTGAGAACAACGCCTGGTTGGTGAGGTGTGGGAAGGCTTTAAATGTTGCAGTCAACAAAGGCACAGTCGTGGTGACTGGTTAGATGCCTCGATCTCGCCCTTCGGACCCTTTTGGGCATCAGGCGGCATGCTTCTAGAGTTTCGGTCGAAGACCAAGGACATTTTGAGATCGCTCTCTTGGGAACCTCGCTCGAAAATGGGGGCAGGTGTTACCAACTAGTGAGAGAGGAATTTTAAGCTGGGTTCGGGACTTACTCAGGTTGGCTCACGTGGGCACCCTCTTACATCACTAAGAAAGTCCCCCCAGTAATAAAACTGGTTCGGAATGGCCTCCCTTGACTTGTGTTCTTCTGTTTTCTGCAATCACACACATATATAGCTAAGGTTATAAGACAGGTTGGTCAGACCTCACCTTTTTTCTCTTTGATGAACATACACAAGCATGCGCATTCAAAAAGAAAATTAAGAGAAGAAAGATGGGGGGAGAGAAGAATTTGACAGAGCGGGAGGATCAGAGCGGTGATTAAGCTTGTGAGTAATTAGCTTGACGTGGTAGAAAAACGAGCTCGATAACTAAGACTAGCTTATAGGATAACTACTAGACATCATTACTAGTACGAACTAACTAGGCACGATGGTCAGTCTGTCGTGGCAGTAAAGCGATCCAAGTAATCTTGGCACAACAATATTATGGCTAGAGGACAGGACTACCATGAGAGGCTAACCTCAATCCCTCTTAGTGGAATGAAGGAGTAGCAAACTGAAATAAGAGAAGAAGGGAACAGAAAGAAGGAGGGAGAAGAAATGAAGAGAAGAGTATGAAAGACGAGAGGATAAAGAGAGAGAGAGAGAGAGAAAGAAGATACAATTGATGCTAGTCTTCGCTGACTGTGTTAGAAGAGAAGAGAGAGAAAAAGCAGTCAGCGCTAAGTTTCACTGACTGTCAGATGAGAAGTGAGATAAAAACAGTTGGCGCTAGGTTTCACCGATCGTGTCAGGGGAAGAGAGAGAAAATGCAGTTGGCGTTAAGCTTTACTGACTGAGTCAGGAGAGAAGAGAAGAGAAGAAGAGAACCAATCGGCACCAGGCTTGCACTGGTTGTGATGGGAGAGAAGTAGAAGAGAGATTTAACTGGCGTTAGACTTCACCAATTGCAACAGAAGAGGGGAGGGAGAAATCTAGTTGGTGCTAAGCTTCATCGATTGTGACAGAAGAGAGGAGAGAGAAAACCAACTGACGTTAGGCTTCATCGATTGTGAGAGAAGAGAGAGAAAATCAACTGACGTTAGACTTCACCAATTGTTGAAGAGGAGAGAGTGAGGACCAACGACTATTAGGCTTCATCGAATGTGACATAAGAGAGAGAAAATCAATCGACGTAAGTCTTTGTCGATTGTGAAAGAAGAGAGAGAGAAAACCAACTGGCTTTAAGCTTCATTGATAGTGACAGAAGAGAGAGAACACCAACAGGTGCTAGGATTCGTCGATTGTTACAGAGGAGAAGAGAGAGAAAACCAACTAACGTTAGGCTTCATCGATTGTTGACACAAGAAAAGAGCGGATGGAGATAGAGATGAGAAGAAGAGAGAGAAAGAGATAGAGACATGATAAAGAGGAGAGAGAGATAGAGATGAGACGAAGAGAGGAGAGAGAAAGAGATAGAGATGAGAAGAGAAGAGGGGAGGAGAGAGAAAGAGGTAAAGGAGAGAAAGAGATAAAGATGAGAAGAGGGGAGGAGAGAGAACGAGGGGAGGAGAGAGAAAGTACATGCTTGAAGGGTACCGACCCTTTTCTTCTCTCTCCTCTCTCTCTCTCTCTCTCTCTCTCTCTCCAAGACATACCCACAAGCTCAAGAGGAAATTGAAATTTTATTGATCGTTGTGTCAAATGAACTGAAAGTTCTTTACAATTTGGCTTTGCATGCTTATACAGAATTGAGCTAAAACGTAGGTGTACGCTCAAACTTACTTAAAATTGAAGATAATTACAATTTAATTGAATTTAAAAAAATTCTAAAAATAGGTGCAAAAGGATTGTTTTTTCCCTGTCTAAGAGTGTGTGAAATCTCAAAACAATCGTTGCTGCTACCTGAGAACTTGCATGATCTTCCGTGGCTGACCAAAGGTGGTTCTGATGTATGCAAAAGGATGCATACATCAAAAATGGGTGCAAAAGGATTGTTTTTCCCCTGTCTAAGAATGTGTGGAATCTCAGAACAGTCCTTGCTGCTACCCGAGAACTTGCATGATCTTTCGTGGCTGATCAAAGGTGGTTCTAATGTATGCTTGATCGAAAGATTATTGTTTTCTAGTAGGGCTCGGCATGGCTATCATTTTGATACCAACTTCGAGCCATGATCATGAGACTTGAATTTTGGATGTATCTTGAAAACTTCGGATCGATTGTGTGCTCGTTCCTTGATGTTTCTTGATGACTTTTTCATTGAATCACGCTGAGCATGCCGTCATGATCACATTGCAACGAATGTAGGTCTATTTTGTGTTTTAATGGAGCTTTTGTCGTCTTGAGATTTTGGCCGAAATCTTGATATCCGGTGGTCGGAATTTACAGCAGCTTTGTTGCCTTCATGTGTGAAATCCAGTCGTTCATTGTAAGTGAGGTTCAAACAAGAGATAGCCTCGGACCTCATGCACATAATGTAATTGGTTTGTGCTGATCGGGGATGCCTGCGTTGTGGTCTGGCAGCTCGAACGAGACGTGCTGCTATTTAATTTTCTACAACTTCTTTCATGGATCACTGATTTTCATTTAGTTTTTCTCTTTGCTTAGGCATCATCACGAGGTGTACCACATATCGAATTGTTCGTCTTGATGAGACAAACATTCTCACCAAATTTGGGAGTGATTCAACTTGGAACGAGTAAGATATAGGCCTTGAAAGTGACTGCATGTGACTGTAAAAACATCCACCTTTAATGGTGTTTTAATGGAGTGAGGCCACACGGGAATAGTGCGTGGCCTACCCTGTTTTGATATTTTACGCATAACATTGTCTTGAAGTGCCTGATTAAGCCAAAACGTGACTCATAGGGCTTTTCAATCGTGTCGGATCTAATGACGGTGGTCCCATAGCTGTTTGATATACCAAAAGTATGACTCTAGTTATAGGGTCTATTTCAAGGTGGTAGAGGCCGATTTCACTGGAATTGTTTCTTTGTGTTCACTGCCTTAGACATGTCAGATAATAATGAAACTTGGCACGTGGCCTTTTAAATTACTGGTGAAGGTCTTGACCAATTCTGAGGCCATTCTGAGACTTTTGGGAATTCCACTATTTTATGGGCTTTATTAACCCGCTTCCTACTTATTTCTAATTAGGGACCAAGGTGCGGAAAAATATGTTGAAACAGCTTGCCCCACCGAATGTTGTGCTTCAAGAGAAGCAAGAAGGATAATCATTTTGAAAGTTTCCTTCGGCTTTTACTTTTTTTCCTTCCTAGCCACAGTACCATGTGAACACATAAGAGATTCACGTAATGGTGTAACTAGGCTGCTCAAACGTAGGGATCCATTGCTTGCAGGTCCGTCCATGGAGACTTTAGAGGGTGAAGATACATTTTTGAGGGATCTTGTCGAAGTCCTCACCCTCATGCGGACTATTGGTGACTCTGATGCTGAGGATTTTGTACGGACCTCGTCAGTCAGAATCAGGTCCGTCTGGCAATTGAGTGTCATGTAGAAGGGCATTGTTCCCATTTGGTCTGGGTTCGTTTCTGTACTTGGGTAAGCACTGCTAGCTGCTACACTAGGTTTGCTTTTTGATAATCAGAGTACCACTGTAGGTCTCGTTTATCGAGTCCAGTCGGGGTGAAGTTTATTAGCCGATCCCGAAGGTCTGGTCATGCTGGCTAGGCGAGCTGACATCTCTAGTAGGTTCCACCCTTGCTTCGTCAGTTTATTGCCTCTGTAGTATTTGTTTCTAGAGTTTGTTTGTGACCTCATGGGAATAATGTTCTTCCTCATGAGACTTGTCTTGGCATTTTGGCGAGTCTTTTGCCTTTCGAGTCCTTTTGCAACTGGACTCAGGCTGTCGGAATATAGCTCACCGTATAGTGAGCACGGTTGAGACCCATTGGGGAATGAAGTATGGTGATGAGACACACTAGGCAGGTAATGAAGGTGACGCGTCCACACTAGCAGATAGGTTAGGGAATGCATGCGTGAAAGTACACGTAAAGGCGTATGCACGTATGTGGGGGTGAGTTTAAGGTCATGCCTCCGAGACCTATGCAAAGCAGTTTGTCATCATGCTGCTAGGACGTGCACTATGGTTTAGGGTCATCTATTTTGGACCGTGGTTATGTAGTTTAAAGTCATGCAACTAAGACCGTGTAGTTTAAGGTCCTGTAACTAGACCTCTACTACAGTTTAAGGTCATATAGTTCAGACCATGGTGCTGAGCCTTTTATCGTCATGCGGCTAGGATGTAGACTATGGTTTAAGGTCATACAGTTGGACCATGGTTATGCATTTTAAAGTCATACAATTAGGACCGTATATTTTAAGGTCTTGCGACTAGACCTTCGCTACAGTTTAAGGTCATATAGTTCGGACCAAAGCTGTGCAGTTTAGGGTCGTGCAGCACGGACCGGCTTTGGGTCGCCATGTAGGTAAAGCCCATGGCGAATAGGACCGTGGATGGCAATCCACCTCCCTGGTGATAAAATGGTTAAGACTATCCACAAACCGAGGGCTCAGATGAAAATGGTGACCTAATGAAGGATGGCCAATAGCAGGGACTTCACTAGGGCTTAGGGGGGAAAGCATACTCCTTGGGGTGAAAGATGAGACTCTATGGAGAATAAGTAACCCAAATTCCTGGGGTTAAGATAGCTTAGTGTGAAACAGAGCCACTGGGGATTGAAGAGGTGAGAATGACCTAACTCCACTAAGGATAATGGGTTGTAGTATGGGTGTGACTTCTATTGGGATAAGAGATAGCTCCTGACTCCATTAGAGATGATGGGTCATAGTTTGGATGCAACGGCCTGGGTGCAACGTCATTGGGGATGACAGGTCATGGCTTGGGTGCAACTGCCTGAGTGCAACTCCACTAAAAATGGCAGGCAACGGCTCGGGTAGTACTCCACTGGAGATAGTGGTAGGACACACAAGGATTCAGCCTGGAGTAGGTGACAACAGGCTACTTGAAATACAGTCGATGCCAGGTGTAGCGCTAATAGTTTCTTGTGAGTATTCAACTGGTGCTGAGTTTTAAAAGCATAACTAGCGTTGGTTTTTAAAAACTCAGTTGGAGCTATGAATGACACATGATATTGTTTGAACACAACCGGTGCTAAGTTAATCAACACTAGAGTCATTTGGAAACACACCCGGCACTAAGTCAATCGGCGTTAGAGTTGTTTGGAAACACACCTGGTGCCAAGTCAACTGGTGCTAGGGTCGTTTGGAAACACACCTAGCGTTAAGTCAATCGGTGCTAGAATTGTTTGTAAACACACCCGACGCCAAGTCAACTAGTGCTAGGGTTGTTTGGAATCACACCCGATGCTAAGTCAACAACGTTGAGTGCTGAAAGACACAATCGGCGCTGGGCATAGATCGATGAGAATCAATCGGGCCTCGAGTCAAAGCCTGACTAGGCTCATTATCGCTTGGTTTCCCTTGGACGAGATTGGGATTCCTAGTTTGTGAAAGGCATTTGAGGGTAATATGGTCTATATAAGGCGGTAAAATCCCATTTTCTTCACTTTTCACCAAAGGTAAAAAACTTAAGCAAAAAGTTTCTTAACAATGAGGAGAGGGTGCTCGGTTGAAGTTCCGACAAGCAGTGGGAATCCAGCAAAATTTTTGCAGGGAAGGCTTTCGGCAGACAGTGGAATTGGTGATGGAGGTTTTGTAGGGAAGGCCTTCAATGAGCAGACTTTGCCAAGAATTTGGTGAATTTACAGGGAAAGGAGCGGGAGAGGAGAGTTCTTCGGGGAGTTTTTCGGTAAATAGAAGAGGTTCAGGCTGCATGTTTTTAGTAGAAGAGGCGGGAAGTAGAACAGTGAGCATTTTCGCTCATTTTGAGAGTTTTCTGAGGATTTTTAAGGGGTTTCCTGGTGGTTCTGGTAATGTCCAGGTTAAAAACATAGATAGGAAAGTTTTTCAGTAGAATTTCCGACCGTGTAGGAGATGCTCCAGCGGGAGACGAACAGCCACAGGAGGTGGACCATCGTGGAGGTGTACCGTTGCAAGAGATGAACTGTTGCAGCGAAGGTGTACGGTTACCTTGTTCCCGTGTCAGGTGGAGCAGTGAGACGTGACGATGGTTGGCATTCGCATGTGTGTCAGGCAGCGTTGAAGGACGTGGCGACGGTTGTCAGTTGGCACAACTGAGTATGAGGTGTCACAACTAGGATTCATGGCACGTGTGAGAGATTCGATCGCATTCGTCACTGGGTATTGGGAATCTCAATCGATGCTGAGTGTTGATAGACTCAACCGGCGCTAGTCATTAGCACACAACCGGCATTGGGCATTGACGTGCTCAAACAGGGCTGAGTGTTGACAGACTTCAACCGGTGCTTATTGTTGGCATGCAACCGGCACTGGGCAATGACACTCAACCGGCGTTGAGTGTTGACCGACTCAACCGGCGCTAGCTGTTATCACGCAACCAGTGTTAAGTATTGGGAAACATAACCGGCGTTAGTTGTTGGCAAACTCAGCCGACGTTGATTTAGTGTCTTAGCAACTTTTGGGAGTAAACGACTAAGCCCTTTAAAATGGCTGGTTCTTCTTACCAAATTCTTGATGGGAAGAGGCTTTCAAGGGAGGGAGAAATCGGCGCCCATGGTTTTACAGACGAGGTTTTGCCAAGGGATGAGCCCATTTGGCTGAGCCCACTTGAAGTACATAAGGGAAATGACGACAACATCAGTATTGAAGAAGGGATGACACTTCTTCACTGTTTTCATCAGAACATAGCATCCAGGGAGAACTTGCCTACCTTAGGGAAACAGATGGTACAGGCAAAGGGACTACTAGTGTGGTCTGCAAACGGCCTCCAAATTCAAGGGGAGCACCAATACTTGAAGGGATACACTTCTTGGATTGCCAAGGTATTGGCATTGTACAGAAGCACTCTTGAAAGTGCTTCACTATTAGCAGCGGTTCAAAAATCGGGCAACTACTCTGACCGTTGCTCCAACACAGTAAAGATATTGCAGGAGAAATGGAGCCATGTTAATAATACCCGGCTTCTTGAGCATGGGGAAGCAGGAATCGCTTTACTAGATCTTCATTTTATTGGGGGCCTCTCGATGATTGGGGCTATGTATGACGCGTTCATGCCGCCGAATTCTGTCATCTTCGGTAATGCTAACTTAGGGGATGAAGAGCCGCCTATTAGTCCTCAAAACATCTTCATGGCCTACCAGTCAATCTCTGCCTGATCTAGCAATGGCAGAGTCAACTTCACGAAATGGGTGAAATTCTTTTGTAGGGATTATCTTGAAAGTGGTCAGGGTACTCGGAAAGGGAAAGGGAAGGCAGTTGTAAAGGAGAGACCTCCTGCACATCAACTTGAGACCGTCGATGACAGTGTCTTCTTTGCGGCGTATTTGGCCTTATTTTTGTACAAATTCATGCTCCCTGGCTGGGGGGATGGCATTCGTTCAGGTGTAATATATGTGGCATGCGACATGGCCAGAGGGCGTGAGTATGCCCTTGCTCAGTCAGCCTTGTGCAACATATACCTTAGCTTGAGGGCCATCTCTAGTGGATAGGCCAACAAGGTCGAGGAGGGAGGGAATGGCATTGTAAGAGGAGAGGTTTTTCCCGAGGATTTTAAAACTCCATTCCCTGTGCATTACGTGTACGGGTGGCTAGGGGCCTATTTCTCTGACACCTGCATCAAGCAGCAGTCATCAAGCATCAGTGCTCGGGAGATAAACTGTGGCCCTTCTTGATGAGGATTGCCAACCAAAGGGTGATCTTCCATTCCCCAGGGGAGGCTCAAGGTCTATTTGGGAATGATTTTTTCAACATGAGGCGGGTCCCCTTGCCGGTCGGGAGCTTCACGGACACTGCTTTTATTGATGAGTTGGGGAAGGAGTTAGACGATGCTCCAACAACCATTAAGGAACTCATGTTCATTTTGAGCATCCGAGGGGGAGTTCTACCTTATTAGACTCCGCACAGTGCCAGGTTAGGGGGGTATTTCCCTCACCGCTTCGCTCGTCAGCACGGGCTCGATCAAGACTGCCCCTTCTTGGTGTTTTTCGAAAAGCGCCAGAGTAAAGTGAACAAGGGGAAGACGAAAGAGTTCAGAACTTTCCGAGAGTGCTTGCTGCCTGAGCACATACGGACCGCTTGGTCTATGTGTATAGAGATAACGGAAACCAGCAAATATGTATTACCTCACTTCAACAGGAGGGTCTGAATGACCAAGGCTTATGTGAATTGGTGAAGAATCACCAGTAAGGGATATTGAGATAAAGATCACCCATGGAAAGGGGTGAATGGTAACTGGTACCAGGATACCAGGCAAAGGAGACTGGCAGATGCTTCTGTTTCTGGTGCAGTATATGTCTTAGATTATCCCTTTAACTGGCAAACTTTAAGGCTTCCATACGAGATAGCAGCTGATGAGGCCTTGTCAGAATTTCTTACAAAGA
Organism: Amborella trichopoda; assembly: GCF_054954075.1. Lineage (NCBI taxonomy): Eukaryota > Viridiplantae > Streptophyta > Magnoliopsida > Amborellales > Amborellaceae > Amborella > Amborella trichopoda. The sequence continues at coordinate 14,789,037 of NC_142346.1, forward strand.
AGACAGGATTGGGTGTGTCTTCGACAATCTTAGTTCCATCTTCGAGTGGGATGAGGAGCGACAAGTCCCTGAATATGAGAAGCGTCCTCCACATTGAACGCCCTCCATGGGAGCGGTCCCCACAGTAAATTGACTGGAGGACCTTCTCAGGGAGGTGGATCTAAAGCGGCAGCTTCTACTCCGGCAAGGGGAAGAAAAGAAAGCCCTAAACCACTATCGATACCCGTGCACTGCCTTCACTTAGTGGGTGTACTTGGAGGCGCAAGAGTGACAAGCTTCCTATGATGTCAGAATCAAGAGGTAGCTCTTCCTCTTCTAATTTTTAGGAACTACTTCAGTATCACCCTCTGCGCTCTTTGGACCACCTTTCGCTTGTCCTGAATTGTTTTCTTTTTCTTCTGAAACATAGGCAGAGGACTCCGACTACTCTGAGCCCATTGTTATTGCTTCTGATCGAGAGGTGACTCTTGATCTTAGGAAGACAACCTTGATTCCAGGGGTAATTCCTGAGTCAGAGGCGGCTCGGATGGAGACTGATGAAGATGAAAGCCCTGAAGCAACTGCTCCAGATAAGGGCTTCGATGTTGATGTGGCCCCCATGCATCAACAGCGTAGTGCCCCGACCATGGCAGGGAGTATGACTCAAGGAGAAGAGCCTGAAGTTGATGACGTGCCTGAGCACCAAGAGGTTGCTGCCCCCATGGGCATAGGTCGTGAAGATGAAGGATTTGAACTCTTCGTGGCCAAGGTTCTTGCTGTTGAAGGTGCAAGCCAAATGGAAGAAGCCACGAATAGAGATGAATTGGCTAGCTGAGGCTAAGGAGAAGAGGCAGGTCCTGAACATGCTAATGCTGAGGCGACAGTCCAAGAGGATGAAGAGTAATTAGAGGTCCCCATAAGAGAAATGTAATGTAGTGAGACTGACATTGAAGAACCTAGGCAGGTTGAGGCTGGGGCTGCCTATGAGTGGGAGGAGCAGGAAGCTCTAAGCTTTGTCCTTGTTTTAGAGAAGCCAATGGCTCAGATGGCTATCACTTCAACAAGCCCTGTTCTTGAGGTCGAGGTTTCTTCAGCTGTAGTAATCCCAGTAGCACCATCTAGGCCCATCTTTAGCGAGGTTTCTAACATGATTACATGCATGCTTCGAGCAAGCCTTTAGGGTTTGAGGGAGTTTCCTTTCAATGAGCTAGGCGAAGCTTTGGCAAGACGGAGGGAGTTCGCTGCGGCTACTGCAGTTGGGAGCGAACCAAAAAAGCTTTCCCATTTTGATGCAACTCTAAACGAGTTGGAGAGCTGGCGGTTGGGAGTGCTACATCATGAGGAAGAAACTGGCAAGCTAGCCTCTTTGGAGGAGTCGATCTTGCGTCGTCACGAGAAGATAGATGCTTGCATAGAGAAGAAGACCACGATAACCGGCCGTCAACAGGATCTCAAGAGGGAGGCGTAAGGAAGCTTCAAGAGAATGGTCGAGATTAGAGAAGAGATGCAATTACTGAGGCACGAATTTGCGGGCCTTTAGACAGAGATGGTTCAGAGGATGGCCATGGAGGCTTCTTTGGTTGAAGATTTATTCGAGCTCAATGCCACAATTGAGTCGGAAACTATAACGATGGTAGAGGAGACTCAAACAGTGGCAAAACTGAAGGAGTGTGTCCAGGGCTCCGAGACCTCTCCTGAAGCATGTAGCACAGAGATCAATAAGATGATTGATCATTTCTGAACATGTCATTTCCTTTTGCTAGTACTTGTAAAAGTTTTAACTGATGAATAAAGTGCTCCTCTCTTTTGACTTTGCTGTATGATTTCATTCTCTTCTTACTTTTGCTGCACCTCATGTGATTTCTTTTTTGAATGCCTCTTGACACTTTTATTGCCTCAAGAGGCTAATACCCTAGTCCTTGTTTAGCCCCATGGTGGGCTGCCGTGGCTTGGATAGCTTCGAAATGCGAAGTCGTTGCTTTTTCTCCTCTTAATGTTTGATTTTCCAGGGGCTCATAGCTCATTTTCCTCATGATTTGGTGAGCCTGTTTGCTATAGATAGTCAAGTTAGGAGGGGCTTTGGCCTCCTTTAGTGTCACATTTACTTCAAGCTGATCATAGCTTTTAGTCTCCGGCACAAACTCCTTCAGATGATTTATAGCGATACTCATGACCTCCAACTGACTCTGAAGACTGCGAACTTCGGCTCTTAAGTTTTCTAGGGGATCTTGCCCTTGAGGGGAAGAAAGTTGCTCTTCATCAAAATTCTCTACTCCTAAGAGGTCGGGGAAAGTAAAAATTTGAGTTGGTCACCAGTCCGAGGAGCATCCTCTATCCTTAAAGCAATCGAATTTTGAAAAATATTTCACAACAGTTGTCATGCCGCTTCGGCTTTCAAGAGCGTAATGGGGATATGCAATCTGCTGATCTATCGTATAGGTGATACTTGGGGCTGGGAATTCTATCCTCATGGCTTGCTCAATCTCAAGAATGACCACTGGTCAATCTTCCTGCCAAGGGGGCTCAAAAATGGGGACAAAATGGAAGATTCCTTTTCAAGCAAAGAAGGAGTTTCTTGAGGGATGATGGTTGGGATGTTACAATGAAGGGTGGTTAGGGGTAAAATTCTGCCCTGCCTTTCTTCCTCTTTGAACAAGTTCACCGATGTTCTCCCAACATCTTCAACATATTAATGAGACAAAGACTTTGTCTTGATTGTAGACTTGCGACCTCCATTGCTTGGCTTCTAGGGTGATGCTAGATCTGTGAAGTAATATTTAACATCATTATAGTGAGTTTTGGCCATAGGGAATGATCTTTTGTCAGCATAGATTGTATGTTGTCTACTGTCTAGGCTATACTTGAAACATTAGGGTAATGTCGATGGAACCACCCTCTGGTGATGGAGCCATGGTCGACCGAGGAGAATATTGTAGGAAGTGTCGGTTTCTATTACATGAAACTGAGCATAATAGTTCAGCTCACCGATCTTAAAATGAAGGCGTACTGTGCCAGTTGGCTTCTCTCCTAATTGGTTGAGCCCTTATCTGTGACGTGGGCGGGGTAAGTTCTTCGGACCCCAACTCTAATCGAGTGAGGATCCTCCTTAGAATAAGGTTGGCTGCTGATCCTCCATCTAACATAATTCGATTGATGCGGCGTGCATGTAATTAGTCAGTAACGAAGAGATAACGATTATAAAACTTTTCCCCTAGCTGTAGATCGTCCTCTGAAAAGGTGATTGGCACACATCCTTGTAGAATCATCGGCTCTATCTCAATGGGTTCTACTTCGATTTTGTACACTTTTGGGTTAGAGAGAGCTTGAACCAAATCCATCAGGTAATCTTTTGAGAGCATGAGGGTGTCGTAGGCACTGAGACGAGCGAGGAGTTTCTGTAGATGCCCTATCACATCATATTACACCTTTTCTTGATCAAGGCCTTGTGTTCCTGGTCCTGCTATTGATTTCGGTGGTATGTTGGGTTGAGGAGCAGGTTTGGGTAGAAAGGGTTTATTTTGGCCTTCTGGCTGACTTGATTGCATAACTGACTTGGTTTGAGTAATGAAAGTTTGAAGTTTTGAATGAGACTGAGTGGATGGGATCAAAGGGGTCCCAGGGAATTGGAGAATAGGTAGATTGTTTGAAGTAATGGGATTTGGAAGGAGCACAGGGAGCTGTAAGATAGGCAGACTAGTCTTTGGATTAGTGGGCAGCGGCGAATAGGGGAACTTCAAGGTGTCTAACTTCTATGGTGGAGTCTGCAACGTCTTCCATGATCTGGAATTTATCTGCTCTGTGGTGGGTATTTCTCCTGAAATTTGTACCATGTGGCAAGATCCTTGAGAATAGGAGCGTTGCCGATTTGATTCTCTTAGCATCTGCTCAATGTCAGGCTCATGTGGCCACATGGGTTTCTTTGGCTTCGACTTCTTGTCCTTCTTTCAAGAAGGTTTCTCTGCTTTGACTTTAGCTGCTAAAGCATCAACAACTATTTGGAATCCTGTTGCCTGTGCCGGGGTCTTTCTCAATCATTTTGACTGCATCCTGCTTATATTGATTCCTTTGAATACTCGTTCGAGAGCCTAGAAGTCTGAGCATATCAAGGTTGTACCTACAAGAGATGTAGAAGAGGGAGAATGAGAAGCAAGAGAAGAAGAAGGAGAAGTTTTAGAAGGTGGGGGACTTTTAAGGTCGTTCCCCCCATCAGACCAGTCTGAGTAGCTTTTAGGTCATCACCAGAGTTCGACAGGTGTAGGGGGTCTTTTAGGTCTTTCCCTTGCTTAGACCGTTGAGGAGTTCTTTTTACGTCGTCACCCTCATTGGACGTATGTTGAGTGGGAGATGGCACGTGAACGTCTTCTTAACAGGATGAAGGAAGAAGGATTGTGTCAGGGATGTAGTCAACTAAAGTTTGCAGTGGAGGAAGAGGTCTGAGAAATTCCTGCTCGACTGTGGGTTGAGCGGTCTTGTTTCTTCGGCGAGCAGCCATTGGTTCCCGTATCCTTCTGGTTTTTTGAGGTGATGTTTGATTCATCTAGCTGGGCTGGTGAACAGCTCTAGCTTGGTGAACTGCTTCTCGCCTTAAGGACTTGATTCTGCTTTGGTCGTGGTAGACTATACATGGCTTGGAAGTCGAGGATTCAGTGGAGTTTGAGTCATTGATAGGAAGGTCCTGCTTTGGGAGATCTTCTTGCCCCGATTGCGAAGTGACTTGGGGATCACTTACGAGGAAGTTGTAAAACTCTTGACACTCCCACATTTTCTTTGCTAATATATCAAGGAAACTCGTGCATTCTGACAGGAAATGGTCTCTGACAGGAAATGGCCTCTTATCTGATGGTACGAGCACCAATAATCTTCAGTCCCCTTGGTAAGACGATGAGATTGTCTTGCCTACTTCAGCGTGATTTTGCCTTCCTGAAGCATTATAATGAAGAAGGTGTCAAGGATACTCGGCATTTCATCTTCCTCTTGGATAGTTACGGCATGGGAGGCCTCGGATGTTGTGAAGGCGTTCTTTAAGTCCTAAAGTTTTAACCCTTCTGAACCAGGGCCTTGATAACATCCTTCAGAATGTAGCAGTCATCTGTAGGATGATTGTTCCTCCGATGGTAGGCACAATAATTCACCTGAGTGTCAAGGCCAAGTTCCTCAGGGAACTTGGTTTTTAGAAGCTAGATCATATTATGTTCCAATAATAACCAGAACAGCGCAGGTACCCACTCTTTCTCGAAGGGATATACCTTGTTCCTGTGCCTGGTGAAATAATCGCCTTGATCAAGGTTGGCTGGTAGGGTTACCCGATTGTACGATTGTTGTTGCTTGCTAGCCTGAAGTGTTATCTTCACTGTGCTTACCCCTTTAGAGAAGGCTAAAGTTTGAGAGGGAGCCTTCTTTGAATCGACGATAATGACCACTACATTGATTACCCCTTTCTGTTGGCTGCCCTGTGTGTTATTCCGAGAGCTACCATTGCCTCAGTTATTTGCTGAGCTTGTAGATGATTGGCGTGTCACACCATGGCGGCATGATAAAATTTCTATGTGAACTGATTTAAAGATCAACTCTGACATGGAGGTCGGATTAGAGGCCTCGACATGTAGAGTGATCTCGGGTTTCATGTTCCACATGAAAGTTTGGACTTCTCCTTCTCATGCATAGGATTTGGATGGCAGGAAGCCAAGTTTGTCCATCTTGATATAAACTGATCCACGAGCTCAACGGGGTCTTGAGTCAGGGTGAGAGTTCGATGGTTTGAACCTCTCTCTTGACCTCATAGAAGCGTTGATAGAACAACTTCTCCGTCTCCTCTCATGTATGGACTGAGTTTGGGGGAAGTCGTGCATACCATTGAAATGTTGGGCCATCGAGGGTCTCAACGAACTATCGGAGAAGAAGCCTCCCGTCAGTTGCTGTTTTTCAACATGCTGCCTAGAAGTGGGTAATATGCTAGTTTGGTGATGTTGTTCCGTTGAATAAAGGAAACTTCCCTTTCATATAATCTGAGGGGAACGAGACCTGATCAATATAGGAGCGGTAATGCCTTTGATAAGGCATCACACCCTGTATCCTTAGGATTTGTCTGTTCTTCAGGCTTTAGGTGACCATAGCGTCAATATCTGTCTGAGAGACCGGATGAGGGACATAATTGTCCTGTGAGGTAGAAGGAGGGGGCTACCGAGGGAACTGATCTTATGGTTAGCCAACTGGCGTGTGGCAATGATATGATAGATCTTTTCCATCATCGCGCGCACCATATCCTCAAACTTGTTCATGCGCTCTTCCTGCGCATCACTGGGCTCGCTTACAACCATTATGCTAACCGTTTCTCTATCGAGGTCAATGGTAGTGAAAACTGAGGGCTTGCGAACTTGACGGGTCACACATGGTAGGTCAGTTAGCAGGGGACCAGCATATCATGACTGAACTCAACTCTTGTATGCTGATTGTGTTTGGACCAGTTCTCGACGGTCTTGGGACCATGGCTGCTGAGTGGCTGAGTCTTCTTCTACAACAGTAACCAGAACACATGGCTCATGGAGCTCTTCTTCAGGCTTCATTATCTGAAGGGGGTAGAACGGATTCAGGTGAAGAGGGTCGTCAGAATTAGTTTTTTGGATTACCTTGGTCACCTCTCTAGTCAAAATTTGCTGACCTCTACCGTGTTTAGCCTTGAGGTTTTGATGGACCTCGTGCCAAACTGCGATCTAGGTCACTGCTAGTCAACTTTTCTTGTATAGGAGAGAGCCGTCTCCATCAGGTGTGGCAATGATGAGGGCCAGGAACTGAAGTCATCTTCGGATGGTGAGGATGAAAGACTAGATCTTCCATCAGGTCAATGCCTCGAGCTCTCTTATGAGCTCCAGAGACATGACAAGAGTAATGGGGCTGGTTCAGGATGGTACTCTTGCGGAAAATCTTTGAGTTCTAGGGCTGAAAGTGCTTGCTCGATGAAGGAGGAGTGGGCTTGAGCAGGATTGATTCATGAGGAGGCCTGAGTTAAGGGCGAGAGAACGTCTGTGATGGAGACATGTGGGCGCCCCTTGAGCAAGGGTTATGGGTGACCTGGGGGTTAAGAGGGGGTCGAGCAAGTGGTCTGACCTTAAGAGGCCAAGAACTACGAGCAGGTGTCTGTAAGATAACAGGTGTAGGCTTGCCCCTTACAGAGTGCACTTGTGTGTGAAGAGGAGGAGGATGAGGAGGTCGTCTCCTGTGCACTCGGGTTGGAACAATGATGGAATTGGCCCGAACAGTGAGATATATGTGATCAACGTGCGCAGGACCTGGCCTTAAAAAGTCGGATCCTGGATGCTGACTCATGGTAGCACAAGGGTTGCCCCGAAATGTGACTCGAGTGAGTGACCCACGAGCCTTGTGGTGTGTACGAGGGGTGGAGACAATGGGGTTTCCGCCTTGATGTGTTGAGCCTCTAGGGATAGAGACAAATGGTGCATAAATGTGAGAGGTAGACTTATGGCGACCCACAGAAGCAAGGGCAACTTGCTTGCCTCTTGCAGAGAGGAACTAGGCAGACTTCCAGCGCACCTCGGCAATACGACCGGCAAGTGACTTGCCGATGGTGCATGCTGTGTGGGGCAACGAAAATGCTGCTGATGCAGGGTACTTTGATGGAGTTTCCACCAGAGCAAGGAGATGGGGAGTGAGAGATTTTTAGGTCTCGACTCACACCGCTACAGGTTAAGACCGGGGTGCTAGACAAGGGGTCTTTTCTTAAGAGGATGGTTAGGAACAAAGTCGAAGAAACTTGTTCCCCAGGAACGCTCTTGAATATGGGGACAAGAAAATCCCCGACCCGGATAAATGGGTTACAAGACCTACAAGCCATAAATAAAATGTGGAAAGATAATGAAAGTAGATAATAAAAGAAGAAACTAGCTAAACAAGAACGATCTGACAAAGGGGTAGTATTTCTCCAGTGGAGTCGTCGGGATGGTTAGGTACCTTGATCTCGTCCTCCGGACCCTTTTGACGATCGGTTAGCATGCGTTTAGGGTTTCAAGGGAAGACCCAGGATGTTTTTGAGATCTCTCTCTCGGGAACCTTGTTCGAAAATGGGGGCAGGTGTTACCAACTGATGAGAGAGGAATTTTAAGGTGGGTTCGGGACTTACTCGGGTTGGCTCATGTGAGCGCCCTCTTAGATCACAAAGAAAACCCCCCAGTAATAAAACTGGTTTAGAATCGTCTCCCTTGACTTGTATTCTTTTGTTTCCCCAATCACACACATATATGGCTAAGGTTATAAGACAGGTGGGTCAGACCTCACCTTTTTCCTCTTTGATGAACATACACAAGCATGTGCATTCAAAAAGAAAAATAAGAGAAGAAAGACGGGGGAGAGAAGAATTCAACTGAGCGAGAGGATCAGAGCGGTGACTAAGCTTGTGAGTAATTGGCCTAATGTGGTAGCAAAACTCACACGGTAACTAAGACCAGCTCACAGGATTACTACTAGACATCATTACTAGTACCAACTAGCTAGGCACGATGGTCAGTCTGTCATGGCAGTAAAGCGGGCTAAGTAATATTGGCACAACAACATTACGGTTAAATGACAGGACTACCATGAGAGGCTAACCTCAATCCCTCTTAGTTAAACGAAGGCGTAGCGGAATGATGGTTACGAGGAAAGAATAAGAAATGAAATAAGAGAAGAAGGGTACAAAAAGAAGGACGGAGAAGAAATGAAGTCAAGAGTATGAAAGACAAGAGGATAAAAGAGAGAAGAGAAGGAGGATCAGTCGGCACAAGGCTTCGCCGACTGTGTCAGAAGATAAGAGAGAGAAGAAGTAGTCAGGGTTAGGCTTCACCAACTGTTATAAGAGAAGAGAGATAAAAATAGTTGATGCTAGGCTTCACTAACCATGTCAAGGGAAGGGCGAGAAAATGCAGTCGACGTTAAGCTTCACCAGCTGAGTCAGGAGAGAAGAGAAGAAGAGAACCAACCGGCATTAGGCTTGTGCTAGTTACGATGGGAGAGAAGTAGAAGCGAGAGATCGAACAAGAGCTAGATTTTGTCAATTGCAATAGAAGAGAGGAGGGAGAAATCTAGTCGACGCCAGGCTTCACCGACTGTGACAGAAGAGAGGATAGAAAAACCAACCGACACTAGGCTTTGTCTATTGTGACAGAGGAGAGAGAAAAATCAACCAACACTAGGCTTCACTAATTGTTAAAGAGGAGCGGGAGGATCAATTGGTGCTAGTCTTTGTCAATTGTGATACAAGAGAGAGAAAACTAATTGACACTAAGCTTCACCAATTGTGACAAAATAGAGAGAGAAAACCATTCGACGCTTGGCTTCACTGATTGTGACAGAAGAGAGAGAAAACCAACCAGTGTTAGGCTTCATCGATTGTTACAGAGGAGAAGAGATAGAAAACCAACCGACGTTAAGCTTCACCAATTGTTGATAGAAGAAATGAGCAGATGAAGATACAGATGAGAAGAAGAGAGAGAAAGAGATAGAGACATGAGAAAGAGGGGAGAGAGATAGAGATGAGAAAATAGAGGAGAGGGAAAGAGATAGAGGTGAGAAGTGAAGAGGGGAGGAGAGAGAAAGAGATAGAGATGAGAAGAGGGGAGGAGAGAGAAAGTTACCTGCTTTACCGACCCTTTTTTTCTCTCTCCTCTCGCTCTCCAAGAATAAGGCAAAAATATGTGTGTATGTCCAAAGCTACCTAAAATTGAAGATACTTACAATTTAATTGAATTAAAAGAAACTCTAAAAATGGCTGCAACAGGACTGTTTCACCCCAGCTTAACAATGTGTGGAATCCCAAAACAGTCGTTGCTGCCTGAGAACTTACATGATCTTATGTGGTTGACCCAAGGTGGTTCTGGCATTTGTTTGATCAAAAGATTATTATTTTATTGTAGGGCTCGGCGTGGCGATCATTTTGATACTAACTTTGAGCCATGAATCATGTTTTTGAGCCATGATCATCAGACTTGAATTTTAGATGAATCTTGAAAACTTCGGATCGATTGTGTGCTCGTTCCTTGATATTTATTCATGACTTCTTCATTGAATCTCACTGAGCATGCCGTCACAATCACATTGCAACAAACGCAACTGGATTTCATGTTTGAATGAAGTATTTGTCATCTTGAGTTTTTGGTCGGAATCTTGAAATCCAGTGGTCAGAATTTATGGTAGTTTGTCACCTTCATGTGTGAAATCCAACTCTTAATCGTGCGTGAAGTTCATACCAGAGATAGCCTCGAACCTCACGCACTTAATGCAATTGGTTCGTGCCGATCGGGTATGCGAGCGTCATGATCTGACTTCTCGAACGAGGTGTGCTGCTGCTGAATTTTCTTCAACTTCTTTCACAGATCAGCGACTTCCATTTAGTTTGTCTCTCTTCTCAAGCATTTTCACGAGGTGTACCACATATCGAATTGTTCATCTTGATGAGACGAACATGCTCACCAAATTTGGGAGTGATCTGACTTGGAACGAGCGAGATATAGGCCCTGAAAGTGACTGCTGGGGATTGTAAAAACAGCCACCTTGAATGGTGTTTTAATGGAGTGAGGCCACACGGGAATAGTGTGCGGCTTGCCCCTTTTCCATATTTTACCCATAACTTTGCCTTGAAGTGCCTGATTAAGCCGAAATTGACCCATATGGGTTTTCAACCATGCCGAATCTAATGGAGGTGGTCCCTAGCTGTTTGATGCACAAAAAGGTTTATTTAAAAATGCTAGAGGCCAATTTCGTTGAATATTTTTTTGTGTTCACTGCCTTAGACATGTTTGAGAGCGATGAAACTTGGCAGGTGGTCTTTTGAAGTGTTGATGAAGGTCTTGACATATCTATGGCCATTATGAGGTTGTTGGGAATTTCTACTATTTTGTAGCCTTTATTGACCTACTTCCTACTTATTCCTAATCAAGGACCAAGGTGTTGAAAAATACATTCAAACAGTGACATATGGCCCAGCTGCTGGGCGACAGAGTGCTCGGGAGGCAGCAAGATTTGATGGGCCTAGTCCCTTTAAAAAGGGGGCTAGGCAAGAGAGCGTGAGGGAATATTTTTCCCCTTATGATGATGATGTTCCTTTTCGGGTGCTCCTTTGTGTGGAGGCAGGGTGGAGACTTCGTCTTCTTTGAAGAATTTGGCCGTTGTGCGATGACGCTATGGGGGTTGATTGCTTGACACCGACCTTTGGGGATTCTGTGGGCGTTGAGTGTTGTTGTGAAGATGCTTGCCTGCGTAGAAGCGACGATGGACCCGTGATAGAGGGCGAGCGTGTTGCTCTGGAGGGCCTCTGTTACTCATGGAGTGAGGCGCTTGGCTGTGTGTGAGGCGTTGGCGGCCTGTTGGTGGGGCACTGCACCTAGGCTTGACACTTGTATTGCCCCCTCTGAGGAGCGCGGGGCTCTTTGCCTTTTTCATTGAATGACAAGGGGGTTGCCCCTCTCCTCTGGTTCTCAAAAGGCAAGAGATCTATTTGAGAACGAGAATACCTCCTCGTAGCTACTGCGCATTGTAGCCACAATTCTGTTATCTTTCCCATTCATGAAATATATCTCCATTTGGGTTGGCCATTTGTTGTTTCTTCACACTTCTTTGTTTGCTACTTTTTTCTCTCTCCCTCTCTTATGGGCTGGTGCAGTTCTTATCTCTATTGACAATGGGCATAAGGAATGGCCATTAGGTTGCCCATTGTGCTTGTGGGGCATTTGCTGCTTGTTGTGTGATGATGGTTGGGATGCCCTTTCTTGTTTTCATTCCATCCCTTGGGCAATGCGTCATTGCTGATTTTCACAAGACCTCAGATTTCTTTTCTTAGAAACAAATGGGGAGGAAGAGAGAGAGGGATTGCAAAGGGGTACTGTACATGAGCGAGGCAAGGAAGAGGGTTCACTTGCCTGCAGAGTAGAGGCATGGAGGGGCATGCCTCGAGCGCTCTGAGTGGGCCCTTGATATAGGCAGGCCGAGTGAGTTTTGAGCTGCATGAATGAGATATGCAGCACTTGGAGGGCGGTAGGCACACCATTCCTAATAGGCCATGTCACGCATGTAGCAATTAATGCTGGTAAGAGGGGTAGTGTCGGCATCGTGTGATGGTTCGATTACGTGTCCCTTAATGGTTCCTCGGGACTGAACGTAATCTTCTGCACATGTGGCACGTCAGATCGCATGCTGCTCATTGATCCGTAGCTTCAAGTCACGTGATTGGCTCGTGCGACGCTTCGATTCGTATGTTAGAGGTGCTTCGGTACCTGGCCTTCGACGCTTCGCTTGTTGTGCCACTAACATTCATCAGTGATTGGAGGACGGGCCGCCTGTTGCTTGGCCCCTTTTGTTGTCGAGCTTTTATAAAAGGAGGGGTGGCTGCTTTTCGCTGGGGTTTTAATCCCCTCCTTCTCTGCCATTGTCTCGAGATGGAGGAGCTTCAACGCACTCTCCTGGGGGGAAGGCGTGCACTACTGGAGGCTCTGGCAGCCAACCTCGTCCGTGTGAGAGGTGAGACACATGAGTGAAACTTCCTGCTCGCCTCTTTTATTAGGACCCGTACCTCTGAGTTAATGGCAATGCTAGAAATGCTTGATGCCCTGGTCTTTAGATGCCATAGGCGAGGTGTCGAGCTGACAAGGTGGAAGTGGTGGCTTCTACGGTGCTACTCAACGCATTGGCCGTTAGGTACCGAACAAAGCGTGCTGAGCTGATCAGGTGACGGCAAGAATACCGGTTCAAATCGAACGACCCTGAGGGACCTCGAAGGCCGCCTAGCCGAGGTCAGGAGTCTCATGGAGAGTGAAGGCTTCGGGGTGACTCTTGTCAAAGTTTGAAGGGACACTGTTCTCCACCCTTTTCTTCCTCCTTCTTCTTTTTTTTTTTGGAGGGCCAGGGGTCCCCTCAAGCTTTGTAGCATCAGTTGAATGTGAATAGGATAACACCCTTCTTACTCTTTGCGTTTAACATGTCTGAGACCCTCTTCTCTCTTTCTTTGTGCTGCCCTCCCTTTCTCTCTCTTTCGTTTTTTGTTTTGAATCTCGCAGTCCTTTTTGGGGAAGGGGTATGATGGCGAGAGCTCAGGCGCTTGCTAGGAAGGTATTCGAATCCTTTCTTGGGAGGCCACGGACCCTTGCTAGCGCATGATCGTGTTTTTAGTTAGGAGGTAGTTTTAGAGTCATACCCCCGCGACTACAGTAGGCCTTGCTTAAAGTCCCACCCTTGGGACTTATGGTAGTGTATGAGCCTCAGCTCTTGCACCTGCATAGGCAGAACCCTATGGGGCTCTAGTAGTGACACGCCAATCTCCTTCAGTGAAAAGGACCTACCTTCGGATGAAGTTGCGCAGGTTAGGTTGAGGAGGTGGGGACTCCTTCTCGTTGCATTGTGGGAGCGATTGGGCATCCTGGTCTGGTGCAGTTGAGCTCTCTAGGTTGGGCCCCTGTGCATGAGGTGGGCAGGGTTTGAGTGAGCAGGGCGTAACTGATGCATCCACGCATTTGGCTGCACTGCGGTTAGTGCCCTTTAGTCTTCGGCAGCCATGGTATACAAGCCATGGTCTAGAGATGTCAAGAGCAGGAGTCTCGGCAATGCCGGTAACGTGGATATGAGCCCGCTCTGTTTTCGGCTGAGGACGGGGGCATTGATGGGTTGTCCTATTTCAAACCAAATTTGGTTCATCGATCAAGGCCATCTCCCCACCTCAGATGTATGCTTGGAGATCATTTTAAAACCCCTGATAGTGGAACAAATCATGACCACTCAGTTGATGGTAGCGACCCTGGCCGTCGTCGGTTGCTTGTCCCCTCCTTTTGGTGGCGTGGGCACAATCATGTTCTGCCACACCACTGTGTTAAACAGAGTAGTGAGCCAACAAAGCGATGGCTCGGGCTCGGGGACCTCGTCATTCAGCTCTTCCCGGATTGTGACCACATGACAGGTTTCGGACGTCTCGAAGGCCTTTATGTGGTCATCCAAATTGATTTTCCCTTTTTGGATCAGAGCTTCGATATAGTCCTTGAGCTGGATACAGTCCTCCCTAGGGTGTCTCAGCATTTGATGGAACGTACAGTTGTTAGGGTAGTAGACTGACTCTACATGGTCCGGCCTGTTGCTAAGTGGGAGAGTTACCATGTCTTGCTCAATCAACATGCTGAGGAGGGTTGACACCCATGCCTTGTTGAAACTATACAACTGATTGAGCCTTCGCTTGAACTCTTCAGTTCACTGATAGCTGAATGGCTGAGGTACCCTATTGTAACTCTCCTTTTAGGGTGCCTGCTGTGCTAACCCCTGGATTCGTGGTTGTAGGCCCCTAGAGGTGTCCAATATTTGTAAAGGGGCTGCATCGCGTTTGGTCTAGGGGCCCATTATCACTGTCTCACTGATCAGACTCTTGAACTGACTGACGAGGGGGTTAGCCCTACCGCCCCAACATTGGCCCGCTGTTGGGGCTTGGGTCCCCCGCCGTGATGCTCTAGCAGGCTTTCGATCTTGGCTACTTTATTGATCATTTCGTTGAAGGTGGTGGGGTTAGAGGCTTTGACATGTAGGGAGATCTCTCTCCTCATGTTCCTGATGCACGTCTGCACTGCCTCTGCCTCGCTCATGGGGTTGCGCTTACACATGGCGAGGTCTCTCCAACGCTGAATATACTGGCCCACTAACTCGCTGGGATCTTGGGCCAATGTGAGGAGTTCTATGGCCTGCCTGTCCAGCTCTAGTTCATAGAAGCATTGGTAGAAGAGTTGTTCTATCTCCTGCCAGGAATGGATCGAGTTGGATGGCAGACTGGTGTACCATTTGAAAGCGGGTCCGACTAAGGTCTCCACAAATTGACGGAGCAGCAATTTGGGGTTAGAGGCTGACTCTTGACAGGAGGATGTGAAGTGGGCTATGTGCTGCTGGGGCGAGCCTATGCCATCAAAGGTCGATAGCCTTCCCTTCTGGTACCCGTCAAGGAATGGGACTTGATCAATAGAAGGTGGGTAGGGTTTTTGGTACGGGAGGTTTCCTGTGTCTTTGACAGCTGCATCTCTCAGAGGCTTATATTGATCATTTGTTGGAGGACTTCCTGCGTAAATGTTAACGGTGCCGCATGGGGGACCATATCAGGCTGGTCTTCACCTAATGGTTTGCCTCGCTTGGAATTTTCCTGGGCTGGAGCAGTTCTTATTCCTGCTGATGGTGAGGATATGAAATGACCCATAGGACGCCTGTTGTGCCCGTGGGGTAGCTGTTGCCGGCCTTGACGTGGTGGTTAGGATGCTCTTGTGAGTTTTCATCCAAACCCTTGGGGAATGTGCCATTTCTGAATTTTGTAAAGACCCCACACAATTTTTTTTCCTTACCGCAGAGGGTCCCTTATGTGCGGATGGGACAAGGAACGAAGTTCGCTTGCTCTTGGAGCGTAGTGGTGCATGAGTGTGCATCGAGCCTTTGGGCGGGCTCGAGATTTGTACGGGCCGAGAGGAAGAGTTGCGTACCTGAGCGGCATTTTGATGATAGTTGTTGCTTTTTTTTTTACGAGCTGCATTATGCACGTGGAGCAGTAAATGTTGAATGAGAGGTCTGCGTTGGAAATATACAATCACTCCCTTGGGATGGGGCATGATCTTCTACAAGTGTGTAGTCAGATGACTCAATCTCGTCCCCCAAATCTTGGTGATCAGGTGACACATGTCTCGGGTTCGGATGACTCGGGACCAGAGATCGCTCTCTCGGGAACCTTGTTCACAGAACAAGGGCAGGTGCCTAATTGGTGAGAGGGGAATTTTATACGTGAGGTCCAACCTCACCTGGGTCTGTGACTTACTCAGACTGGTTCTCCCGAGAGCCCTCTTAGATCATGACGGAAAGGCCCCCAACTGCTTTAGCTGGTTCGAAAATGCCTCCCTTGACCTGCAATCTCCTCTTTTCCACAAAGCACTAACATGGTTAATTTGCAAGACAAGTGGGCTGAAGGACCCACCCTTGCTTTGGGGCGAACATACACAGATATGCAGCTCAGATGGTAGAGAAGACAAGAAGTTAGGGTGATGAAGAGGAGAATTTAAATACGGGAGAGAAAGAGAGGACTTGACAAGGGAATGAGACTAGCATGATAGCTGGACAGTACAAAGACCGACTCGAAGTGGTAGCAAGATAGGCACGATAACTTAGACCGGCATGATGGCAATATTACTCGAAACCAAGGCCGATATGACTATCCTAATCTGGTGTGGCAGCAAGACGGGCATGGTACTCTGGACCAGCATGATGGCAATATTACTCGAAACAGACCACTATGATTATGCTAGAGTGAATCCATCCTTTAGTCAAGCAAGAAGAGAAGAAGAGAGAAGAGAAGAGAGAGAAGAGACGCATGGTCCTGACGGCATTAGACATCGCCATCTAAAACCATCGAGTAGTAGTGTCATGGCCCCTAGATGGTGATGAACACTACTGCTCGTGGCGGAAGGACAGGCATTGAACTACAAACGGCATTAGCTATCGCCGTTGGTAACACCTGAAGGCGGCGACGACCAATTGCGGGCGGTGATGGGTATCACCATCAGCAACATGTGTTGGCAGCGATTACCCTTCGTGGGCGGCAATAAGTATCATCGTCTGTGACATGTGCAGGTAACGATGACCCTTCACGGGCGGCGATGGGTATCGCCGTCTGCGAGATGTAAAGGCAACGACAACCCTTCTCGAGTAGCGATGGGTATTGCCGTCTGCGACATGTGCAGTCAACGACGGCCCTTTGCAGTGGCGTTGTGTATCGCCGTCTGCGACATGTGCAGAGCGCGAAAGAGGAGCCTGCCGTCATTGGTAGGCATCATCGTCTGTGCTTGCACAGAACATTAACGACACGCTTGTAGACGGCAGTGAGTAGTGCTTGCTGTCTGCGACATGTGAGAAGAAAGGGAGAGAAGAAAGAAAGAGGCATGCACCGCATTACCACTGCCATGCATGGCCTCTAAAAAAAACTCATCAGAGAAGAAAAAGATGGACGAAGAGGAAGAAAGAGAAGAAGAGAGAAAGAAAAATTGAAGAAGGAAAAGAGAGAAAGAGAGAGAAAATACCTTGAAGTTAGGAGGGGTACCGGCACAAACTTTCTCTCTCCTTACACAAACTTTCTCTCTCCTTTCTCTCTCTCTCTCTCAAATGTGACCCAACAATGAATAAAACTCAAAATTTTATTGAGCAAAGTGCGGTCAAATTGATGGTCCTTGTACAATGATAGTACGTTATATATATACAGTTTTTCCCAAACATGAGCGGATTGATCAAAATTAAACCTAATTGCTGAAAATTAAGATTTAATTGATCTAAAAGAAATTGTAAAAAGGGGTGCAAAATGACAGATTTACCTTTTCCTAACAATTAGGGAAATTTCAAAACAGTCCCTATTGCTGCCCTAGAACGTGCATGATCTTTCATGAATGATCCGGGGTTGCTCTGGTGCCCGTTTGATCGAAAGATGGTTGTTTTCTTATAGGGCTTAGCATGACGATCAATTTGATACCAACTTCGAGTCATGGATCGTGTTTTTCGACCACGATCATGTGACCCGAAAGTTTGATGAATCTTGCAATATTCGGATCGACACCGTGATCATGTGTTGATATATATTATTAGTTTCTTTGCTGAATCGCACTGAGTACGCCGTCAGGATCGTGTGGCAACAAACATAGCTTGTTTTTGTGCCCGGACGAAGATTTCATGATTTTAAGTTTTTGACTAGATCTTTGAATTTCGACAGCCGGAATCATTTGCGACTTCGAATTGATCTTGCGTAAAATCCAACCATTCATCATGTGCGGGGTTTGGACCGACGATAACCATCGCGATACAACTAGTCTCACGTCGATTGAGTTCATGGGCGTTGTGATTTGGCCGTTCGAGTGAGGCGTGTTGCTATTGATTTTCCTGCAACTTTCTTCACGAATCGACAACTTCTCTCTAGCTTTTCTCCGCGCTTGGGAGTCATCAAGGGGCGTGCCACATGTCGAAACGCTCGTCTTGACAAGAAGAACACGCTTTAATAAGTTTGAACGCCATCCGATCTCGAACAAGTAAGATATAAGTGTCGCAAGTCACTGTTTATGACTGCCCCTTTAATGGAGATTAGTTGTAGGGTGGCCACATGGGAATAGTGTGCAGCTCCTCTTGTTTTGGTCTTTTAACCATAACTTTGTCCTGGAGTGCCCGATTAAATTAAAACTTGACCCATAAGGGTTTTTGACCATGCCGGATCCAATGGTGGTAGTTCCACAATCGTTTGATGCTCCAAAAGTAGGGTTCTAGTTATAGGGGATCGTTTTAAGGTGTTAGATGTTGGTCCTATGAAAACGGGTTTTTTGTTTGCACTGCCTGAAACATGTTGGCATACGACAAAACTTAACAAAAGACTTTTTGGAGTTCTTATGAAAATTTCGGCCAGTTTTGGAGCCATTTTGAGATAGTTTAAATTTCCACTGTTTGTCTAGCTTTATTGACCGACTTCTCTTTTATTCTGCATTGGGGACCCATGGTGCTAAAAAATTTCTTCAAACAGCATGCCACACTAGATATTGTGCTTTGAGAGAAGTGAGAAGGACAACATTCGGAAAATTTTCTTCGACTTTATTTCTTTTTTCTTCTTAGCCACAGAACCAGGCGAAAGCAGAGGAGAAATCCATGTAATACTGTAACTAAGATGCTCAGACATTTAGACACTTTGTGTAGGTCCATCCGTGGAGACTTTAGGGGGAGAAGAGACTTTGAGGGATCTTTTCGCAGTCCTCATCCTCACGGGACCGTAGAGATTAGTTTTTAATGTCTTCACCCTATTAGACGAGTTTGCGATATGGAGAGATTGGTATTTATAATCCTCACCCCATTGGACGGGACCCCTGAGGGCTATTTTGTGTTTTTGAGGGATCTTGTAATCATCGTCCTCTCTCTTAAGGACTCTCTTTGTTTTTGAAGTGATCTTTCGGTCATCCCCTCAAGGACTCTCTTTGATTTTTTTTTTGTTTTTGTTTTAAGGGATCTTTTTGTCATTGTCCTCACCCTCAAGGACTCTCATTGTTTTTTGAGGGGAGATCTTGTGTGGCTCTCACTCCCAGGTGAGCCATCTTGTGTTGTGATTGGATCCTGACAGCTGAGGATTTGTGTGGACCTCATTAGTCAGAATTGCGCCGGTTTGGCAATTGGGTGCCGGCTGAAGTTGTGATGCTGCGTCAACCTGCATTATGGTCCAAGTGCCCTTTCCGGGTTTTCACGAAGACTGGGGAAGTGGCATTGTAAAGACGATGTTTACCATTCTTCTTTTATTTTTTGGCTCTTTTGCCCATGACCTTTTCGACCATGTCCACCCTTTTCATATGTTTTTGCTCACAGCGCCCTTTTGGGTTTTCACCGTGCTCGAGTTTTTTTTCTTACGGAACTCTATCACTCATGGTTTCATGACCATGCGCGTTCGTCATTTTTACTTGTGGCATTCCCTCATTCAGGAATACACATATTTTATTTTATTTTCGTGAACGCATGTTTAGGGTCATGCCCTCGGGACCTATGCAAAGCCTTTTAGTGTCATGCGGTTAGGACGTGCAATATGGTTTAGGTTATATAGCTTGGACCATGATGGAAGTAAATGGCAATCTATGAAGGCCATGGAGTAAGTATGTTGGTGGTTTGACTCACTTTGGGAGATGGCACGAGTTTGCCTATGAAAAATGGATGATGTATGAGGACTCACTAGTTGACAGTGAGCATGGATGGTGAAATGGCTTGCTGTTTTGTGAGCATGAGTGACAATCACTGGAGAATGATGAATGATAATGAAGTGAATGGACTCACTGAGGAGTTGATGAAGGTGATGTGCGAGCATGGATGGGTCGGTTAGGGAAGACATGTGTGAAAATGGACGTAAAGGGGTGTGCACGTGTGTGAGAGTGAATTTAAGGTTATGCTTCTTGGACCTGTGCAAAGCAGTTTAACGTCATACGGCTAGGATGTGCACTATGGTTTAAGGTCATATAGCTTGAACCACGACTACAATTTAAGGTCATATATATTGGACCATGGTGCTAAGCCTTCTAATGTCATGCGGTCAGGATGGGAACTATGGTTTAAGGTCACATAGTTTGGATAGTGCAGTATAGGGTTACCTGGACCATTTAGGTGGGTTTCCCTGTAGATAACACTCTGTTGGGAGATATAGAAGTGGCTTAGTGAGACCCACCAGGGATTAATGGGGTATGATGACTCCATGGGGATGAAGGAAAGTGGTATGTATGTAACTCCACTGAGGATGGTGGTGGGATACACCCGGCGGAGAGGTGCATACATTTCATAGTTTAAAGTCATGTGCATGGACTATTTGTGGCGATGTTTAGGGACATGCATTATAGTTTAAGGTCTTGAAGCTTGGATCATAGCTATGCGATTTTAAGTCATGCGAATAGGACCATGCATTTTAAGGTCATCCAACTAGACCTCTGCTATAGTTTAAAGTCATATAGTTTGGACCATGGCTGTGCAGTTTAAAGTCTTGCAGTGAGGGCCATGCAGTTTAAGGTCGTGCGACTAGAGCTTCGCTACAGTTTAGGGTCATATAGTTTGGACCATGGTTGTACAGTTTAATGTCTTGTAGCAAGGACCATGCAGTTTAAGGTCATGCAATTAGACCTTCACTACAGTTTAGGGTCGTGCACCTAGACCATTTAGGTGGTAAGGGAATGTTGCTCCATGGGGAGCAGAGCTGTAAGTGGAGATGGCTCCTTGAGGATATGATGGTAATAGAACAAAGAATGGACTCCCTGGGGACAGAGAATAGTTGCCTGCTCATTGAGGATGACAGGTCACGACCTGAGTGTGGCCCCTCTAGGGATTGTGAAAAGACCCCAGTCAGTAGTGCTCAAGTTTGGCTTGTGCGCGATGCATTGTACTGAGCAGAGGTAGACATGCAACACTGGGTTGAGGTAGATGTGCGATGTTCAGCTTTAGAGAAGTGAGTGTCGTTAGGCCTCTGGTGAAGCGCGCGGTGATAAGTTGGACTAGGCGGACGACGCTAGCAAAGGAAGAGTGATACGCGATGTTAACCTCAAGAGCCGTGGATGGTGATAGAATCTGAAAGACGTGTGCCATGCCTTAGGGCATATTAGTTGAAGTAGGTTCTTATTTTTTATTAAAAAAATCCCTTCCCAAACTGTACAATCTTCTTCCGAAGCATACGGCTTCTAAGTCACATGCAATAGTAGCAGGAGGCATAGGCGGCAATCACCTGCATTGGGGCCTCGGGCTTGACCCAACCCAGCTTGGACCTGTCGCCATCTGAAGATGAGGATTGAGATGTCATTTCGAACTTGTCAGCTCACGGGACGCCAGTCTATAAAATGGGGTAAAACCCCTTTTTACTGTTTTACCTTCGGTAAAACAATGAAGAGAGCTTTTAAAGAGAGGGAGGGAACCTCTGACAAGAGCTTTCGACCAAAACCAGAGTGTACGAGAAGTCTTGAGCGAACTTCAACAAGTCGCAAAGCTTTTGAAGGGTGCTCGTGTTGTCTTGAGAGAGTGCCAAGGACTTTCAAAAGGGTCGCAGGGGCCTTCGAGAAGAAGAAGGGAGTTTTGTGTGGTTGCAGTGAGGTCTGTCTAGGCCGCAATGGTTCTTCAGCAAGGGCCAAGAGAAGGAGGGAGTGCAGTGGCTCTGTGGGAGCCAATCTAGGGGACTCCGACATTTTTCTAGCGACTTTTAGTCACTGGAAGGGAAGAAGAAGGGATAGCAGGGGCTAATTGGGAATACAGTGACATTCCGGTGAGCTTGGGTGACCTTCATAGGCGAGAAGAAGGGAGACCGAGAGGTCACAAGGAGATTTTTGTGGGGATTCTAGGTGGTTTCCCGATAGCATTAGTTGTTGGCGAGGGAAGAATAGGGTCGGTAGAAGGTTCTTCCGACAAGTAAAAGAGTTTCCAGTGAAGGGAGGAGTGCGAAGAAGGGAGGAAGTCCGCGGCGTCGTAGGGGACTTTCTGTGGAGATTTTGATAGTTTCCATGCTGTTTGTATGGGTTTCTTGTGAGTTTCCCAGCAAGGGTTTCTTGTGAGTTTCCCGTCGTTGATCCATAGGCAACCAGTCGGCAATACGCCCTTAGAGTCAGCTCTGTGACTTAACGTTCAGAATGGAACAGCCTTATGCAGCCGGCGATAACCTTGCCTTCACGCACGATGGTACACTGCCCCTCAGCGACTTGGGCACGGCAGTGAAGCCTTTGCTCTAGTTTCATGGCTCAATCTTCGGGTGCTATTCCAGATGTGTAGAACCTCCCGAGATTAGGGTAAGTTGGGAATAATGAATTCACCGGTGAAAGTGTGGTGAGGGGTGAGCCAATTTGGCTCACCGAGGCTTTGTGTGAACCAAGGTGGCCTTTGAGCATCACCTTTGTAAGTGACCCCGTCCACTTTGAAGCCAGGGAAGACAGCAACGAGAACGTAAGGATGTAAGAAAGGGTAGGCCTATTCCACTACTTGCACAGAAATATATCCTCGAGCGAGAACTTGCCTTCCCTAAGAAAGCGGATGGTGAAGACACCGAGCCTGAAGTGGTCTTCTGCTGGCCTCTGAGTGCAACTGGAGCACCACTACCTAAAAGGGTACTCTTCATGGACTACAAGAGTGCTGGGCTGATACAGAGCCCTTTTAAAGCCTGCATCCCTGCTAGCCACCATCCAGTGCTCAGTAGGCTATTATGACCGTTGCTCAAACACGGTCAATATGTTGTTGGAAACATGGAGCCATGCCAGCAATACATGGCTGCTTGATCACGGATAGGCAGTGATTTCGCTGCTAGGCCTGAACTTCATTGGAGGGCTCCCACTTATTGATGCTATGTACGACAAGTTCGTGCTCGCCGAACTCAGTCATTTTTGGAGGTCAACGGGTCGGGAAAGAAGACCCACTAGTTGGACTTCCAGAGTTATTAGGAATTTACCAACTGCTCTGCTCGGGGACCAAGAAGAGACCCGTCACCTTCACCTAGTGGGTGGCATTCTTCTATGGAGACTGTATTGATGAGGTTGGTCAATGTCTGAGAAGAGGGGGGAAAGCGTCCATGAACGGAATCCCTCTAGTATTTGAATTGGACGGCAAAAACGACCACGGCTTCCTAGCTACGTACCTGGTGCTCTTCCTGTTCAAGTTCACTCTCCCTGGAGGTGCAGACGTTATTCGTCCAGGCATGTTATATGTGGCCTATGACATGGCGAGAGGGCGAGAGTATGCGCTCGCATAGCCGGTCCTATATAGCATCTACTTCAGCTTGGGAGTCGTGTCAAGGGGAAAATCCTATCAAGGAGATGAAGGAGGAATGGTATTGTGGATGGCGAGGCGTTCCCAGGGGATTTCAAGACGCCTTTCCCCATCCACTATATATATGGTTGGCTTGGAGCTTATTTCCCCAACACCTATATCAATAGGGTTTTGGAGAAAACGATGTGTCCATATCTTTTGAGGATTGCTGGAGAGAAGGCAATCTTCCATACCCCCGGCATGTATGCAGCTTGTTTTCCAATTACCATATCCATATGAATCGGGTCGCCTTCCTGGTTGGAGGTCTTACAGATCGCACCTTCGTTGACAATTTGGGCTACAATTTGGACGGTGATGCCACCACTCATAAGAAGATCATGTTCATGTTGAGCGTCAAGGGTGGATTTCTACCTTACCGCGCCGTTCACAACACTAAGCTTGATGGTTACTTCCCTCATCGATTTGCTCGACAGCACGGGATAAACTAGGGATGCCATTCTCGGTATTCCTTGAGAAGCGGTACAACAAGGTCAACCGCAGAAAGAAGGACCAGCTGGGGCATCATCGTGAGACCTGGCTCCCCCAACATGTTTGCACGACTTGGGCCATGTGCTTGGAGTTCACCAAGATTAACAAGTAAGTGCTGCCCCATTTTGGTAGGACAGTGCGGGAGATGGAGGCCCACGAATGCTGGTGGTGGATACCAGTAAGGGGTATTGGGAAGTGAACCACCCCTGAAAAGGGGGAAAATAGCCATTAGAGCCAAGATACGCGGTAGAGGAGGACGGCAATGTTTCCTTCCTTAGGCGAGGTACTCACTTTGGACTTCCTTGAGATTGGCGTGACATTGGGAGGCCACGCCAGATTGTTGTGGACAAGTCTCTGCCTCGGCTACTCAATATGGAGAAGAACACAGATGGCATTTTTCGCAACCTCTTTGATCTTTTCCAATGGAAGGAGGGCCGCAAGATCACGGGGTATGAAAAACGTAGGGTTCAGGACTTGAACAAGCTGATAGGGAGCGGCACGCACAACAAACTTGTCGCTGACTCTTCTCGAAGGGGTGCAAGAGGAAGCGGGTTTCCCCGGCAGATCCTCGTGCACCAACTCGTCGTGCAGTATGGGCTCCAAAATGTAAGGGGCTTAAATGCTCAGTGGCTCAGAAGCCAGAAGATGGTTCTTCGTCGGCTGCTTCTTCGGAGTCCTATGTCTCCAGTGGTCTCTGATTCACCCTCTACTATAGAGGATCCATCTTCTCTTTCACATGAGCCTTCCTCCAGCTCCTTAGAGGCTCCAACAGACACTTCATATTCCACTGTATCGATCGACATTGCTTCCGACCAGGAAGTGACATCTGATGGTCCAGTCCCGATGGAGATCAATGGGGCTGGCGAGGCAAGCCTTGAGGGTGTTGCTCAAGGTGAAGAAGTTGTTGTGGTCCAGGAAGCTGCTCCAACTTCTGAGGATGCAATCATGGAAGGGGCAACCCCAAGCTCTTCTTAGGAGAGAGGCCCTGTGGTGATAGAGGACGCTAGGGCCCCAGGTATTGAGGAAGGGCTACCCAAGCAGCAGGAAGTTGCTGCCCCAAACGACATGGCTATAGAAGAGGTCAAAGAGCCGGGACATCTTCAAGGGGCTGTCCTCGAGGGCTCAGAGGTGGTACCCTTGGTTGTCGATGAGGAGGCCCTGTGGAAGAGCTTGTAGCTGAAGTGGGTGTAAGAGAGGGAGGCTACTTCTTCTCATAGGTCCGCACTTGCTGAAGAGGCCATAACGCGCCACAACAGGGTAATGACCCTGAAGGCGAAAATAGCTAGGTGGGCATAGGAACTTGAAAGACTGAAGAAGGAGACGATCGCCAAGGAGACTGAGGATAGAGAGCTGGGCCAAAAGCTGCTTAGCCTTGAGTACTCCTTGGGTAAAAATTTTTCCACGGAGAAGCATGAGACCAGGCTGGTGGCCGAACTAAGAGCAGACATCGAGCAAGCGAAGGCATCGACCAAAGAGTGTAGGAGAAAGGTTAATGAGATAATTGACCACTTTTGACAACATCAATTTCATTCCCTGTCTTTTTTTTTCTTGTAAAGATAAGAACGCTTGTAATGCCCCTTTGATTTATGAATGAAATAGCTCTTTTTTCTTATTGTGTGATGCATGTCTTCTTTCTTCTTCTCTGCTTCATTGTTTCTGTCCTTTCACCGTGTGAGGCAAAAAGGAATAATCCACTCCTTGCTTTGTCTTATGACAACTAGCTGTGGCTTCTATGACCTCAAATGAAGGGACAGTTGCTTCCTGACCCCCTATTGTTTGATTGGACAGGAGCTCATAATTCATGGTTCTCAGCCTATTTACTGTAAATACTCCAATCAGGGGGAGCATTGGCTTCTATTCAAGGTGCATTCCTCTTGAGCTCATCAAAAGACTTAGTCTCAGGGACGAACTCCTTTAAGTACTTTGAAGCGATGCGCATAACTTCCAACTGATTCTGGAGGTTGTGAACCTCACTTCTCAGCTCGAAAATTGAGTCTTGTTCTTGGGAGCTGGAGGGCTGACCCTTATCTGCCTGTCCTTTTCCTAGGGCATCTGAGAGGAGTAAGACCTTCTTTTGGCTACTGGTGATCTCTTTGCTCAAAGAGGATGGGATTTGAAGTATCTTCCTTTCTGCTTCTAGGAGAGCAATGGGAACATGCAGGACTTTTTGCTGATACAATGTGTAGGTGACTCTTGGTGCTGGAAGGTCTACCTTTAGGGCTTCCTTAGCCTCAAGGGCTGCTTCTGGCTCGTCATTTTGTTCTGGCGAATTAGAAGTGGAGGTAGAGGGGGAAGCTTCATCTTTAGGGGATGATACAATGATCTCAGAGACGTGGCAAGGTATGCTTGGGTAATAGAAGTCAAGGGGAGGATCTTGCCTTGTCTTTCCTCCTCTTTGAACAAGTCTGTAATCCTCCGCCCAAGGTCTTTGACATCATCATGAGATGAGGGTCCTGCCTCTCTTACAGGCTTCCAATCATCATCCTTTGACCTTTCTGGTGCTAGAATGTCCATGAAATAGTACTTGGCCTCAACATAGTGAGACTTGGCTATGGGGAACGGTCTCTTATCAACATAGACCGTGTACTATCACCCATCTTGACTGTACTTGGAGCATTGGTGGAGTGTGGAAGGAACCACCCCCAGATCATGAAGCTAAGGGCGGCCGAGCAGGACATTGTAAGATGTGTCGCTGTTGATTACATGAAACTGAGAGTAATCATTCAAGTCACCGATCTTGAGGCAAAGACGGATTGTCCCAGCCAGTTTTTCTCCTGATTGGTTCAACCCATGCACAGTGATGTGGGGAGGAATGAGGTTTGCGGATCCTAATCCCAATCCGGTGAGGTTCCTTCTTGAGATAAGGTTGACTGCTCACCCTGCATCCAACATAATTCGATTAAAAGGGTAGGCATGTAATTCACCAATCACGAAGAGGGGACGATTGTGAAATTTGCCTCCCAACTGAAGGTCATCTTTGAAAAAGGTGATTTCCAAACACCCACCCAAGATGGCTGGGTCCACCTCAATAGGCTCTACTTCAACCTCGTACACCTTCGGGTTAAAAAGGGCTTGAACCAGGGCCATACGATAGTCTCTAGATAACATAAGGGAGTCGTAGATACTTAGAAGGGCTGGAAGCTTTCTCAAATTCCCAACTACATCATATTTCATCTTATCCTCATCAGTCTTTTGCACTGCTGATCCTGTCACTGGTTTAGGTGGTAGGGTAGGTTTAGGAGCAGGTTTCGGTTGATTTTTGGTTTGTGACACTGACTGACTTTGTTGTTCTGTCGGTGCAATCTGGGCTGATGGGGAAGTAATAGGGATTTGTATTAGAGATGTGGATGTTTGAGGTTAAGGCTTAGGGAAAAGTGAAGGATCAGGAAACTTGAGGACCTTGAGATTCTGAGGTGTGGGTTGTAGCTTCTTTCCAGATCTTAGGCTCATTTGCCCCGTGCTGGATGACGCTTCTGAGATCTGCACCATATGGGAGGTCTCCTTCGAATACGAGCTTGAAGATGGCTTGGTCCTGGCTTGGATTGTGAGGGCATTGGCAACAATTGAGAATCCAGCCGTCTGGGCCAGCATCTTTCTTAGGTGCCCCCGTTGTGACTTGCTGATGTTAATGCCTTTGAGTCCTCTGTTTTGAGCGTTGAAGTCTAGGCACTACTGAGCTGCACCTGTGAAAGAGATAAAGAAGTGAGAGGAGAAGAAGAAGAAGCAAAGTTAGAGTGTTCTGGGCAGCTTTTTATGTCGTCACTAGAAGAATTGGACGTATGCGGGGGTACTTTAGGTCTTGCCCCGACTCTGACTGTTGGGAGATGCTTTTATCATCGTCATTTGTATTAGACGATGGGATAAGTCGAGTTGCGCTTGAGATAAAGTCCTTTAAGGTCGATAGTGGAGGAAGGGGCTTGAGAAATTCTTCCTCGACCGGTAGCTAAGGAATTTGGTTCCTTCTGCGAGTTGACTTGTGTGCTCGTCTCCTTCTGGATCACTATGGAGGGGTTTGGTCCATCCTGTTTTGCTGATGAGTAACCTAGCTTGGCGGACTGCCTCTCTCTTCAGGGACTTGAGCCTGCTTTGCCCATAGTAGACTTCCCAAGGCCGAGAAGTCAAGGGTTCTGAAAGGTTTAAGGTATCCTTAAAGGGGACTTGTAATGGGATTTGCTCTTAGAAGGGAGTGACGGTTTGGAAGCATTCTTGGAGAACATTGCAAACAATGTGGCCTTTTTACACTTTCTCTACAACTATAGCTTCGAACCTAGAGCATTCCCTCAATTCATGGCCCCATACTTGGTGATATGAGCACCAGATATTTTTCGTACCCTAAGAAAGATGCTTAGGCTGCCTGGCGGGCTTGGGAGTGATAAGACCATGTTGGAGCATCACCTCGAAGAGGTCCTGCAGAGGATCTAGCGTACTTCCTTGGGCTTGTGTCAGGAGGTCTTCTTACACTAGTGGAGCAGGGACTTGAAGGTGATCTTCTGGGATACCATGGCCTTCTTGTTGCTGTAGCATCTTCTTTACCAAGAGCTTGTCGAAGCCTGTGCATTTGCTCAAGTCATAGCCTCATATGAGATGATACGAACACCCGAGGATCTCAGTTTCTGGAGGCAGGAACTTGGGTTGCCTTGTCGGCTTTGGCGTGATGAGACCTTCTTTGAGCATTACAGAGAATATTGCATGAAGGATGGTAGGTGCCTCATCATCCTCTTTGATTATCACTACATGGGAAGCCTCAATTGCCCCGATCGCTTTCTTTAGCTCTTTGAGGATTATCTGGCCCCTTGTTAATAAGGTCTTCGATAATATCTTTGAGTGTGTAGCACTCTTGAGTGGGTTGGCCTACTCTCTTGTGAAAGGCGCAGTATTTCTCGTGTGTCTCAT
This sequence comes from Amborella trichopoda, assembly GCF_054954075.1. NCBI lineage: Eukaryota > Viridiplantae > Streptophyta > Magnoliopsida > Amborellales > Amborellaceae > Amborella > Amborella trichopoda. The sequence continues at coordinate 14,817,702 of NC_142346.1, forward strand.
GTTGAGCCTACTCTAGGGATTTAGCCGTTGGCAAATGGATCATGTTCTGATCCAGTAGTAAGAAAGGTAGTGCAGGAACCCACTCCTTCTCGAAGGGGTACACCTTGATTTGATTTTTAGTGGCGGGACCTTATTATAGGCCTGTTATTGCTTGCCTCTAGCCTGAGGTGTGACTACCCCTTTAGAGAGGTCCAAGGTTTGAGGGGCGGTTTTCGTAGTGTCGATCATGGTGACAACTGCACTAATCACCCCTTTTTGCTGGTTGCCCCGATTGCTAGAGCGAGAATTGCTATTGCCTTGGTCATTTCCTGAACTAGAGAGCTGCCGATGAGATCCACCATGGTACTGGGAAAGACCTTTTATACGAATTGCTTTAGAGATGAGTTCTGACATGGAGGTTGGATTAGAGGCATCACCATGCAGGGAGATCTCGGGCAGCCAATTTCGTATGCAAGTCTGTACTGCCTCTCTTTCAGTCATGGGAATTGCATGATAGGTTGCCAACTCTCTCCATCGAGCGGTGAACTTATCCACTGGCTCACTAGGTTCTTGAATCAGAGTGAAGAGCTCGATGGTTTCAACAATTCTCAAGACTTTGTAGAAGCACTGGTAGAACAATTGCTCCATTTCATGCCATGTGTGTGCCGAGCTTGGAGGCAGCCGAGCATACCACTGAAAGGTTGGCCCTTCAAGAGTCTCGACGAAGTGATGGAGGAGAAGTCGCCCATCAGCTGCCGTCTCTCAACAAGCTGCTTGAAAGCGAGTGATATGCTTGTGTGGAGATGTAGTATCATCGAATAGAGGGAGCTTCCCTTTGTGATAGTCTGGGCAAAATGACACCTGCCAATATACGAGGGGTACATATTTTGGTAAAGCGGTGCCCCTTGCATGCCCGTGACCTTACTCTTGAGACTGTGGGTCACCATGGCATCTACATCAGTTAGTGAAACCATGTGGGGAGTTTGGCTGTCTTGAGAGGCCTGTGGGGGAGTTTTCTTGGGACCTGTGTCTTCAACAGACAGGGAGTTGGCCTCATGGAGAGAAGAGGAGGCAGGGGACCTGGAGGCTTCTAGGTGATCCATCTTTTCTAGAATGGAATGTATCATCACCTCAAACCTGTTCATCCACTTTTCTTGGGCGTCACCCGGCTCATTGATCACCATGATGCTAACCATTTCTTTTGGAAGCTCAAGACCCGGTGGAGTAATGGACTATCGAGGTTGTCGAGTCGTATGTGCTCAGTCGGTCTGTAGGTTTAGTATGCCCCTACTAGACTCAAGTCTTGTACACTAATCGGGTGAGAACCAGTTCTTGACGGTCTTTGGATCGTGACTTCTTGGCAGCCTGGTCTTTTCTTGTAGCGATAACCACTGAGCAATTTTCTTGGACTTCTAGCTCAGGTTTTCAAAGAGGGAAGAAGGGATTATAAGGCAGGAGGTCATTGAGAATGGAGACCTCAACTTCTTTAGGGGCCTCTCTAGTCAGGAGCTACAGACGTCTCTTATGCTTGATTTTGAGGCTGCAATGGGCTTCACTCCATAATTGATCCTGAGATTTGGACTGCCCCGTCTTTCTTGAGCACGCGAGGGCTGTGCCCATCAGCTGAAGCAGGGAATGAGGTCCCAGGATAGAGGGCAATCTGGGATGCTTCCTTGGAGGCTATAAACTTCTGTCCACCATCAGGTCTTTGCCCCGAGTTCCTTTGTTATGTTCGGGTGCATAGCTGACTTGAGGTGGCTGACTCAAGATGGTACTCTAAGGGAACACCTTTGAGCACCAGGTCTCGAGACGTTTGCCTGGTGAAGGAAGGGAGACAGAAGAAAGAACCATTTTGTGATTCTGCCTGAGTCGGGATCGGGGAGGATCCTATGCAACTGGTGCATGTGCACCATTGGAGGCAGCCCTCCGGGTGACTTGAGGGTAAGCCTGGGCTCGGTCAGCTGGTTCAACCTTAGGAGGCCGAGACATACGAGCACGTGCCTTTGAGGGACTGAGCGGGAGCTTATCTCTCACAAGGTGAAGTCGTGTGTGCTAGAGGGAGGACAAAGTGGTCGACCCCCGCGTGCTCAAGGTGATGCAGAATTGACGCTGCCTCGAACTGTAGGAAGAAGATGCACGACCCGTGTAGGGTTCATCCCGAGAAGGCGTAGCCTTGGATGCGAGCTCGAAGCAGCATGAAAGTTGCCCTGAGGTGTACCTCGAGTGGATAGACCTTGAGCCTTTAAGTGTGTGAGAGAGATGAAAGCCTCAGTATCTCCACCTCGATATGTTAAGTCTCTAATCATAGAGACCCATGATGGTGCAGAAATGTCGAGGGTGGCCTTACAGCGACCCACATGAGCAAAGGAAATTTGCTTGCCTTCTGCAAAAAGGGATTGGGCAGCCTTCCAATGTACTTCGACAATGCGACCGACAAGTGACTTGTCGATGACAGGGTGCATGCTGTGAGTGGCAATAGACGTGCTACTAATGCAGGGCGCCTTGGTGGAGGGTCCACCAAGACTAAAAAGTGGGGAGTTAGGAACCTTCAAGTCCCTTCTCGCGCCAACCTAGGAAAGAACCTAGGAGCAGGATTGTGATTCCTGAATCAAGAGGAGTGTGGGGAACGAAGCTTGAGAATCTCTCTTCCTTAGGATGGTCACGAATGCAAGGATAAGAAAGTTCCCGACTCTGATGAGCGGGTTGAAAAACCCAGATGCCATGGAGTGTAATACAAAAAATAAAAGGTGATACCTGATCAAGCAAGAGTGAACCGATAAAGGGGTAATAAGTCCCCAGTGGAGTCGTCAAACTGGTCGAATACCTCGATCTTGTCCCCCAGATCTTGGTGATCAGGTGACACGTGTCTCAGGTTCGGAGGACTAGGGACCTGGGATCGCTCTCTCGAGAACCTTATTCACAAAACAAGGGCAGAAGCCCAACTGATGAGAGAGGAATTTTATACGTTAGGTGGGGAGCAACCTTAACTGGGTCCGTGACTTACTCGGGCTGGCTTGCACGGGCCCCCTCTTAGATAACGATGGAAAGCCCCCCAGCTGCTTCAGTTGGTTTAGAAATACCTCCCTTGACCTGCAATCTCCTTGTTTACTGTAAAGCACTACCATGGTTAATTTGCAAGACAAGTGGGCCGAAGGACCCACCCTTTCCTTGGGGCGAACATGCAAAGATGTGCAGCTCAGATGGTAGAGAAGACAAGAATTTAGAGTGATGAAGAAGAGAATTTAAATAAGGGGGAGAAAAGAAGAGAGGACTTGACAAGGGAACGAGACTAGAATGAAAGGTGGATAGTACACTGACCGACTCGGAGTGGTAGCAAGATGGGCACGGTAATTCAGACCAGCACAACGGAAATACTACTCGAAACCAAGGCCGATATAACTGTCCTAATCTGGTGTGCAGCAAGATGGGCATGTTACCTTGGACCATCACGATGGCAATACTGCCCAACAACAAACCACTATGACAGTGCTAGACTGAGTCCAACCTTTAGTCAGGAGAGAAGAGAAGAGAGTGAAGAGACACAAGGTCCTGTCGGCATTAGACATCGACGTTCACAACCATGGAGTAGCAGTGTCATGGTCCCTAGACGGTGCTGGACACTGCTGCTCGCAGAGAGATGGAAAGGCGGTGAACTACAGATGGTGTTTACTATCGTCGTCGGGGGCACGTGAAGGCGGCAATGACCCTTCCTGGGTGGCGATGGGTATCTTTGTCCTCGACATATGCTAGTAGTGATGACCCTTCACAGGAGGCAATGGGTATCGTCACCTATGACATGTGTAGGCAATGATGACCCTTCGCGGGCAGTGATGGGTTTCACCGTTTGCGACATGTGCAGGCAACAATGACCCTTCGAGGGCGACGATGGGTATCATCGTCTGCGACATGTACAGGCAACGACGACCCTTCATGGCCGGCGATGGGTATCGCCGTCTGCGACATGTGCAGAGCGAGAAAGAGGGCCCTGCAGACGGTGATGGGCATCATCGTCTGCACTTACGCAGAACGCCAAAGGCACGCCTGTAGACGACGATAGGCATCATCATCTGCACTTGGGCATAACACCAATGGCACGCTTGCAAATAGCAGTGAGCAACGCCCTCTGCGACCTGTGAGAAGCATGGGAGACAAGAAAGAAAGAGGCATGCATAGCACAGTCACTGTCGTGCATGGCCTCTATGACAAACTCAGTAGAGAAGAAGAAGAGGAATGAAGAAGAAGAAAGAGAAGAAGAGAGAGAAAGAAAAACCTAAGAGGGGAAAGAAGGGAAGAGAGAAAATACCTTGAAGATAAGATAGGTACCGGCTCAAACTTTCTCTCTCCTTTCTCTCTCTCTGTCAAACGTGATGCAACAATGAATAAAGCTCAAAATTTTATTAAGCAAAGTGCGATCAAATTGGTGGTCCTTATACAATGATAATAGGTGATATATATAGAGTTTTTCCTAAACATGGGTGGATTGATCAAGATTAAACCTAATTACTGAAAATTAAGATTTAACTGAATAAAAAAATAGTAAAAACAGGTACAAAATGATAGATTTTCTCCTTCCTAATCATTAAGGAAATTTCAAAACATTCCTTGTTGCTGCCCTAGTACGTGCATGATCTTTTATGGATGATTCAGGGTGCTCTAGTGCTCGTTTGATCGTACAATGATTGTTTTCTTGTTGGGCTAGGCATTGCGATCGATTTGATACCAACTTCGAGCCATGAATCGTTTTTTTAGGCCACGATCATATGACTTGAGAGTTGGATGAATCTTACAATCTTCGGATCGACACCGTGCTCATGTCTTGATGTATGTCTTAGTTTCTTTGCGGAATCGCACTAAGCAGGCCTTCATGATTACGTGGCATCAAACACAGCTCATTTTCTTGCCCTGATGATTTCATGATTTTAGGTTTTTGGTCGAATCTTTGAATTTCGTCAGCAGGAATCAGACGTGACTTCGACTTGATCTTGGGTAAAATCCAACCATTCATCATGCGCGGGGTTCAGACTGGCGATAGCCATGAAACTTTGGCATGAGATGTAACTGGTCTCACATCGATCGAGTTCACGAGTCCTATGATTTGATCGCTCTGATTTTCCTATAACTCTCTTCACGAATCGACAACTTCTCTCTAGCTTTTCTTTGTGCTTAGGCATCATCACCGAGCATGCCACATATCAAAACGCTTGTTTTGACGAGACGAACATGCTCCAACAATTTTGCACGTGATCCGAGCTCAGATGAGTGAGACATGGGCATCTTAAGTCACTATTCGCGACTGCCCCTATAATGGGAGATTAGTTACAGGGTGCCCACATGGGAATAGTGTACGACTCCCCCTGTTTTTGTCTTTTACCCATAACTTTGTCTTGGAGTGCCTGATTAAGCTGAAACATGACCCATAGAGGTTTTCGATCATGTCGGATCCAATGGTGGTGGTCTCATGGATGTTTGACTCTCCAAAAGTGGGGTTTCAGTTATAAAGGTCTGTTTCAAGGTGCGAAAAGCTAGTTCTACCGAAACTGTTTTGTCATCTGTGCTGCCTTATACATGTCAGAATGCGATGAAACTTGGCAGGAGAATATTTGGAGTCTTATGAAGATCTGAGCCAGTTTTGGATCCATTCTGAGACGATCAAAATTCTACTATTTGTCAACCTTTATTGACCGGCTTCTCTTTTTTTCCGCATCGGGGACCCATGGTGTTGAAAAATGTCTTCAAACAGTGTGGCACCTCGCTTCACGTTCTGTTTGTACTATCGTACCTCTGAGTTATGAGACATTTGGCTCCTGCGACGCTTCAGTTGGCATGGCAGTTGTGCACATGTGCTCCTGTTTTCATGGGACGATTCACTCCATGTGATGTTCGTGCCCTCTTATAATTGGGCCACATGTTGCTTCACAAGTTTTGTGGGACGTGCGATCTGCCTTCTTCGACTTCTAAAATAAGTGGGGGCACAGGGGTTCGCATTTGAATCGTGAGCCCTAATTTTCTTTCTATCTTTCGTCTGTGTTTCTTCGATCATCTTCTTCAGGCAAAGTTGCCTATCGACAGTAAGGGCTAGCACAAGCGCTGTCGCTTCCCTTGGAAATGTGTTTTTTCTCTCGCCGCTTGTTGAGTGGGATGGCCTGAGTTGCTCACCCCACTTTCTTTTGTTTCTTTGCAACGCACATTCTTGACGTGAACCAGTTGCCCCATGTGGGCGAGCTGAGGATCGATTCCTACACAGCCGTCTCCCTGGTGAGGGGAACGTCACTTGGAAACATTGAACCTACCCAAGAGATAAAATTGCTATCTAGCATCACTGACACAGGAGAAAGCACTGAACTTTAGACCTATGGTGGTGACGACAAGGATCATCTTACTGAGAGGGAGGGAGTACCTCTGTATCATGCCTTGCACCAGAGTTTTGCTTCCAACGACGACATGCCTACACTGAGAAAGAGGATGTTGGCTAAGCCCAGACTTCAATGGATCACCAGTGCTCTTCATTTTGAGGGAGAGCATGAATTCATGGTCTAATACAACACTTGGAAGTTTGACATCCTTGATTCCTTTGCCAAGGTCATCGAGGATTGTGAGCTAGCCGCGGCATGCCAGTGCTCGGCTGGCTATTACGACCATTGCCCCAATACTATCAAGGCTTTGTTGAAGGCATGGTGCCTCAAGACTAACAGTTGGCACTTGGAGGATGGTGAAGCCGTAATCACCCTTCTAGACTTGTACTTTGTGGGTGGCCTTCCCCTGTTGAGGGAGATATATGAAGAGTTCGTACCCAGCAACTCAGTCATTTTTAGTAACCAACCCATCAGGGGTAGGACGACTCTGCCTGGTCTCAGTGAGCTGTTTGAGATTTATATGCCCTTACTCTCCGAGTCTAAGATTAGAGCAAGCACGGTGCACTTCGGAGCATAGAGGGATTACTTCCACGTCAACCGTTAGGATAGTGAAGGCACAAGTTCAAGCATCTTGTGGAACGATGATGCGTTGATGGTGGTTAGATGCCTCAATCTCTCACCCAGATCTAGATGATCCGGTGGCATGTGTCTCGGGTTTCAAAGGGAACCCAGGACTTGAGATCACTCTCTTGAGAACCTTGCTAAGGAGTAAGGGTAAGTACCCCAACCGATGTGAGAGGAATTTTAATATGAGGAGGGACACACCTCACTTGGGTTCGTGACTCACTCGGGCTGGCTTGCTTGGACGTCCTCTTAGATCATGACGTAAAGCCCCCCAGTGTTACAACTGGTTCAAACCCATCTCCATTGACCTATATTCCTCGATTTTCTGTAATCATACACACATGATTAATTTACAAGAAAAGTGAGTCAAGAGACCAAACCTTATCTTTCGTCACATGTACGTAGGAGTGCACATTCAAAAGAAGAGGGAAAGAATAGAGAAATAGGAGAGGGCTAGAGAAAAGATAAGAAGAAGAGAAGAGAAGGAAGAAGAGAGATGAGAGAGAAAAGAGGAGAGAGAGGAGTGAAAAGAGAGAAGAGCATTGAAGAGAGATCAAGGAAAAGAAGAGAGAAAGAGAGAGCAGAGAGAAGAGAAGAAGGAGATAGACCGAAAGAAAGGAGAGAGAAAAGAAGAGAGAGAAACATGGATATCCATAACAGACAAAAGAGAGAAGAGGGAGGAACATGGACGGTGATGGGGTTCAACCGTTCATGACAGACTAAAGATAGAGGAGAGAGAAACATGGACGATGATGAAGTTTCGTCATCCATGATAGAAGAGAGATAGAGAAGAGAGAAACATGAATGGTGATGGAGTTTCACCATCCATGACAGATGAAAGAGGGAAGAGAGAGAAACATGGAAGGTGATGAGGTTTCACCATTCATAACAGAATAAAGAGAAAGGAGAGAGAAATAAGGACGGTGATAGGGTTCCACTGTACATGACAAATAAAAAAGGGAGGATAGAGAAACATGGATGATGATGAGATTTCACCGTTCATGATAGATGAAAGAGGGAGGAGAGAGAAACATGGATGGCGATGGGTTCTGATATCCATGACAGACGAAAGAGGGAGGGGAGAGAACCATGAACGACGATGGGGTTCCACCATCCATGACAAAAAAAAGAGGGAGGAGAGAGAAACATGGATGGTAATGGGGTTCCATCGTCCTTGACAGATGAAAGAGGGAAGAGAGAGAAACATAGACGGTGATGAGCTTCCACCGTCCATGACATATGAAAGAGGGAAGAGAGAAACATGGACAATGATGCTCCGCCGTCCATGACAGACGAGACAAGAAGAGAGAGAAACATGGACGGTGATGGGCTTTCACCGTTCATGATAGACGACAGAAGAAAATAGAGAAACATGGACAACGATGGGCTTCCACCTTTCATGATAGATGAAAAGGAGAAGAGAGAGAAACATGGATGGTGATGGACTTCTACTGTCCATGACAGACAATAACGAGAAGAGAGAGAAAATGGATGGTAATGGGCTTCCACCATCCATGACAAATGAGTGAGAGACATAGAAAGAAGATATGAAGAGAGAGAAAGAAGAGGTCGAGAGAAGACAGAGACAATAGCTACCCTTTGCATTTATGCAAACTACTAGGCTCGTCGCTCGAAAAGGGACTCAAATCATGTCTCAGTCAAGAGAGAAGAGAGAGAAAAGGAGGACGAGAAAAAGAGAGGACAGAGACAGTGGCTAACCATTTACACTTATGCAGACTTACTAGGTCCGCTTCTCAAAAAGGGGTTCGAACCATGTCTCAGTTAAGAGAAGGAGAGGAGAGAGAAAGAAAAGAAGAGGCAGAGAGAAAGAAAATAAGTGGAGAGAGAAAGAAGAGGAGAGAGGAATTACCCTTTTACCTTAGGGGTACCCAACTAATCTTCTCTTTCCTCTCTCTCTCTCTCTCCTAGAAGTGACCACCAATTTGAAGCAAAAGACAAATTTTATTGATAAATATAGCGTGCTATTTATAGACTTGTGTTCAAACATGGGTGGATTAATCAAAATCTACCCTAATTGATGATAATTACAATTATGTGAATCAAAATAAAATCTAACAATAGGCATAAATTTATGCTTTGCCCCTGCCTAATAATACATCAAATTCCAAAACAGTCCCTACTGCTGCCTTAGAACATGTGTGATCTTCCATTGGGGTTGCTCCGGCACTCGTATGGCCAAAAGATGATCATTTTTCCATTCAGCTCGGTATGATGATCAATTTGATACCAACTTCTAGCCGTGAATCACATTTTTAGGCCACAATCTTACGACTCGAAAGTTGGATGAATCTTACAAACTTTGGATTGATAGTATGATCATGTCTTGATGTATTTTCTTAGTTTCTTCATTGAATCACACTGAGCATGTTGTCATGATTTCGTGTCTAAACGAAGATTTCGTGCCTAGACGAAGATTTTAGGATTTTAAGTTTTTACCGAATCTTGATTTTTGGTAGCTGAAATTTTGTAACAAATTGAATTTCATCGTATGAAAAATCTAACCGTTCATCATGCGTTGGGTTCGAACCGTTCATGGCTCTAAACCTTACGCACTTAATGGAACTAGTTTCATATCGATCGGGTATGTGAGTGGCGTGATATAATCGCTCGAGTGAGGCATGTTGCTGCTGAATTTGCTGCAACTTTCTTCACGAATCGTCAACTTCTCTCTAGATTTTCTCTCTACTCAGAGATCGTCGCAGGGCGTGCCACATATCAAAACACTCGTCTTGACGAGACGAATATGCTCACATAATTTGAGAGCGATCCGACTTGAAACGAGGGAAATATGAGTCCCAAAATTCACTACCCAAAACTGTGAAAACATTCACCATTAATGGTGACTTGGTGCAGGGAGGGCGCACGGGACTAGTGAGCGGCCCAAACCTTTTCAGTCTTTTACCTATAACTTCGTCTTGGAGTGCCCAATTAAGTCGAAACTGGACCCATAAGAGTTTATGATCGTGCCAAATCCAATGACAATGGTCCCACAGTCGTTCGACGCTTAGTTAATAGGGTTTTAGTCATAGGGTCCGTTTCAAAGTGCTAGAGGCTGATTTTTTAGAAACTATTTCTTTGTGTTCACTACCTTAGACATGTAAGAATGAGATGAAACTTGGCAGGTGGCCTTTTGAAGTCCTTAGGATGTTTTTCATGCATTATGGAACAATTATGAAACTTTCAAGAACTCCACTGTAAGTCAGGCTTTATTGACCGGCTTCCTCTTTATTTCGCATCGGGGACTCAAGATCTGGAAAAATATCTTTAAACAACTTGTCCTGCCGAATGTTGTGCTTCAAGAGAAGTAAGAAGGACAACATTCAAAAAATTTCCTTCAGCTTTATTACTTTTTTTTTCTAGCTACAGGACCACGTGAACGTCGAGGAGATTCACACAATGCTGCAACTAAGGTGCTAAAACATTTGGATGCAATGTAAAGGTCCATCCATGGAGACTTTAGGGGGAGAAAAGGCTTTCTTGAGGGATCCTGTCGAAGTTCTTACCCTTAAGGGACTATTTGTGATTCTGGCAGTTGAGGATTTTATACGGACCTCGTTGGTCATAATCAGGCCCGTTTGGCAGTCGAGTTCCATGTTGAAGGGATTTTTTCCCATCTGGTCTTAGTTTGATTGTTGTGGATAGACAACTAAAGAGCCTTTGGTCGGTATTTGTCTGTGTAGTGCACCAGTATTGTCCTTGACAAGCAGGGTACCTCAGTTTATTCAGGTGACCGTTGTGGGTATAACCTCAGCCCACTGCTAGCAGTTTAGTTTACATAGCAGGTCCAAGGTCTAGCTGACTTGGCTTACTTGAGGGTCTTTAGTTTGTCGGAATGTTGTTTGTTCTGGATGGTCTGTTGAAGGGCCTTTAGTTGGCGTCCGTTTGTGTGGTACACTAGATTGTACTTAGTAGGCAGGGTACCTTAGTTTATCTAGGTGACCATTGTGGGTATAACCCCTGCCCACTGCTAGTAGTTTTATTGCATAGCAAGTCCAAGTTCGGAATGACTTGACCTTCTTGGGGCATCTTTAGCATTTTGGAGTGTGTTTAGTGACCTCGTGGGGATAATGCTCCTCCTCATGAGACTTGTCTTGCCATCTTGGGGATTCTTCTGACCTCTGGGTCCTTTTTCGTTTGGGCTCAGATTGTGGAATTCTTCCTTGACACCAGGGATTTTTCTTTTGAATGAGGGCTGAAGCCGCCTGTGGAGGCGAGCGCTGCATCAACCTGCTTTATTGGTCCACGCTTCCTTTGCGGGTTGTCACTTGGACATGGAAAGTAATGCCATAGAAATAGTTTTCAGCAACCTCCTTTTACTTGGGGCTCTTTTACCCAAGACCTTGCGACCATGTCTGCCATTTACTTCTATTTTTACTCATGGTGCCCTTTCGGGTTTTCATCGTGCCCCATTTTTTTATTTACGAAACTCTCTTACTCATGGTTTCGTGACCATGCCCGTCCATCATTTTTATTCATGGCGTTCCCTTGATCAGGTATACACCATACTCGTTATTTTTCTTTTTCTTTTTTTCTTTATTTTCTTCCTTTTTTTTTTGTGAGGGCGTATTTAAGGTTAGGCCTTTAGGACATGTGCAAAGCCTTTTAACGTCATGCGGTCAGGACGTGTACTATAGTTTAAAGGTCACCCAACTCGACCATGGTGGCAATGGATGGCAATCTGTGGAGGTCATGGAGTGAGTATGGTGGTGGTTTCGACTCACTTTGTGGAGATAACACGAGGCTACCTACAAATTATGGATGGCATATGGATGAAAGGTGGAAAATGGTTACCCACTAGCTGACGGCGAGTATGGATGATGGATTGGTTCACTGTTGTTTTGTGAGTGCGGGTGAGATTCGTTGGGGAATGATAAATGGTAATGAAGGAAAAATGAATTGGTGAGTTGATGAAGATGGAGTATCACACGAACAGGTCAGTTAGGGAAGGAGTGAGTGAAGATGCATGTAAAGGGGTGTGTGCGCATGTGTTGGGACGAGTTTAAGGTCATGCCTCTGAGACCTATGCAAAGTAGTTTAACGTCAAGCAGCCGAGTTATGCACTATAGTTTAAAGGTCATACAGCTGGACCATGACTACAGTTTTAAGGTCATATAGTTGCACCATACAGTTTAAGGTCGTGCAACTAGACCTCTGCTACAGTTTAAAGTCATATAGTTTAGACCATAGTGCTAAGCCTTTTATCGTCATGCAGCCAAGACGTGCACTACAGTTTGAAGGTCATATAGCTTGCACCATAGCTATGTATTTTAAATTCATATAGTTAGGACCATGCAGTTTAAGGTCGTGCAACTAGACCTCTGCTACAGTTTAAGGTCATATAGTTTGGACAACGTAGTTTACGGTCGTACATCTAGACCTCTGCTACAGTTTAAAGTCATATAGTTTGGACGGTGATGCTAAGCTTTCTATCATCATGCGGCCAGGACGTGCATTATAGTTTTAAGGTCATATAACCGGGACCAAAGCTATGTAGGTTAAAGTCATACAGCTAGGACAATGCAGTTTAAGGTCGTGCAACTAGAACTCCGCTACAGTTTAAGGTCATATAGTTTGGACTATGCAGTTTAGGGTCATGCACCTAGACCATGGCTGTGCAGTTAGGTTCATGCAACATGGACCATGGTGTGGGTCGCCATGTAGGTGACAATCTGACTTCCTGGGGATAAAATGGTTGCTGCTGCATACGAGCAGAGGGCCTAGGTGGAGATGATGGCCCTACGAGGGATGGCAATCAGAAGTGGCCCTAACTGACGATTAGGAGGGCAAGTATGAATCTTGGGGTAAAACATGAGACTCCATGAGGAATAAACTTTATGGAAGGTAATCCGACTCCTTAAGGATAGGATAGCTGGGTGCAAGAAGACCCACTGGGGATTGGTGGGGTAAGGATGGCCTATTTGGCATACTCCTAACTCTACTGGGGATGATGGGCTATGGGACAATTGTAACTCTCATTGAGGCAGTGGTAGAACTCTCACAACGGTGACCGGGCTCAGACACGTGCGGAGTTAGCCATGTGTGGCAGAAACATTGACACGCATGATGCTAGCACAGGCAGTAGTAGCGTTGACACGCACGACACTAGCAATCACCAACGACATGCGTGGCGTCGGTCGCATGCAGCATGGGTCACGTGCGACGATAGTCTTGAAAACATAGCCAACATTACTCTTTGAAAACACAGCTGGCATTGGTCTGTGGCCTTCACGCGTGGTGTCAGTCACAGATGGTGTTGGTCAATATTTGGGCCTCAGGCCCCAGCTTAGCCCAAGCCTTATCCATTTTTCTTTTGGTATAACACAAGCGGCACTCGAGCATGAATCGGTGGTAACCTGCATACGGGCTTTGGGTCTGAACCTAACCCGGCTCGACCCATCTACCCCTTGGTACTACACAGGCGACGGTAAGCTTCTGTTAGAGTCACGGGTCTGAACTCGATGCAGCTCGGCTCATCTGACTCTTGGTGTTACACAGTCGTAGTGGCTCATGTTTGGGTCTCAGGTATTAGCCTGACCCGGCTCAGCCCATCTGATTATTGGTGTTACACAGTCGCCGGTAGCTCTTGTTCGAGTCTCATGTCTAAGCTCGACCCGGCTCAACCCCTCTGACTCTTAGTGTTACACAGTCAGTGGTAGATCTTGTTTAGGTCTCGGGTCTCAGGTCCATTGCCATTTGGCCTTCAAGGAACTCACTGGAATTCCCAGTTTGTTGGGGGCACTTCTGGGAAGTGTCTTCTATATAAGGGGGTAAACCCCCTTTTTACCATTTTACCGAAGGTAAAACGTTCAAAGAGAGAAAGAGAGAGACTTCTGGTGAAACGTCCCGGCTAGTACGTAGAGCACTTGGGTGTGGTTGCAGGGAGTTCGGCGAAAGACGAAGCTTCGAATGGAAGGAGAGAGTACCCACAGGGGTTGCTTTAGCAAGAGCAAAATGAGCTAAAGGTTGCTGCCAATCACAAGAACTCTGGCAGTAGTTCTGCGACACCAGAATAGTGAGAGGCCTGTTGGGCTTACAACTGGTTTTCGGTGGTTTTCCTCTATCGAGAGAGACAAGGCAAGGTGTAACAGAGACCTTCCAGCGAGGAAAGGGGTTTCCCGGTGAGGAACCTAGAGGTCATGTGGAGGCGAACGGTCACTGGCAAGCGAACAGTCACCGTCAGTAATGGCTGTCAGAAAACACGTGCAAGGATGTGCGTCAGACCATGTTGCGATTGGTAGTTGTCATGCAACGTTTTTGGGGCTCGAGGTGACACTTGGGCAATACGCAGCACAAACGGTGTTGAACTGTGATCGAAACACAGCCAGTGTTAACTCCTGAGGATCATAGTCGGCACAGGGTTTTGAGAACACAGTTGGCGTTGGGCCTTGACGAACACAACTGGAGCTAGGCTTTGGTGAACACAGACAACACTAGGTTTTGAAAAACACAGTCGATGTTAGGCCTTGACGAACACAGCCGAAGCTGAGCTTTGGCGAACACAATCGGCGTTAAGCCTTGGCGAACATAGCCGGCGCTGAGCTTTAGCGAACACAGTTGGCGTTAGCTTTGGTGCACACAGCCAACGCTAGTCTGTTCCTTAGTTAAACATAGCGTCAGTCATGCGTGACTCTATCTACTCGTTCGTCATTTTTTTCATGGAAGGTGGCAAATTGTGCCTAGCTGAGTTACATCTGATAGCTGTTATATGCGGCGATAAGTTGTGTCTAGTGATGATCGTGCAAAGTGCTGAGTCATGCGTAGTGATGATCATGCACGGCGATGACTTGGGTCGGCTAAGGGTGCTGACCAATGGTGAGGCCTGGCTTATGAAGTCTGTTGGAAGCCAAGTCGTCTAGCACAATTGTGAGATCCTTGTTGTTTTGTGGAAGGGCACTCGTTATGAAAGGGGTGTGCTTTTCATCATAAGCCAGTTCCTTGCCAGAAGAATCTACTTTGTATATCTAATACACTTGATCTAAAACCCTTCTACAACTTTTTAGCTTGTAACCATCCTCTATTCCTCAGTTGCAAGAGCAATGCTGGGGGTCACCCATTTTCTTTTCCTCAAATGCAAGAGCAACGCTGAGAGTCAACTATTTTCTCTTCCTCAGATGCAAGAGAAACCCTGAGAGTCAACAGTTTTCCTTTCCTCGGATGCAAGAGCAACGCTGGGTAGTATATCCCTATTACCTCTTGATAATGGGTTTCTGTTTGTGACTTGTAATTCCTCCATCTAGATGTGCCAATATGTAAGCCCCGTTAGGTGAGAGTTTCTTGACTATGATAGGGCCTTCCCACTTGTGTTCAAACTTCCCTTTGCATCGTCCATGCATAACAATCGGCCTCTTAACTTCTAAAACCATGTCCCCACGAGTGAATGAGCGGACTTCGACTGATTTGTAGAAGGCCCTCTTCATTCTCCCCTGGCTGAGTTCTAAATTTTGCTGAGCTTCCAACCTCTTTTCATCAAGTGAATCCAACTCTTGATGCTGGAGTTTGACTCTCTCATCTTCAGTGAGACCCAGATGTATGGCAACACGAAGTGAGGGCAGTTGAATCTCGAGGGGCAGGACTGCTTCACCCCATAAACTAGGGAATCATGAGTGGAATCAATGGCATTTCGAGTGGTGGTGTGATAGGGCCACAACGCTTCATGAAGCTTCTCATGCAAGATTTTCTTCGTTTTCGATACTGACTTCCTTAAGACATTGCACAGAGTTTTATTGAGAGCCTCAGCTAAACCGTTTGCTCGAGGGTGGTACATAGTTGAATACTTCCACTTGAAACTGAACTGATTAACCAAGTGATCGATGTGGTGACTTCTGAATTGAGGGTCGTTGTCAGATATGATCCAAGAACTTGCTTGAGAGGGACCACTTTAGCCCATTTGGAGAAATAGTCCAATGTCGCTAGAATAAAGACATGACCCATTGCAGAAAGAGGGTCAAGGTCCTAATTTTTCCATACCCCATTGTGAAAAGGGCCATGATGCCACTGTAGGATGTAAGGGCTCCAGAGACTGAAGAACAAGGCTCGAGTTTATTTAGCACACCTGGCATCTCTTGGCATAGCTTAGGGAATCAGCAGCCATCGAAGGCCAATAATACCCCAACTTGTGTATCCGTTCATAAAGCTTAGGGTCAGATTGATGAAACCCACAAACACCTGAGTGTACTTCTTCCAACACTATATTGGCCTCTTGTACATCTACACATCTGAGAAGAATTCCATTAAAGACCATCTGAAGAGAGCATCTCCTTCAAGGAGAGTATACTTGGTAGACATCCGACGTACTTTATTGCGATCAGCATGATCTTCAGGCAGTCTGCTGTGTTTTATAAAGTCAATGATGGGTTGTCTCCAATCTTCCACTTGTTCGATTTCTACACACATTGCGTGGATGAACTACAGTTTCTGCTTCTTAGCATTGGATCCCTGACTCTGTGATGACTCTTGTTCAGCTTTAATGACATCTTTAGCTGTCATAAGTGCCCCGAATGGAAAAGGTGGGCATTCGGGAAAAAGGAGTCTCATCATCCACTTCCACTTCAGTTCTCAGCTCGATGTGTCTCCATTCTGCTACCCAGACAAGCGTGGGATCTGGTGAGAACAGTTGGTTGGTTGCTCTGAGTTTTGCGAGTGCATCAGTCTAAGAGTTTAATCTCCTGGGGATGTGACTCAAGGATACATCATCAAACTGAGACATATATGACTTTCGATATCAATATAAGGCTTGTGAGTGTCTTTTCATGTCATAAATCCTCTTAAGCTGGCGAATAACCAACTCGGACTTACCTAAGATATTGAGTTGTTCCAAGTCTAAATCGAAGGCTATCTCTAACCCAATTATAAGAGCTTGACACTCTAATTTGTTATGGGAATCTGCCTCGGTGAGAGAGAAGGATAAAGGAAGTACCCCGCCTTTCAGAGTCATGAACACTACCCTGGTGCCTCCTCGATCAGATTGGAAGGCTCCATCGAAGTACATCTCCCACGCGTGAGCATGTTCTGCATAGAATACTTGTTCATCAAGGAGGTCATTTGATAAGGGAGATTCCACCTGTACCTGATGTGGTGCGATAAAATCCGCCAAAGCTTGTCCTTTGATAGCCTTCTGGGGGACATATGTGATATTTAATTCCATCAGCAATAAGGCCCACTTAGCAAGGCGTCCTGACAAACATAGGCATGTCATGAGAAAATTTAAAGGATCTACATGACCAAGCAAGTTATGACGGAGCTTCTGTACTGTGAAGATTAAGGATAGGCACATCTTCTCAATAGAAAGGTAATTCTTCTCGGCTCTTGCATCCTTCTGCTAAGATAATACAAAGATGTTTCCTTCCCCTCATCATTGTTTTGTGCTAATAATGCCCCAAGCGACTCATTGAGGGTGATCACATATAGAATGAGAGGTCTCCCTAATTCTGGCGTAGAGAGAACTCGAGGACTTAATAAATAGTCCTTGATATCATCAAGTGCAACTTAGCATGCTTCATCCCATATGAATGGGGCTCTTTCTTTAATAGGTTTGTACAAGGTTTACAACATCCTAAGAGGTTTGAAATCAATCTTTGGATATAGACCAGCTGCCCTTGAAGAGACTACAGTTCTCGAAGTGTCGTTGGTGGCAACATTTCTTGGATTGCCTTATTTTTGTTTGGCTCAACTTCAAGCCCTCAATGTCTTACAATGAATCCCAGGAACATTCACAAGCGTACGCCTAAAGCGCATTTTAAAGGATTCATTTTGAGTTGTTGAAGATGTAACCGCTCAAACACCTTTTCCAGGTCTTGCATATGAGCATCCTTACTCTCAGACTTCACCACCAAGTCGTCCACATAACACTCCACCTCCTTACGCATCATGTCCTTGAAAATGGTTGTCATTACTCTCTAATACGTAGCACTGGCATTCTTCAATCCAAAAGGCATCATTGTGTAGCAGAAGACCCCTTTTGGAGCCAAAAATGCAGTGGCTTCCTCATCTTCTGGTGTCATTCATATTTGATTGTACCAGAACTATCCATCCATGAAGGAGAAATTTTGCCAGCGAGCCATGGAGTCAATGAGCATCTCCGTAAACAGCAACGGGAAGTCATCCTTCGGGCAAGCGGCATTCAGGAAATGAAAGTCAATGCAATCCCTAATTTGACCATTTTTCGTCTTGACTGGTGCAATATTTTTCGGCCACTTTGAGTACTTGACTTCACGAATGAAGCTTGCTTGCCTGAGCTTGCTCTCCTCATCGTCAATCTGCATTTCAAGATCGGGCCTGAACCTTCTTGATTTCTGTTTGACTGGCTTGATAGATGGATCGATGCCGAGATGGTGGACTGCGACTTATGGATCTAGATAACGCATTTCATGATAATGCCAGGCAAAGGCATCCCAGTTTGCTTTCAGGAAGGCGATAAAACCCTCTTTCTCTGCTGGCAACATATTTGCAGAGATGAAAGTGGGTTTGGGGTTGGACTCATCCCCTAGATTTATCTCCTCAAGTTCATGGGGTCGTGGCCTGGCCACCTTCTTCCCATTCTTCTAGGGATTCCTACAACTCGTCATCATTGGCTTCGGAGGTTTTCTCATTGACCTCAAATGCATAGATCTGTGATCCTCACATCTCTGCTTCCAATAGAGCTCCAGTCTTGATTTCTACGCCTTTTTCAAACTGGGCAATAGAAGGGTCAATCTCAACCATGGAGAGCATATCAGGCCATAGAAGTTTGATTTGAAAGTTACAAATAAGTTGAGGATCAATAATTGTGGGGCTGGAGGCGCCTTCACAGGAGTCACTCTTCTTTCCATGGGTGTCTGCAGTGTCTTCTCTGTGCTAGCAGATGCTTCATAAACCTGTACCATGTGGCAAGCTTCTTGAGAATACAAACTCTGCCCTCTTGATTCTTTTAACCTTTGCTCAAAATTGACCTCAGGAGGCCATTGGGGTTTCTTCGGCTTGACCTCTTATGCTTCGTTGTAGAAGAAGATGGCTCCAACTTGGCTCATGTTGCCATGACATCAGCAATTGTCAAGAATCCAGCCATCTGAGCTAGTGTCTTTCTCAGCCGCATCCGATGCATCCTGCTTATGTTGCTTCCTTCAAGCTCCCTGTCAAGAGCCTCGAAGTTTGGGCATTTCAGGACTGTACCTATAGGAGGCATAGAAGAGGAATGAGAAGATGAAGTTAGAAGAGGAGGAAGAAGAAGGGTTAGTAGGCGAGGGACTTTTAATGTCATACCCCTCATAGGACCGCTTTGTTCATCTTTTTACCTCGTGACTAGAATTGGACATGTGCAGGGGGTCGCTTAGATCTTTCCCCTTCTTAGACCTTTGATGGGTTCTTTTAGTGTCCTCACCCTCATCAGATGTGTCCTGAGTAAGAGATGACTCAGGGGTATCCTCTTGATGATTCAAAGGAATAGGGTAGATGGTGACCAGGATGAAGTCTTTTAAAGTCGACAAGGGAAGAAGAGGCCTGAGAAATTCTGGCTCAACCGGGGGCTGAGGAACTTTGTTCTTTCGATGAGCAGCATTTGGTGCTCGTCTTCTTCTAATCACCTTTGGAGGTGCTCGGTCTGTCTCGCTAGGCTTGTGGAGAGCCCTAGATTGACGAATTGCTTCTCACTTTAAAGACTTGAGTCTGCTCCGTCCATGATAGACTCTCCATGCTTGGGAAGTCGAGGGCTCAACAGGGTCGATGGCATCATCATGGGAGACTTGTACTGAGATATCCTGGTTGAAGGGAATAGTGCCTTGAGGGTGCTTAGTATAAGCAACGTGACCTATCTGAACTTTTTCCACAACCACAGTTTCAGACCCATAGCATTCACTCAACTCTTGGCCCCATATCCGATGATATGGGCACTAGTGGTTCTCAGTCCTCTGAACAAGGTTCTTGGGCTGCTTTACTAGCTTTATTGTGATGAGTCCTTCTTGTGGCAACATGTTGAACAAAGCCTGAACAAGATCTGATGGCAGGTCATTAGGAGGATATGGGCCTTCATCTTCTCCCTGTATCGTCACTGCATGGGAGGCCTCAACTGCCCCGAATGCTTTCTTAAATTCTTTGAGCTTGATTTGACCCTTTTGGATCAGAGCTTCGATGATGTCCTTCAATATGCAACATTCTTCTGTAGAGTGGTTTACCCTCCGATGATAAGACAATATCTTGCATGAGTATTGAGACCAGCTTGATCAGGAAACTTGATCTTAGGCAGCATGATCACACTCTGGTCTAGCAATAGTTGGAGTAGTGTAGGAACTCATTCCTTTTCGAAAGGATAGACCTTATTCTGATGTCTGGTCCAGTAGTCATCTTGATTAAGATTTGCAAGTGGGGGCACCTAAATGTATGACTAATGCTTATCTGCCTGAGGCGCTGTCTGGGTCTTTGTTGTGCTTACCCCTTTAGAGAGGTCCAAAGTTTGAGAAGTAGCCTTCTTTGGATCTCTTACAGTGACGACCGCACTGATTACCCCTTTTTGTTGGTTGCCCCGGGCATTAGCCCGAGAACTACCATTGCCCCAGTTGTTTGCTGAGCTAGAGGGCGGTTGATGTGATGTTCCATGGTGACGTGACCAACTCTTTATGCAAACTTAGAGATTATGACATGGAGGTTGGATTGGAGGCCTCAACATGCTGAGCAATCTCAAGTCGCATGTTTCGTATGCGGGTTTGAACTGCTTCCTTCTCAGGCATGAGATTAGGATGGCGAGTAGCCAAGTCTCTCCATCTTGCTATGTATTGATCTACGTGTTCACCTGGCTCCTAAATCAAGGTGAGAAGCTTGATGATTTGTACTTCTCTCTCAACCTCATAAAAGAGTTGGTGGAACAACTTCTCCACTTCTTCACAGGTGTGTACTGAATTTGGGGAAAGCTGAGCATACCACTGAGAAGCTGAGCCATCAAGGGTCTCAACGAACTGACGAAGGAGGAGCCTTTCATCAATTGCTGTCTCTCGACATGCTACTTGAAAATGTGCGATATGCCGATGTGGGGATGTTGTACCATCAAACAGGGGCAGCTTTCCCTTTTTGTAATCTAAGAGAAAGGGAACCTGATCAATGTATGAGGGGTACAAATTTTGATAAAGCGACGCCTCCTGTATACCCGGGATTTGTCTGTTCCTCAGCTGGGGGTGACCATAGCATCAATGTGTACCTATGAGACTGGGTGAGGGACATAATTGTCTTGTGATGCACGAGGAGGAGGCTGCCTTGGAGCTGCATCTTCGGAGTGATGGGAGTTGGCCTCATGGTTAGCTGAGTGCCGTGTGGCTTTCATGCGGTCAATCTTCTCCATCATCGTGTGTACCATGTCTTCGAACTTGTTCATGGTTTCTTTTTTGCTGTCACTAGGCTTAGTCATGACCATGACACTAACCATTTCGCCTGGTATGTGATCCTTAGGCACAGTTGCAGACTTCCGTGCTTGGCGGGTAGTGCGTGGCAAATTGGTTAACAAGCGCTCAACATGCCTGGACTGAACTCGAGTCTTGTATGTTGAACATGTGAGGGCTGGTTCTTGACGATCTTGAGACCGTGTCTATTGGGTGGTCTGGTCAACTCCTATGACACTAACCACTGTACAGTGTTGGAAGGTATTTTTCATCAACATGGGGCCCCCCTCTCAATTAAGCCTAGCAAACAATGGAAATCCTGACAGCCTCGTAATATCCTTAGAATGGGCTAAGATCTTTATGAGGTCTCTCAAAAGCCTCTCGTCAAGTTTCGTCGTATTTCGACATGTCAAAAGTAGTGTAGACTAAGAAACAGTTCCGACAAATTCGGCCTCTAGCACCCTGAAACATACGCCTATAATCAGAGCTACATTTTTGGTGTCTCAATTTACTGTAGGACCACCACCATTGGACCCGTCATGTTTGAAAACCCCCAGGTGTCAAGTTTCAGCTTGAACAAACATTCCAGAAAGACGTTATAGGTGAAAGAGTGAAACAAGAGGGGCCGCATGCTATTCCCATGCGGTCGCTCTGCAACTCCACACCATTGAAGGGGCAATCACAAACAATGACTTTTGACACTCGTATCTCACCTGTCCTATGTTAGATCGTGCTCAAATTTAGTGAGCATGTTCGTTTAATCAAGACGAACGATTCGATATGTGGCATGCCCCGTGACGATACCCAAGCGTGAAGAAAGCTAGAGGGGAGTTGCTGATCCTTGAAGAAAGTGTAGGAAATTCTGTAGCGTAGTGTCTAGCTCGTGCTGATGAATCACGCCGCTTGCGATCCCGAACAACGCAAGACGAATTTCATTACGAGTGTAAGGTCTTGGGCCATCTCCGACTCGAACCTTGCACATGATGAATGGTCGGATTTCACTCATGAAGTTGAAGAATAGACTATAAATTCTGTCGACAAAATTTTAGATTCCGGCAAAAAGTCCAAGCTTGCAAAATATTCTTTCGGGCACAGATTCGAGCTGTTTTTTTACCCCGCGATGATAACGGTATGCTCAGTTTGATTCAACTAAGAAATAAGTCAAGGAACAAGCACACTATTGATCCAAAGTTTCAAGATTCATTCAAATTTCAAGTCACATGATAGTGCCCCAAAAACACGATCCATGGCTCGAAGTTGGTATCAAATTGTTCGCCATGCTGAGCCCTATAAGAAAAAAATTATCTTACGATAAACCGGGCATCAGAACGACCTCGGATCATCCATGCAAGGTCACGTAAATGCTAGGGCAACATAAGGACTGTTTTAAAATTCAACAGTTTGTTAGGAAGGGGCAAATCTATCATTTTGTACCCTATTTTCTTTTAAATCATTTTAATCTTAATTTTTAGCATTTATGGTTACTTTTGATTATCCACCCATGTTTGAGGCAAAATTCTAGATATACGTACATCATTGTACGCACAAAAAGGGAGGCACACAATTAACTCTTCACAAAAGAAAGAGTTTTTATGCAATACAGTTTCTCTTTCATACCATTGTTGTGTCACGTCGAGAGAGAGAGAGCAAGGTGAGAGAATATTTTGATCAGTACCCCTAGGCTTGACGTAAATTTTCTCTCTCTTCTTTTTGTTTTCTTCTCTTTCTTCTTCTTCTCTTTCTTCTCTCTTCTATCTCACTCTCCCTCGTCTGAGTTCCTCTTAGAGACCATGCACGGCAGTGGCAGTGCCGTGCATGCCTCTTTGATGGTCTCACAGGTCGCGCATGGCGATGGCAGTGCCATGCGTGAGCCTCTCTATTCTTCTTTTCTTCTTCTTAGCGTGGTGTGCAGACAATGCTGCTGATCGTCGTCAGCATGCGTACCCCTTGCATCTCAATGAAGAACACAGACGGCGAAATCTGTTGCCGCTTGCAGAGTCTTCCCCTGTTACATGTCTAGTGCCGACGGTGATACTTATCGCCACCTGCTAGAGGCATCGGCAACATCTATCATCGCTCGCGAGCTTTCTACGCATGCTCGGTGCCCATCACCATCCGTAAGCCTCTTATGCATGTGCAGTGTTCATCGTCGTCTTCCCTTCGTACCATGCCTATCGTCGTGCACCCCTTAAGAATCATCGCCGCACACCTTGCAAAAGGTTATTGCCGAGTGCTCTGTGAGAGGCTATCACCATCTGCAAAAAGGTGCATTGCCTTCTCATGAGGCCAACGACGATGCCTATTGTCGCCTAGGTTCTTCCTCCCTCTACCGCTTCATTTTTATTTCTCCGTATCTTCTTCTCTTCACTCGTTTCATTCCTCACTTGACCGAAGGTAGACTTAGCAAAGTGTCGCCATACGGGTCTCGGTTTCTAGTAGTATTACTGCCGTGCTGGTCTTGAGAGCCATGCCCATCTTGCTACCACTTCGTGTTGGTAGTCTTCGGGGTATTATACTAGTCTCGGCTCCTCGTCAAGTTTTCTTCTCTTTTGTCTCTTCGTTGGAGCTTTCCCTTTCCATCGCTTCCTCATATGAGCGTACTAGGCTCTCAGACAAGGGTGGGTCTCTTTGACCCACTTGTCTCGCCAATTAACTATAGAAGTGCTGTGAAGAAAACAAGAGGACTACTGGTCAAGGGAGGCGATTCCGAACCAACTGAAGCAGCTGGGGGGCTTTCTTCGTGATCTAAGAGGGTGCCCACACGAGCCAGCTCGAGTAAGTCTCGAACCCACTCAAATTCCTCTCTCATCGGTTGGTATACCTACCCTTGCTTTTGAGCAAGGCTCCAAAAGAGCGATCTCAAATCACGGGTTCACCCGAAACCTGATATACGTGCCTTCTGGTCATCTAGACCCAAAGGGAAAGATTGAGGAACCTAACCAGCTTGGTGAATCTATTAGGGACTTACTACCCCCTAATCGATTCACTCTTGTTGTTTGATCAATATCCTCATTTACTTTCTGCATCAGTTTCTATGGCATCTGTGTTTTTCAATCCGTTCATACTAGTCAGGGGCGTTCTTATCCCCACACTTATAGCTGTCATAGGGAAGCGAATTGCTCAAGCTTCCTTCCCTACTCTCCTTCTGAGTCGCGACCCACGGTCTGGCTCCCAAGTTCTCTACTGGGTCGGTGCAAGAGGGGAATCAAAGGTCCCTGCCCTCCCTCTTTCTCAACCTGGTGGTCCTTCCACCAAGGCCCCTTGCAATGGTGGCACATTTGCCGCCTCGCATAACATACACCCTGCAACCGACAAGTCTCTCGCTTATCATATTGCTGAGGTACGCCGGAAGGCTTCCCCAACAACTCTCACGAAGGGCAAGCAAATTTCCAGTGCTCCTGAAGTTCGCTGCGTGGCAACCCCCCACACTCCTTCACCACTCCAAACCTCTACATTTAGAGGCTTGGCACACCAAGGCAGGGACCCCTTGGCCTTCACTTCTCGCACATATTTACAAGCTAGTGGTTCAACCACTAGAGCCACACCTTGGGGGGCAACCTTCACGTTGTGTTGAACTCGCATCCAGAACTAGGTCTTCTCGAGCCGGGCCGAGCCCAGCTCTAGGCCACCTCGAGCACATGAATTCTATAACTCGGGGCAGAGCTAGCTCTAGGCCACCTCGAGCACATGAGGGTCGGCTGTCCCATCCTTCCTCTTATCACACATAGCTCCACCCTATGAGAGATTAGGTTCTACCTCGTCCCTCACAGACACCAGCTTGTGAGTCTCGGCCTCCTTAGGTCGAACCCAAGGACCGAGCCCGGGCTGACCCCTAAGTCACCCAGACGGCTAACCCCAAAGGTGCACAAGCACCGTCTTTGCAGGTTCCCCCTCAACCTCAACTTTGGTAGAGTCATGCATCGGCGTCAGGCAAGCATCTCGAGCCCTGGTACTTGAAGGTCTTCTCGAAGAGCACCATCTTGAGCCATCCTCAGGTCAACCGCACACCCGGACCCCACAAAGGAATTCAGGGAAACGGCATGATGTCGGACCGATGCTTGCAGTCCCTAAGGAAAAGATCCACATTGCCACTTGTCGTCAGACCCTATCCTCTGCTCTAGTTGATCGACATGACCCTCGCTTGCTTGAGAAACTCAAAGCAACTCCAATCTCAGGTTCGGTTTAGGAATGAAGTCTACAACCGCCTCAGGATTAAGAAAAAAAGGGGCCAACAGATCTTGACCAGGGAAGCCTCCGAGGAAGTTGAGGTCACCACCCCTGACCACCTCCTGCCTCGTAACCCTTTTTTCCCTCTCCAAACTCCAGAGCTTGAGCAGGTCCAAGAGTATTGTCAGTGGTTACGATCCAGAAGCCATGATCGCAAGACGGTCTAGAATCGGTCCTCACAAGATCGTTATATAAGGCTCGCGTCCAGTCGCGGCAAGCTGAGCCTCTACCGACTGACTTGTATTGCACGATTCGCCCCAGTAGTTTGCTCCTCCTCCTGACCATGACCTCTTGGAAGAAACGGTCAGTGTCATGGTAATCAATGACCCGAACGAAGCTCAAGAGGACCAGATGACCAGGTTTGAGATCATGATGCAACCCATCCTTGCAAAGATGGACGACTCGAAGCCTCCAGGCCCACTTTCTCTCACCACGAGACCAATCCTTCGCCTGGTAAAGGCACAGTCCCTAGACAGACTCCCCAACCGATCTCCCAAGATAGCTCTCGTTCTTGAGCGGTCTCCTAAACAGACATAGACACCATGGTCAGCCATATCGTTAAGAATAACGTCCCAAGCATGCACGAGGTGCCGCTATATCAAAAGTTGTACCCCTTGTACATTGACCAAGTACCCTTTCCTCCGAACTATCAAAAGGGGAAGCTTCCCCTGTTCAACGATACTACGTCCCCTCATCAGCATACTACCCAATTCCTAGCAGCCTGCCGAGAGACAGCGATTGATGGACTGCTCCTCCTATGGTAGTTCGTCGAGACTATCGAATGGCCAGTCATCCAATGGTATGCTCTGCTGCCCCCAAACGCGATGCACATGTGGCAAGAAATGGAGCAGTTGTTCTATCAACATTTCTACGAAGTCCAAAGGAACGTGGAGACCATCGAGCTCCTCACTCGGAGGCAGTTGACAAGTTCATCACCCGTTGGAGAGAGTTGCCAACCTTCTATGCCACTCCCATGACAGTAAAGGAGGTGGTCCAGACCTGTATGTGGAACATACTTCCTGAGATCGCTCTGCATGGCGAGGCATCCAATGCACCCTCCATGTCAGTGCTCATCTCTAAGGTAGTTCGTATCAAGGGTTTGTTCAAGTACACAGCTCTCGTCAACAATCCTCCAACTCGAACTCTCGCTCCAATAGTCTGGGCAACCAAATGGTAGTGATCAGTGGGGCTGTCACCGTGACCGACTCCAATAAAGCTGCCCCTCAGACTCTCAACCTCTCAAAGGAGCAAGCGCCTCAAGGCAGAGGCAAGCAGCAGTCCCACAATGCGGTCCTGCTCCCTAAAAATAGCAAGCAGAACGACTACTGGGCCTAGCACCAGAATAAAGATTACCCCTTTGACAAGGAGTGGACTCCCGGACTGCTTCGACTGCTCCTAGAAGAAAACATGATCCAGTTGCTAAAGGCCAGCACTGAAGAGTCAGCTGGGTAGGAGACATATGAGAGGTACTGTACATATCACAAGAGAATAGGCCACCCCCACTTACGATTGTTATAGCTCAACGATACTATCGAGGCCCTTATCAGTAAGGGTCAAATAAAGATCGAAGAGTTGAAGAAAGCATTTTGGGCAACTGAGGCTTCACACATAATCACAATCCTTGAGGATGACGAGGTACCCGCTATCCTCTGTGCATTCTTCTCCATGATGCTCAAAGAAGGACTCATCACTCCTAAGCCTGCAGGACAGCTTAAGTTATTGCCTCCAAGGACTGAGAACCTCTGATGTGCATATCACTGGATACTAGGCCACAACGTCGGCGAGTGCATCGGGTTCCATAAGCTCTTGACAAAGAAGATGCAGCAAGGTCAAGAAGCTCGTGACAACCATGAAGAACATTCTCTAGTCCCAGCCTTGCCAGTACAAAAAGACCTCCCGACTCAAGCCCGTGGAAACATCGAGCAAGACCCCCTGCAGGCTCTCTTCAAGGCAATGCTTCAACAGGACCTCATTTTTCCTAATCTCTCCAGGCAACCTAGGCATCTTGCCCGGGGCACGAAAAAACTCTGGTGCCCCTATCACCAAGTTTGGGGCCACGAACTCAAAGAAAGCTTCGAATTTAAGGCTATAATCGAGGAGAAGATTAAGCAAGGCCACACCATTTGTGCCTTCCTCCCAAAACACTTCCACTCCGTCGCTACTGCTCGAGAGAAAACCCTACTACAAGCCCCTCACGAGCATACATTGGACCCTTGGTCTGTGCTGCATGACCTTAAACTGCACAGCCTTGGTCCATGCTGCATGACCACAAATTGCACAGCCTTGGTCCAAAGTATATGACCCTAAACTGTAGCAGAGATCTAGTTGCATGACCTTAAACTGCATGGTCATAATTGCATGACTTTAAACTGCATAACCATGCTCCAAGCTAGATGACCTTAAACCATAGTGCACGTCCAGACCGTATGACTTAAAACGGCTTTGCTCAAGTCCATAAGGCATGACCTTAAAGATGCCCCACGTACGCACCCACCCCCTTTACGTTCATCTTCATGCTCTTCTTCCATAACCGACCCGTTCATGTGTGCACACAACTTCCATTATCTCCCCAGTGAGCCCAAATACATGCACACACTCTTTACGTGCATCCTCAAGCACGCCTTCCCTAGCTGACCCATTCGTGTGCGTGCACCACCTTCACTATCATCGCCATATTTCATGATTCCCCAGTGAGTATTATTCATGCTCATGAAATGGAGGGCCATCTTGCCACCCAGCTAGTGGGCCACCATTATTCACCCACCAGTCATCCGCTCATCATCAACTCTCCACATGCAACTTCTTGCCACCTTACCAAGTGAGTCAAAGTCATCACCCAATACACTCCATGGTCTCTACAGACCGCTATTCTCTACCACGGTCCAGATGTATGACCCTAAACTATAGTGCATGTCCTCACCGCATGACGTTAAAAGGCTTCGCATAGGTCTCGAAGGCACGACCCTAAACATTCCTTCATACAAAAAAATGGGCATGGTGTACACCTGGACAAGGGAACATCATGAGTAAAAATGACGGACGTGCATGGTCACGAAACCATGAGTAAGAGAGTTCCGTAGAAAACAAAAACCTAGGCACGGTGAAAACTCCAAAAGGGCATCGTGAACAAAAATGGACGAAAAGGGTGGACATGATTACAAGATCATGGGCAAAAGAGCCCAGGAATAAACGGAAGTTTGTAAAAACCGTCCTCACGGCACCACTTCCCCTGTTCAAGTGAAAACGCACAAAGGGTGCTTGGACCGACAAGGTAGGTTAACACGCTACCACCGCCTTAGTCGAGATCCAAACAATCACAATTCGGGCTAGCGAGGTCTTCTAAAATCTTCAGATGCCAGCACCCAATCAACATTATGGCTCACGAGGGAGTGAGAGCCATATGCCTCGCGGGTTTCAATATCATGGCTCACCAGGGAGTGAGAGCTGTATACCTCCTGCATTCAAAATCATGGCTCGTCAGGGAGTGAGATCCGTATGCCTCCCACACTTTAATTTCATAGCTTATTAGAGAGTGAGAGTCGCATAAAATCTCCCCAGTTTCATGGCTTATCATAGAGTGAGAGCTGCATGCGATCTCTCTAGTCTCTTGGCTCATCAAGGAGTGAGAGCCGCCTAAGATCTCTCAGTTTCATGGCTCATCAAGGAGTGAGATTCGCACATGATCTCCCTAGTTTCATGGCTCATCAAGGAGTGAGAGCCGCATAAGATCTCCCCAGTTCAACAACAACAAGAGTCCTTGAGGGTGAGGAAGATGACCCAAAGATCCCTCTGAAAATGCTAAAGACCATCATGAGGCAAGAAACTGACGAATCCAGGGTCTAACCTGTCACAGGCTTCAGGGTTGTCTTCACCAAATCCCCTAACGTACTTGGGACTAGACTTTCGGGCTGGGTCAGAAGGCCTCGACTGAACTCTGCTAGATGGGACCCACAGGAGGTACCTGGAGCATCAAAAGCAAACCTAGTGTAACAATAAATAACGCCAACCGAAGGTTCATAGCATGTGACCTTCAAAGAGGCCTAGTTTTGTCCGAGGAGGTCTTGACAAAGGCCTCACGCTTCAGAAATGTAAATAGTCCCTTGAGGGTGAGGACTTCAACAAAATCCCTCAAATGATTACACTTCTTGATTCTCTCAAAGTGCGACATTCAGTGGGGTATGGTGCTGTTGGAAGGCATTTTTCATCAATATGGGGCCCCCGCTCAATAAAGCCTTGCAAATAGTTGAAATCTTGACAGTCTCGGAATAGCCCTATAATCGGTTAAGATCTTCATGAGGCCTCTCAAAAGTCTCCTGCCAAGTTTCGTTGCATTCTGACATGTCAAAGATAATGCAGACAAAGAAACAGTTCCGGTAGAATCGACCTCTAGCACTCTGAAACGGACCCCTATAACTAGACCTACATTTTTTGTGTCTCAATTGACTATGGTACCACCACCATTGGATCCGTCATGATTGAAAACCCCTAGGGGTCAAGTTTCAGCTTGAACAAACGTTATAGAAAGAGATTATAGGTGAACGAGTGAAATAGGAGGGGCACGCTATTCCTTTGCGGCCACCTTGCAACTCCAAACCATTGAAGGGACAGTCACGAATAATGATGTTCGATGCTCATATCTCACCCATCCTATGTTAGATTACGCTCAAATTTGGTGAGCATGTTTGTCTAGTCAAGACGAGCGATTCGATATATGGAATGCTCCATGATGTTACCCGAACTTGAAGGAAAGCTAAAGAGAAGTAGCTGATCCGTGAAGAATGTACAGGAAATTCAACAGCTTCGTGCCTCGCTCGAGCGGCCGAATCACGTTACTCGCGATCCCGATCGACACGAGACTAATTTCATTAATAGTGTAAGGTCTTGGGTCATCTTTGACCCGTACCTCGTACATGATGAACGGTCGGATTCCACACACGAAGCCGATGAAAAGACTGTAAATTCCATTGACAGAATTCTAGATTCTTGTCAAAATTCCAAGCTTGCAAAATATTCGTTCGAGTACGGAATCGGGTTGCGTTTGTTGCCTCGCGATCATAACGGCATGCTCAGTGTGATTTAAAGAAAAAAAAACATAAAAAGACATCAAGGCAACAAAGCACACTATCGATCCAAAGTTTCAGGATTCATTGAAATTTCAAGTCACATGATCGTGCCCCGAAAACACGATCTATGGCTCGAAGTTGGTATCAAATTGATCGTCATGCCGAGCCCTACAATACAATAATCATCTTACGATCAACTGGGCATCGAAACGACCCCAGATCATCCATGCAAGATCATACAAATTCTAGAGCAATACAGGGACTGTTTTGAAATTCCATAATTTGTTAAGAAGGGGCAAATTTATCATTTTGCCACTTATTTTCTAATTTATTTTAAATCATTTTAATCTTAATTTTTAGCAATTAGGGTTACTTGTGATCTTCCACCCATGCTTGAGGCAAAATTCTATATATACATACATCATTGTACTTACAAAAAAGGAGGCACACACTCAACTCTTCACAAAAGAAAGAGTTTTTACTCAATATAGTTTTTCTTTCTTACAATTGTTGTGTCACGTTGAGGTAAATTTTCTCTCTTCTTTTTCTTTGTTCTCTCTCTTCTTCTTCTCTTTCTTCTCTCTAGCGCTCCCTCGTCTGAGTTCCTCTCAGAGGCCATGCACGGCAGTGGCAGTGTCATGCATGTCTCTCTGATGGTCTCACAGGCCACACGTGGCAGTTCCATGCGAGCCTCTCTCTTCTTTTGTTCTCCTTCCCAGCATGGTGTGTGGATAGTGCTGCTCACCTTCATCCACAAGCGTACCCCCTACCTATCAATGAAGAACACCGACGGTGAAATCCATTGTCGCTTGCAGAGTCTTCCCTTGTTATGTGTCTAGTGCAGACGGCGATACCTATTGCCCCCTGCTAGAGACATCGGCAACACGTATCGCCGCCCACGAGCTTCCTACATATGCTCGGTGCCCATCGCCATTTATAAGCCTCTTACCCTTGTGTGGTGTTCATCGCCATCTTAAGAACTACCATCGTGCGCCTTGCAAAAGGTTATCACCGAGTGCTCCGTGAGAGGCTATCATCATTCGCGAAAAGGCGTGTTGCCTTCTCATGAGGCCAACGAAGATTCCTATTGTCGCGTAGGTACTTCCTCCCTCTACCGCTTCATTTTTCTTTCTCTGTGTCTTCTTCTCTTCGTATTTTTCATTCCTCACTTGATCGAACGTAGACTTAGCCTAGCCTCACCACGTCGGTCTCTGTTTCGAGTTGTATTGCTGTCGTGCTGGTATTGAGAGCCATACCCATCTTGCTACCACTCCGACTCCGTAGTCTTCCGGCTGTAATGGTAGTCTCTCCTCCTTGTCAAGTTTTGTTCTCTTTTCTGTCTTTGTTGGAGCTTTCCTGTTCGATCACTCCCTTATAGGGTGCGGTAGTGTGTGCTGAGAGGAAGGGCGAGGGGGTCGTCTTCCATGTACTTGGGCCAGCATAGCAATGGCATTGCCCCGAGTGGTGGGATGGAGATGCATGCACACAGTTTCGGCCTATAGAGGCTTGATCTTGGACTCACACTCAAGGTAACTTGAGGGTTACCCTGAGGTGTGACTTGAGTGGGTAACCCATGAGCTTTAAGGTGTGTGTGAGAGGTGGAGGCCCTAGGGTCTTCTCCTCGATGTGTTGAGTCTCTAGACAGAGAGACCCGAGATGGTGCAGGAATATGAGGGGTGGCCTCGTGCAGACCCACAGAAGCGACAACATTGCTTGCCTCTTGCAGCTAGGGCTTGGGATGCCTTCTCGCATAGCTCGTCAATACGACTGACAAGTGACTTGCCGATGACAGGGTGCATGCTGTGACTGGTAGCAGATGTACTACTAATGCAGGACGCCTTGGTGGGGAATCCATCAGAGCTAAGAGCTGTGGAGTTAGAGACCTTTAAGTCCCTTCTCACACCTATCCAGGTCAGGACGTAGGAGCTAGACACTGGGTCTTCGCTCAGCAAGAATGTTGAGAACAAAGTTCCAGGAACTTGTTCCCGGGGATGCTCTCGAATACGGGGATGAGAAAATCCTTGATCCGGATGAATGAGTTAAAGGGGAAATAAAGGGGAAACTAGCCAAAAAAGAATGATCAGACGAAGGATTAGTAAGTCCCTAGTGGAGTCACCAAACTGGTAAAATGCGTCGATCTCGGTCCCGAATCTGGATGATCCGGTGGCACGTGTCTTGGGTTTCTAAGGGACGGGACTTGAGATCATTATCTCCAGAACCTTGCTAAGGAGCAAGGGCATGTACCCCAACTGATGAAAGAGGAATTTTAATGTGAGACAGGACACACCTCACCTGGGTCCATGACTCACTCGGGTTGGCTCGTATGGGCGCTCTCTTAGATCACGATAGAAAGCCTCTCAGTGTTACAACTGGTTCGGAATCGTCTCCCTTGGCCTATATTCCCCTGTTTTCTACAATCACATACACAGGATTAATTTACAAGACAAGGGGGTCAAGAGAACTCACCTTGTCTTTGGTTGAATGTACACAGGAGTGCACATTCAAAAAAAGAGGGAAAGAATAGAGAAGTAGAAGAGGGGTAGAGAAAAGATAAGAAGAAGAGAAGAGAAGAGAAGGAAGAGAAGGAAGAGAAGGAAGAAAAGAGACGAGAGAGAAAAGAGAAGAGAGATAGAGAAAAGAGAGAAGAGCATAAAAGAGAGAAGAAGGAAGAGAAGAGAGAAAGAGAGAGCATAGAAAGAAGAGAAGAAGGAGATAGACGAGAAAGGAAGGAAAGAGAAAATAAGAGAGAGAAACATGAATGGCGATGAAGTTCTTTGGTTCATGACAGACAACAGAGAGAAGAGGGAGGAACATGGATGGCAATAGGTTCGACCATCCATAACAGATGAGAGACAAAGGAGAGAGAAAGAGGGAGGAAAGAGAAACATGGACGATGATGGGGTTCCACCGTTCGTGACAGATGAAAGAGGGAGGAGTGAGAAACATGGACGACGATGAGATTCTACCATCCATGATATACAAAAGAGGGCGGAGAGAGAAACATGGATGGCGATGGGGTTCTGCCATCCATGACAAATAAAAGAGGGAGGAGAGAGAAACATGGATGGCGATGGGCTTTCACAGTCAATGATAGATGAAAGAGGGAAGAGAGAGAAACATCGATAGCGATGGGGTTTACCGTCCATGATAGACGAGAGAGAAAAGTGAGAGAAACATGGACGATGATGAGCTTCCACCATCCATGACAAACGAGAGAAGAAGAGAGAAAACCATGAATGGTGATGGGCTTCTGTCGTCCATGACAGACGAAACGGAGAAGAGAGAGAAACATGGATGACGTGGACTTCTGTCATCCATGACAAATGATAAGGAGAAGAGAGAGAAACGTGGATGACAATGGGCTTCTGCCGTCTATGACGGATGAGAGAGAGAACTAAAGAAGAGATGAAGAGAGAGACAAAAGCGGTAGAGAGAATATAGAGACAATGACTGCCCTTTGCACCTGTTCAGACTACTAGGCCTGCCGCTCGAAAAGGGACTCGAACCATGTCTCAATCAAGAGAGAAGAGGGAGAAAAAAAGAGGATAGAGATGGTGGCTGACCCTTTGTACCTATGCAGACTACTGGGCCCGTCGCTTGAAAAGGGGTTCAAACCATGTCTCAGTCAAGAGAAGGAGAGGAGAGAGAAAGAAAAGAATAGGTAAAGAAAAAGAAAAGAAGAGGAGAGAGATATAAAATGATAAGAGAGTGGAATTTCCTTTTTACCCTAGGGGTACCCAACTAATCTTCTCTCTCCTCTCTCCTCTCTCTCTCTCTCCTGGACGTGACCACCAATTTCATGAAAAAGACAAATTTTATTGATCAATCGAAGACCTATTTACGATGAGTATAACGTACTATTTATAGACTTGTGCCCAAACCTGGGTGGATTAATCAAAATCTACCCTAATTGATGATAATTACAATTTATTTGAATTAAAATAAAATCTAATAAAGGGTGCAAAATTATTGTTTCTCCACTGCTTGACAACACATGAAATTTTAAAACAGTTCATGCTGCTGCCCTAGAACGTGCGTGATCTTCCATGGCTGATTCGGGGTTGCTCCGACGCTCGTATGGCCAAAAGATGATTGTTTTTCCGTTGGGCTCGGTATGACGATTGATTTGATAGCAACTTTGAGCCATGGATCACATTTTTTAGCCACAATCATGCGACTCGAAAGTTGAAAGAATCTGGCAATCTTTGGATCGATAGTGTGATCATGTCATGATGTATTTTCTTAGTTTCTTCATTGAATCGCACTGAGCATACCTTTATGACTGCGTTGCAACAAACGCAACTCAATTTTGTGCCCAGATGAAGATTTCTCGATTTTAGGTTTTTGGTTGGATCTTGAATTTCGACAACTGGAATTTTACAGCAACTTCAATGTCGTCATACGCAAAATCTAATTGTTCATCACTCTTGGGGTTCAAACTAGCCATAACCCTGAACCTTATGCACACAATGCAACTAGTTTCGTGTCGATCGGGTACGCGAGTGTCGTGATATGGTCGCTCGAGTGGGGTGCGTTGCTACTGAATTTCTTGCAACTTTCTTCATGAATCGTCAACTTCTCTCTAGCTTTTCTCCCTGCTCGAGCATGGTCACAGGGTGTGCCACATTATCAAAACACTCGTCTTGATGAGATGAATATGGTCACACAATTTGAGCGCGATCCAACTTGAAACGAAGGACATATGAGTCTAGAAAGTTACTACCTGAAACTGTGAAAACATTCGCCATGAATGGTGACTTGGTGCAGGGAGGGTGCATGAGATTAACGTGCGGCCTATCCCTTTTCAGTCTTTTGCCTATAACTTCATCTTGAAGTGCCCGATTGAGTCGAAACTTGACCCACAAGGGTTTTCGATTGTGCCAGATCCAATGACGGTGGTTCCACAACCATTTTATGCTCCGTTAGTAGGGTTTTCGTTATAGAGTCCATTTTAGGGTGCTAGAGGCTGATTTTTCTAAAATTGTTTCTTTGTGTTCACTGCCTTAGACATATTGGAATGCGACAAAACTTGGCAAGTGGCCTTTTGAAGTCCTTAGGAAGTTTTTTACTTGTTCTGGGGTAATTTTGAAACAGTCAAGAATTCCATTGTTAGTTAGATTTATTGACCTGCTTCCTCTTTATTCTGCATAGGCGACTCAAGGTACTGAAAAATATCTTCAAACAGATGGCAGAGGTCATTAAGGCTTCCAACAAGATAGTGAACCCTCCTAGGCATGAAAGGAGGGACCATGTATACCTAGCTGCATACTTGACCCTCTTCCTGTGTAAATTTTCTTTGTCATGCTCGAGGAATTACTTCATTTGGCCATGCTGATTTTATGTACCTTGCTTGATGGTCAAAGGGACCGGCTACGTATTAGCCTGGCCTTTTTTATGCAGCATCTTCCATGGGCTGGGGCCCATTGCTCATGGGAAGGTTCCCCCGAGAGACGTCAGGAATGAGGCCCTTGCAGACGAAGGTCTCCCTGGTCATTTTACCACAAGCTTCCCAGTCCATTTTGTTTTCGGGTGGCTCTCCGTCTATTTCCCGGGGGCGTATGAGAACAATGGCAACCTAACAGATGCCACCTTTCCCCATATGTTTAAAATTGCCAGGATGAAGGCTGTGCCTAGGGAACTGGGGGATGCCCATAAAAGATTGACTAAGGCTACCTTCTTTACCAAGGGCAACCCTTTTCTAGTGGGTGGCCCTTCTAATAAGATATTTCTCAATGGCTTTGGAAAGTCGCTCGATGGGGCGGCGATGGATCCAGGGAGGCTATGTACCTTATGAGTGTACGAGGTTGTAAACTCTCATACCGAGGTTTAGGAGACAGAAGACTTGAAGCGTATTTCCCTCATCATTTTTCATGCCAGTAAGGCCTGGACCAGGGATGCTGTGCCCCTGAATCCTTTGACATGTCTGGAAGAAAAGGGAAGCCGCATGACCCCAATGTCTCGATGACAAGTCACGAGGGCTAGACCAACCTTGAAATGAGGACAGCATGGGAGACTTGTCTCGAGCTCCCGCAATAGAACTAGTTGATGATTCCTCATTACGGTCGCTTGGGTCATGTGTTTAATGAGCACTGACGGTGGAGGGAAACTACCGGCCGCACCTACTAGCATCAGGACCACCCCTGATAGGAGATCAATAGCTCTATTAGGGATGGTAGGGGGGGAAGCACCTCACTCCTCCTTCCTTTTCTTGATTTTTCAAGTTTGATTATTACCCTTCAGATAAGAAAGGGCTTGCCTGGCCCCGTTCGTTGGATAAAGACATGGTAGGCGTGGAGTATCTATCACTGCGTGGGAAGACAAACTCTTTCTTAGATTGCCTTAGCCTCTTATTTGTGAGGGCAAGGGAGGGTGATGTCCCTGGTAGTGAAGAAAGACCTGCACGGGGGTTGGTGACTCTGAGGTGAAGCGCTTTGGTCGAATTGACAGGGCTAAGCATGACCCGAAGGTTCCCACGGTAGTTGAGCTGGTGAACATTCCTTTGAGAGAGAGGGAAGGTAGAAAAGGGGGAAGAAAGAGAAAGGGGGGTGAAGAAGACGAAACCCGCCTCCCCAGCTTTGGTGAGAAGAGTTCATGTGAGCAAGGAGGATTCGTCTACCTCAGACACGTCCTCAGTGGCTCCTCTTGTGATGCGCACGGGTGAGGGATCATGTAGCATTGACCGTGACTTTGGTGGTGCCGTCTCGGCTTTAGGAGCGGTCACGGTTCCCAATAGAGGACCAAGCCCGCCCTCATCCAGATCAGACGTTCAATCAGAAGGTCTTTCTTCGAGAGCCGGGGCGGAAGTGTCGCCTTTTGTAGGCGGCAGCACCATGTCCTCTATGTGTTGCGACTGTTTTGGCAGCAAAAATGAAGAGAACGCTCGCTCTAGGAGTTCCCTTGTCGAGGTCAGTTGCAGCACGTACCTCAGAGTCACCATTCTTGGGGGTGCGGGAAGGGGAAGTTTCACCTGAACCTTCCGCCCCCTTGGTAGACTCCCAGGCCATTATTGCAAGGGACCTTGTCCTTGAAGTCCCTGCTCTTGACGTAGTTGGTGCGACGGCTCCCACGCCATTACCCCAAGATGAGAAGGCACTCATGTTCAAGGGGATGTTTCGCTTAGGCTTTCAGATGAAGAAGGGGTGTCCTTACTCGGATCTCCAAAGAAGGGTGGAGGCTTCTAGAGTCTGCGTGAGTGGACTGTGGGCTGTGCACACTAGTGAGGGGATCTTCGACCATCTTAAGAGACTGCTGGAAGATCTTGTAGACTAGGGTGCCGAGGCTCACTCGTGCGAAACTGAGGTGCGAACATCTTATGAGGAACACTTGGCTATCTTTGAGGAAAGCCTGTTCAGTCAACGAGCGGTCATGGAGAAGCATGAGCAATCGAGGGTCAAGCTCCTTTCTGATTAGGAGCGTCTCAGAGAGGAAATCACTAGTCTCTCTGATAAGATTCAGACTATGGAGGATGAGATAGGGATGCTGCAAACTTGCGTGACTTCGTTGAAATCTCAGTGCCTCTTGAGGTAGGATACGGTGCATCAGCATTCTCAATCATTGGAGCAACTGAGTTCTGAGACAGTGTCGGTTCGCAAATTGGCAGACACCATTGCCAAGAATATTTTTGACTTGCAGGAGAGGCGAGAAAGGGCTCTGCGACGTGCAGATGAGCTAAGAGTAAAAATCGAAGAGGCCCTCGATCGCTTTTGAGAATTGGAGTAATGCTTGTCATTTTTCTCTTCTTATTGTAATCGCCTTAATGCATGAATAGATAATCGCTCATCTTTTCTTAATTTTATGCCTAGCCCTTGATACAGAAAGGAATTTTTTTTTTTTTGAGGAGATAGTTTTCGAGTCATACTGTTGTGACTATAGGCAGGGCGTGCTTTTAGTGTCTTTTGCCTGCGTAGGGTGTACCCTAGACGACCTTTTTGGTGAGGTGTTGACCTCCTCCGTCGAAGAGAACTTACCTGGGGATAGAGTCATACCGGGCAGGAGGAAGAGGGACGGGTCCTGCCTTGGTGAGGCGCTGAGGGAAATGAAAGAGGATGGATAATATTAAAGGATAAGAACAATCATCAAGCTCATATATGCATGACAGATGATGGGTGACGCAAGGCCAATGAATATAATTTCATAATATATTTGCATAATACACTTTAAATGTGGTAATGAGGTGTAGTAAAGTCAGGACTTACCATACAGGGTCCTGACACATCCTGAAAGCCCTAGGAGACAGTCATCACATACATCTAGACAACTGATCAATCATAGAGACTATTAAATAATTTTCAATATGAAACCAAACTCTGTAACTTATATTCTTATGGCCCATATATTCTTCTCCATATAATATTGGAGGTTTTTTTACTATTATTTGATATGTCTTCAGATCTGTAGTTCGTCAAAGAGGATTTTGATGACCAGACCTTGTGAAACGTCATCATATGATATCAAAATCAAGTAGAACTTGATAGATATTCTTAATGAGGCCTTATATACCTCTAGTCCAAGAATCATACAAATTGGACATCATTTGGTACATTGTTCAAATCCATCATTTTCTAAGTAGGGCCCCAACTGCCGATCCCATCATGATATTAGGCGATTGAAAATTTTTGAAATTAGGACATCATTTTGTACAACCAAAACTCATGTCGTTCATCTGTCAAGCGCACACTCAACAGTCAGGATGACCTTCAATCATTAAAATTGTGATTTTTCTCAATCTATAGGGAGAGTTTTCTCATAGGACATAGATCATTAAATTTTGTTTACTTAATGTCATATCAACCATGGGAGGGCAATGCTCTATGGATCTCTCTGTTAAAGCCATGAGCTTGGCAATGGAAGTCATAAAGCTGTGCAAATGTTTGACTGTGGGGACCAAAAATTCTCCTAAAATTTGGAGAGTTTTGTTAACAATTTTTTAGAATATATGAATTATGAGCTCCTCCATAATCAAGTTCTTAGGATCTATAATCCCCTGAGAAGACGGCAGTTGAGCCCACAATGCTTAGATCTGTGACTGACATTTGTAGCAGAAAATGGATCAACTTCGATGAGATATATCTCCCTTGTTGCTGATCTATTTTAGGTGAGACTTGGAATACTGTCTTTGATTCCTCTCCGTGCAAATTTTCAAGCCAATAGGATTCACCATCAAAGAGCAACATCAGTTGGACTCAGACATGATAGAACTGCACACTTCTTTGATTGACAACGGATGATAAAAATTTGTTTTTCCTTTACTTTCTCATGTGGGATCGTGGAAATATGGTTGAAGTTGAGTTTAGATACAAATAACAAAGTGTTTTATATTCAAATGAAAGTAAAGCTTATCACTATAACCTCTTGGAGGTGTTCTGATTTTAAATTAAAAAAGCAAGGATACCTCATCCAACCACTCTGTGAGAGAGTTGGTTCCAACCAT
Source organism: Amborella trichopoda (assembly GCF_054954075.1). Taxonomy (NCBI): domain Eukaryota; kingdom Viridiplantae; phylum Streptophyta; class Magnoliopsida; order Amborellales; family Amborellaceae; genus Amborella; species Amborella trichopoda. The sequence continues at coordinate 14,857,738 of NC_142346.1, forward strand.
TAGGTTTTGTATACGAAATATGATGCCCTATTCTTAGTATCTTTGAACCTCTACAAAGACCCCATTAAGACGGTGGAGAGGAGGATTGATGGAATAAAATATTGTGCTCACATGAGAGAAAGAAAAAGAGAATGACATTATATCATTTGTACACGCCTCTTTTCCTAGATAAGCCCTTGATAGTGTTGTACTCCTGCGTGCAAAAACATATACAAAGAGCGAAATCTGACATTCTAGACTCACGTGAAGCCCAAATCTTGAGAAGGAGCAAAGTGTGGGCAGTACCTTTGCGTATATCTACGTATATAGGCATGATATGCCTCTTGTTACTAATATTTTGCATGTTCTCTGCCTTTTCGTTATGAAAGATTTGTATATGTTTCGATGCCCGAATCATGGGTATTCTGATGCATATAATAGTCCAATTGTAAAATGTACTATGGGTTGAAACCTAGAACCCCTCACGAACTCTAGAAAATGTCAATGACCCTTTATTTCCACTATATGAAATTTAAGGGTGAATTTATCACTCTATATTAGTTCTCTGGTTCCTTAGATATTTCTAGAGAGAATACTATATTTTCATTGAAACATTTAGGGAAGATAGAGCATATCAAAGATTTTACACGCTAATATTGCATGTAGAGCAGTCTGAGTGCACAAGCCAAGCGCATAAAGATGGCATCATCCCTCCATTATTAGAGTTTCCACTCAAATGTTGTCTATTGCAACTAGGTGCTTGACCTCCTTGAACTCACAAAGGCTTTAGGTGTGATGTATGTAATTTTATATTTAAATACCAACTGCACGATAAGAACTTATTAGTAGGTCTCATGGAACCAATGAGAGGCCAAGCTAGAAGAAAGTTGGGAGGATGAAGAAAATGGCCTTCATAGTGTGGATGATCAAGTGGATATTTAAACACTTGAAAATCTTGAAAATAGACAAACTAAAAAACTTATTACAAGATGCACTATTTTTTGGACTTAAACTTCCTTTTTTTTCTTTATATCCATGCATCTCGAGGTCGATATGATCAATTAGAATTTACGGTGCACCTTACCTCGACAATATAAGGTTGCAACCATATAAATAGGTTTCAAACCAAGGAACAAAATTTTGGTGGTATCGATTTTATTATAGCATACTCAATCTCACTTTTCATTCCCCAAATACAATCTTTGACTTCCTCTATTGTCACCTCCCTTATAAGTTCCTTTCTCTGATATTCACTAAATAGCAAAGGGAGAAGAAAGTGATCAGCCAAACTGAGATCACCTGGCGGCAACAAAAGACCATGCTTACCAAAGCAGTGGGATGGGTATTTAAGATAAATGTTGATGGGTCTTCTTTTCAAAATCCAAGCAGAGCAGGATGCAGGGGTGTCATTAAAAGGGATGATGGTTCTTTCATTGCTGCTATCTCTATCTCCTTAGGTATGGCCTCAAATAAGTGGGTGGAATTCCATGGTTTAGAAGCAGGTGTTGATTTAGCTATTCAGATGAATTGTTTCCCTCTCTAAATTGAAAGTGATTCCTCCTTGCTAGTTCAAGTTATACATGGCAGTTGAAAATCTCCATAGGCATTTCATATCATAGTCATCAATTACAACATTAGACTTGAGAATTATTCATGATCTATTTCCCATGTTTTCTATGAGGACAATATGGTGGCCAATGCATTGGCTACAAAGGCTACAATTTTGGCAGATGCTACCATTTTGGTGCTCTAGGCCTCCAAACTTTCTTCACCTCCTTTTACTTCAGATGTGGTGTAACATAGTATGATGTAATTTTTTCCATCTTTATTAATGAAAACCATGTAGGGGGCCTTCTCCTCCAACGATTTACTTAAGAAAAGCATAGTATAACATACATGGATGGGTGAATAGAAAGATCTCTAATATTCTTTTCATTTTAGTCATGAAAGAATCATGTGAGGCATCTTAAGAGTTTCACTAGAAATGTTTATTTGGTTGTTAAGATGGTATTGCGTTATAAGGAATTGCAGGGATGTCTATAAAGAGTAGAAATGTTTCAATTCTCCACCCTTGTACTCTTTAATCTATACAATCCTTCTGCTTTGTTGCAAAAACTTCACAAGTTGGAGTGCACGATGAACATTACATTCCAGCTGAATTAACCTTTTAAAGTAGTCCCTAAAGGACTAATATCTATCTATGCAAAACTACTCATGAGATTTGTTGCAATAGTGCCTAGATACCCTAACCTTCACTTCTGCCCGTAACAAACAAAACAACCCCTCCATGTAATAAACTCGACTAATGGGTGACTTTTTTATGCAGGGGAAAAATAATACTAGAAAAAAATCAATAGAAAAAAAGAAAAGTGAATATGCCCTCTCTCAAAGATCGGCAAAGGAATCCACCCCAAAATAATCTCTTCACGAAACCAAATTCTATTAACTCATTCACCAATTTACAAGGGATATATCCCTTTAAATAGACTAAAAAAATTAAGAAAGAAGCCCATCGCCGTCCATGTTTCTCTCTCTTCTCTCTCTTGTCTGTCATGGACGGCGGAAGCCCATCACCGTCCATATTTCTCTCTTCCCTCTCTCGTAAGTCATGGATGACAGAAGCCCATCACTGTCCATGTTTCTCTCTCTTCTCTCTCTTGTCTATCATGGACAATAGAAGCCCATCGCAGTCCATGTTTCTCTCTCTTCCCTCTCTCGTCTGTCATGGACGACAGAAGCTCATCGTCGTCTAGGTTTCTCTCTCTTCTCTCTCGTCTATCATGGACGGTAGAAGCCCATCATCGTCCATGTTTCTCTCTCTTCTCTCACTCGTCTGTTATGGACGGTGAAAGTCCATCGTCGTCCATATTTCTCTCTCTTCTCTTACTTGTCTGTCATGGACGACAGAAGCCTATTACCGTCCACGTTTCTTTCTCTCGTCTATCATGGATGGTGAAAGCCCATCGTCGTCCAAGTTTCTCTCTCTTTTTGCATTTATCTGTCATGGACGGCGGAAGACCATCGCTGTCCATGTTTCTCTCCCTTGTCACTCTCGTCTGTCATGGACGGCAAAAGCCCATTGTCATCCATGTTTCTCTCTCTTCTCATTGTCCTCTGTTGTCATGGATGGCAGAATTCCATCATCGTCCATGCACCTTCTTTCTCTTTTCTCTCCTCTCTCCCGTCTGTCTCTTTCTTCTCTTCTCTCTCTGCTGTCTCTCTCTCCGCTCCTCTCTTTTCTTTCCTTTCTCTCCTCTTTTCACTCTCGTCTGTCTTCTTTGTTCTCTTCTCTTCTCTTCTTCTTCTCTTTTCTCTAATCTACTCTCCGTTCTTCTTCTCATCTCTTCTCCTCTCTTCTTCTCATCTCTTATCCTCTCTTCTTCTCATCTTTTCTCTACCCCTCTTCTATTTCTCTATTATTTCCCTGTTCTTTTGAATGTGCACTCATGTTTACATTAGACCAAAGACAAGGTGGTGTCTCTTGACCGACATGTCTTGTAAATTAACCATGTGTGTGTGTGATTACAAACACACGGGAATACAAGGAAAAGGAGATGATTCTGAACCAGTTGTAGGACTGGGGGGCTTTCCGTCGTGATCTAAGAGGGTACCCACGCAAGCCAACCTGAGTGAGTCACGAACCCAAGTGAGGTGTGTCCCGCCTCACATTAAAATTCTTCTCTCATCGGTTGGGGTACCTGCCCTTGCTCCTTAGCAAGGTTCTTGAGAAAGTGATCTCAAGTCCCGAGTTATCCTTGAAACTCGAGACATATGCCACCAGATCATCCAGATTTGGGAGCGAGATCGAGGCTTCTAACCAGCTTAGCGACTCCACTGGGGACTTACTACCCCTTCGTTGGATCGTTCTTGTTTGGCTAGTTTCCCTTTTTTTTTTTGCATCACTTTCACATGACATTGGGGTTGTTTAACCCGTTCATTCTGATCGGGGATTTTCTCATCCACACATTCGCGAGCGTCCCTCGGGAATAAATTCTTCAAACTTTATTTCCAACTTTTTGTTTGAGGAAAGACCAGGTGTCTAACTCCTACGTCTCGACCTGGATAGGTGTGAGAAGAGAACTTAAGGTCCCTAACTCCCCATTTTCTAGCTCTAGTGGAACCCCCACCAAGGCACCCTACATCGGTGGCACATGTACTACCACTCAAAGCATGCACCCTGTTACCGACAAGTCACTTGTTAGTCGTATTGCCGAGGTATATGTTTGAACGTATTTTTCAGCACCTTAGTTCTTGATAGGAAGCAAGTCAATAAAGCCTACAAAACAGTGGAAATTCTCGATAGTCTCAGAATGGTCCCAGAATTGGTCAAGGTCTTCATCACCACTTCAAGAGACCACCTGCCAAGTGTCATCACCATCAGACATGTCTAAGGCAGTGAAAATAAAGAAACAATTTCAGAAAAATCGATCTCTAGCATCCTGAAATGGACCCTGTAACTAGAGTCATAATTTTAGTGCTTCAAACAGCTATGGGACCACTGCCATTAGATCTGATACGAATGAAAACTGTTATGGTTCAAGTTTCGGCTTAATCAGACACTCCAAAACAAAGTTATCCATAAAATATCGAAAGGGAGTACGCCGCACATGATTCCCATGTGGCCACTCTACATTAAAATACCATTAAAGGTGGCTTTTTTTATAGTCACGGGCAGTCAGTTTTAGGGCCTATAACTCACTCGTTCCAAGTCAGATTGCTCTCAACTTTGGTGAGTGTGTTCGCCTCATCACAACGAGCAATTTGATATGTTGTACGCCCCGTGATGATGCCCATGTAGAGAGAAAAACTACATGAAAGTCGCTGATCTGTGAAGGAGGTTGCAGAAAATTCAATGGCAGCATGCCACGTTCGAGTAGCTAGATCACAATACTCGCATACCCGATCGTCATGAAACTAATTGTATTATGTGCGTGTGGTCTGAGGCTATCTCTAGCTCAAACTTCACCTACGATGAATGGATGGATTTCATGCATAAAGGTGTCAAAGCTATTGTAAATTCCGACTGTCGGATTTCAAGATTCCAGTAAAAACCTCAGACAACAAAATCTTCATCTGGACACGAAATCAAGCTGCGTTTGTTGCAACATGATCATGACAACATTCTCAGTGTGATTCAATGAAGAAGTCACAAAAAAAAATCAAGGAATGAGCACACAATCGATCCGAAGTTTTCAAGATTCATCCAAAATTCAAGTCTCATGATCATGGCTCAAAAACAAGATTCATGGCTCGAATTTAGTATCAAAATGATCGTCATGTCAATCTCTACAAGAAAACAATAATCTTTCAATCAAACAGGCATTAGAACGACTCTGGGTCAGCTATAGAAGATCACATAAGTTCTCAAGCAGTAGTAGGGACTGTTCTAAAATTCCACACATTGTTAGGCAGGGGCCAAAATAATCCTTTTGCACCAATTTTAAGAATTTCTTTAAATTCAATTAAATTGTAATTATCTTTAATTTCAGGTAGTTTTTTAGTATACACCCATGTTTAAGCCCAATTTTATATAAACAGGCAATGCCTCATTGTACAAAGGACGGATTCATTATTTTTGGATATATCAATAAAATTTTGAATTTTGCTTATGCTTGTGGGTACGTCTTGGAGAGAGAGAGGAGAGAGAAGAAAAGGGTCGGTACCCTTTGGGTAGGTAACTTTGTCTCTCCTCTTCTCTTTCTCATCTTTATCTCTTTCTCTCTTCTTCTCGTCTCTATCTCTTTCTCTCTCCTCACCTATTTCTCTCTTCTCCCCTCTTTCTCATCTCTATCTCTTTCTCTCTCCTCCCCTATTTCTTTCTTCTCCCCTCTTTCTCATCTCTATCTCTTTCTCTCTCTTCTTCTCATCTTTATCTCTTTCTCTCTCCTCCCCTCTTTCTCATCTCTATCTCTTACTCTCTCTTCTTCTCGTCTCTATCTCTTTCTCTCTCTTGTTCTCATCTCTATCTTCCTTTGTTCTTCGTCGAATGTAGTTGGTGAAGGCTAGTGCTGACTGGATTTCTCTCTCTCCTTCTCTTCTATTGCAGCCAACAAAGCTTAATACCTGCTGAATTTCTCTCTCTCCTTCTCTTTTGTTGCAGTCGGTGAAGCCTAACACCAGCTGGATTTCTCTCTCTCCTTTTCTGTCACAGTCGGTGAAGCTTAGCATCGGCTCGATTTCTCTCTCTCTTCTGTAACAGTCGACGAAGCATAACGTAGGCTTGATCTGTCTCTCTTGCTTTTCTTCCATCACAATCGGCGCAAGCCTAGCACCGGTTGGGTCTCTTCCTTTCTTCTCTCTCAACACAATCGGTGAAGCCTAGCACCAACTGCATCTTCTCTTCTTTTTTTTGACACAGTTGGCGAAGCCTAGCACTTACTGTGTTTTCTCCCTCTTCTTCTAACACAGTCGACGAAGCCTAGTGCCGACTGCATCTTCTCTCTCTTCTCCTCTGATAACACAGTCGGTGAAGCCTAGCACTGACTGCATTTTCTCTTTCTTCCTTCTAACACAATCGGTAATACCTAGCACCGACTGCGTCTTCTTTTCCTCTCTCTCTTTTATTCTCTCACCTTTCATACTTTTCTCTTCCTTTCTTCTCCCTCCTTCCTTATGTTCCCTTGTTCTCTTATTTCATTTCTTATTCTTTCCTCATAACCATCATTCTATTATTCTGTCATTCGACTAAGAGGGATTGAGGTTAGCCTCTCATGGTAGTGCTGTCGTCTAGCTGTAATGTTGTCGCGCCATGATTACTGGGCTCGCTTTATTACCAGGATAAACTAACCATCATGCCTAGCTAGTTGATCTTGGTAATGACGTCTAGTAGTAATCATGTGCGTCAGCCTTAGTTACCGAGCATAGTCATTGCTCTGATCCTCTAGCTCAATCAAATTCTTCTCTCCCCCGTCTTTCTTCTCTTATATTTCTCTTCTTCTTTTTGAATGCACATGCTGGTGTACGTTCATCAAAAAGGAAAAGGGTGAGGTCTGACCCACCTCTCTTGTAACCTTTACCATATGTGTGTGTGTGATTGAAGAAACAGAAGAAAACAAGACAATGGATGTGATTTTGAACAAGTTTTATTACTAGGGGCTTTCTTCGTGATCTAAGAGGGCTCCCACTCCAGTCAGCTCGAGTAAGTCCTAAACCCACCTTAAATTCCTCTCTCACCGGTTGGTAACACCTGCTCCTGTTCTTGAACGAGGGTCCCGAGAGAGCGATCTGAAAAACGCCTTGGGTCTTCCCTAGATACCTGAGACGGGTGCCGCCCAATCCTCAAAGGATCCGGAAGGCGAAATCGAGGCACCTAACCAACTTGGTGACTCCATTCGGGACTTACTACCTCTTAGTCGGATTGTTCTTGTTTGGCTAGTTTCTTCTTTTATTATTTGCTTTCATTATCTCTTCACATTTTATTTATGGCTTACAGGTTTTATAACTCATTTATCTGAATTAGTGACTTTCTTATCCCCGCATTCGAGAGTGTCCCTAGGGAACAAGTTCCTTCGACTTTGTTCCCAACCATCCTCTTGAGCAAAGGCCCCTTGTCTAGCTCCCAGATCTTAATCTAGACCAGTGTGAGGCAGGACTTAAAGGTCCCTCACTCCCCATCTCCTCGCTCAGGTGGAAACTCCACTATGAGCGACACTTATGTTGCCCCACATAGCATGCACCCAACCACCGAAAAGTCACTTGCCAGTCGTGTTTTTGAGGTATACGAAAGGCTACCCAGTCCGTTTCTGTAAAAGGCAAACAAGTTGCCATTGCTTCTGTGGGTCACCATAAGGCTAACTCCCACATTTCTGCACCATTGGTCTCTATCCCTAGAGGCTCAACCCATTGAGGTGGAAACCCCACGGTCTCCACCCCTCACACACACCACAAGGCTCGTGGGTCACCGACATGAGCCACATTTCGGGGCAACCCTTGTGCTACCCCGAGTCCGCAGCCAGGATCAGACCTTCAAAGGTCAGGTCATAAGCACGCTGATCACATGCATCTAGTTACTCGAGGCAATGTCGTCATTACCCCAAATCGAGTACACTGGGGACGACCTCCTCCTCTTTCTATTCATTTCACAGAAGCGTACATTGTAAGGGGCAGGCCTACACCTGTTCTCTTACATACACCTGCTCATAGTTCTTGGCCTCCTAAGGCCAGATCATTTGCACGAGCCCGGGCTGACCCCTAGATCTCTCGTAATCCTTCTTCAACCGGCGCACACACGTCACCATCACTGACTTCCCCTTGCCCTAGACTCAAGCCTTCTCATGACTCAATCTTGCTCCAGCCCACTGCTCATTCATCGAGCAAGCACCTTCAGCCTTGGCACTCAAAGGTTTTCCCTGAGAGTACCATCCTAAACCATCCTCATCTCTTTGGTCGTGTCTCAGGAGCTCATAAGAGAGCTCACGGCATTGACCTGATGGAAGATCGAGTCCTTCATCCTCCCCAACCCAAGATGACTCAAGTTCCTGGCCCTCATCCATTACCACATCTGATAGTGACAGCTCTCTCCGGTGCAAGAAGAGCTGACCAGTCACGAACTAGATCACAGTTTTGGCGCGAGGTCCATCAAAACCTCAACGCTAAATGCAATAGAGGTCTGCAAATTTTGACTAGGGAGGTAACCAAGGCAGTCAAAAAAACCAATTTAGACGACCCGCTTCACTTGAATCCCATCTACCCCCTTCAGATGATGAAGCCTGAAGAAGAGCTCTGTGAGCCCTGTGCTGTGGTTACTGTCGTAGAAGAAGACACAGCCACTCAGCAGCCATGGTCTCAAGATCATCAAGAATCGATCCAAACACGATCAGCATACAAGAGTCGAGTTTAGTCAGGGCATGCTTGCCCCTTACTGATTGACCTACCAGGTACGACCTGTCAAGTTCGCAAGCCCTCAGTTGCCACTAACATTGACCTCCATAGCGAAACGGTCAGCGTAATAATTGTAAGCGAGCCCGGTGATGCGTAGGAAGAGTGCATGAACAAGTTTGAGGATATGGTGCATGCGATGATGGAAAAGATCGATCGTATCGATGCCGCACGCCAATCGGCTAACCAAGAGGTCAATTCCCATCACTCTAAAGGTTCACCTCCATGGCAGCCCCCTCCTTCTACCTCACTGGACAATTATGTCCCTCATCCCATCTCTCAAAAAGACATTGACGCTATGGTCACCCATAGCCTAAAGAATAGACAAATCCCTGGGATACAGGGTGCGACGCCTTATCAAAGGTCATACTCCTCTTATATTTATCAGGTCCCGTTTCCCTCATATTATAAAAAAGGGAAGTTTCCTTTATTCAATGGAACCACGTCCCTAAACTAGCATATTGCTCACTTCCAGGTAGCATGTCGAGAAGCAACGGCTGACGGGAAAATTCTTCTCCAATTGTTCGTTGAGACCCTCGATGGCCCAACATTTCAATGATATGCCCGACTTTCTCCAAACTCAGTGCATACATGGGAGGAGATGGAGAAACTGTTCTATCAACGCTTCTATGAGGTCGAGAGAGAGGTTCAAACCATCGAACTTCTCACCCTGACTGAAGACCCCGATGAGCTCGTGGATCCGTTCATTTCAAGATGGAGAAATTTCGTTTCCTGCCATCCTACTCCTATGCCTGGGAAGTAAGTAGTGCAAACTTGCGTACAAACATGCGACTTGAGATCGCTCTACATGTCGAGGCCTCTAATCCAACCTCCATGTCAGAGTTGATCTTTAAATCAGTTTGCATAGAAAGCTTATCACGTCACCATGGTGTGACACGTTAACCATCTACAAGCTCAGCAAACAACCGGGGTAATGGTAGCTCTCAGAATAACACATGGGGCAGCCAACAGAAAGGGGTAATCAGTGCAACAGTCATGGTCACTGATTCAAAGAAAGCTCCGTCTCAAACTTTGGACCTCTCTAAAGCGGTAAGCACGACAAAGGTAACACCCCAGGCTGACAAGCAACAACAGTCATACAATCAGGTATCCCCACCAGCCAACCTTGATCGGGGTGATTATTTCACCAGGCATAAGAACAAGGTCTATCCCTTTGAGAAGGAATGGGCCCCTGCGCTGTTCAGGTTATTATTGGAACGAAATATGAACCATCTTCCAGAAGCCAAGTTCCCTGAGCAACATGGCCTTGAAACTCTGGCAAATTATTGTGCCTACCATCGGAGGATCAATCATCCCACAGAAGACTGCTACACGCTGAAGGATATAATCGAGGCCCTCATTCAGAAGGGTCAGATAAAGCTTGAAGACTTAAAGAGGGCCTTTAAGGCAGTCGAGGCCTCCCATGCTATAACCATCCAAGAGGAAGATTTATTTCCTGGTATCCTTTATGCCTTCTTCATTATAATGCTTCATGAAGGCATAATCACATTGAAGCAGGCAAGGGAACCCCGCCGCCTTGCTAAGGGGACTGAAGATTGTTGGTGCCTGTACCATTGGATAAGAGGCCATTACCTGTCAGAATGCACAAGTTTTCTTGATATATTCGCAAAGAAAATATGGGAGTGTCAAGAGTTTTACAATCTCCCTGTAAGTGATCCCCAAGTTATTCCTCTATCGGGGCAAGATATCTCACAAAGCAGGACCTTCCTATTAATGACTCGGACTTCCACCGAATCGTCAACTTCCCAGCCATGGATAGTCTACAATGGTCAAAGCATACTCAAGTTCTTAAGGCAAGAAGCAGTTCACCAAAGCAAGAGTTGTTCACAATCCCAGCTAGACGAATCAAACGCCAGCTCAAAAAATCGGAAAGAGATGGGCACCAAGGGCTACTCGTCAAAGAAATAAGACCTCTCAACCACAGTCTAGCAAGAAGTTTTCTGGCCCCTTTCTCCACTGCTAACTTTACTGGACTTTATCCCTGGCATGATCCTTCTTCCTTCTTCATCTTGTGAAGAAGACATTCTCATTCCATCTGCCACTCAGCACATGTCCAATGAGGGTGATGACGTTAAAAGCACTCCCCAATGGTCTAAGCAAGAGAAAGACCTAAAAGACCCCCTGACCTGTCCAGCCCTGGTGATGACGTAAAAAGCTGCCCATATAGGTTTGACGAGGGGAACGACCTTAAAAGTCCCCCACCTTCTAACCCTTCTCCTTCTTCTTCTATTGCTTCTCATTCTCCCTTTTTACGTCCCCTATGAGTACAACCTTAATATGCCCGGACTTCGAGGCTCTCATCTCAGAATTCGAAGGAATCAATATCGAATTTGAAGAAATCAATATAAGCAGGACGCAGCAGAAATGATTGAGAAAGACCCTGGCACAGGCAGGAGGATTCCTAACAGTTGCTGATGCGCTGACAGATAAAGCCAAGGCAGAGCCACCTTCTTCAAAGAAGCACAAGAAGTCAAAGCAAAAGAAACCCTAGTGGCCCCCTTAGCTTGACTTAGAGACTGAGAGAATCAAAAGGGCAAAGCTTCTATCCTCAAGAATCTTGCTTTATGATACAAGTCTATGAAGAACTAGCTTGCTCGAAGCAAACACTCCAGGCATCCGTATAAATACCGTGTGATCCATATGAAGACACTCTTCGCATCACCATCACTCAACCTTAATTTCCTCCTAATTGTATAGACAAGCTTCTCTAAGCTGATGTGTTTTCTACATTTGGAGTTAACCATTTTATCACTCGCTTCGAGAAAAATGTAGAAAGCATCACCAACCCTGCGGCCCTATTGGAGGTAGAGATGTTAGGGTCATGGGTCTCCATGCATGAAGTTGGTGAAAAGGCCTCTGAGAACAACAAGGAAGAGTTGCAAGAAGCCCTGGAAGAATGGGAAGAAGGTGGTCAGGCCATAGCTGACGAACTCGAAGAAATAAATCTTGGAGACGAAGCGGATCCTAGACCCATTTTCATTTCAGCAAATATGCCCCCAGAAGAGAAAAAGGACTTCACTACCTTCTTGAGAACAAACCGGGACGTCTTTGCTTGACACTACTATCAGATGCCTGGTTTAGACCCTCAAGTTGATGGTCACCGTCTCGGTATTGATCCAACTGTCAAACCTGTTAAACAAAAATCAAAAGGTTTAGGCCTGACCTTGAAATGCAGATAGGCACCGAGATAACCAAACTCGGACATGCAGGTTTCATTCATGAAGTCAAGTACCCAAAATGGCTAGCAAATGTCGTTTCGGTCAAGAAGAAGAATGGTCAAATCAGGGTGTGTATTGACTTTCACGATTTGACTATTACCTGTCCCAAGGATGACTTCCCATTGTCATTCACCGAGATGCTCATCGACTCTACAGCTCACTGTCAAATCTTTTCCTACATGGAAAGATACTCGAGATATAATCCGATAAGGATGGCGCCCAAAGATGAAGAGGCCACTGCATTCTTAACTTCAAAAGGGGTCTTCTGTTACACAATGATGACTTTTGGATTAAACAATGCGGGCACCACATACCAAAGAGCAATGTAGACCATTTTCAAAGACATGATGCATAAAGAGGTGGAATGTTATGTAGATGACTTGGTGGTAAAATCTGAAGAGAAGGATGCTGACATGAGAGACCTTGAAAAGGTATTTAAGCATTTACATCTTCATCAACTTAAAATGAAATCGCTAAAATGCGCTTTTGGCATGCGCTCCGAAAAATTCATGGGGTTCATCGTCAGACATCGAGGGCTTGAAGTTGAGCCAGTCAAGATCAAGGCAATCCAAGAAATGCCATCACCAACTACACTTCGAGAACTGCACTCCCTCTAAGGGAAATTTGCATACATTCGTAGGTCCATCTCGAACCTCTTAGGTCGCTGTAAACCCTTTACACACCTGCTAAAGAAAGATACCCCATTCATTTGGGATGAAGCATGTTGCCAACCCTTGACGACATCAAGCATTATTTACTCAACCCTTCAGTGCTTACAACACCAGTATTGGGAAAACCCCTCATTCTATACGTGACTGCTTTAGACGAGTCACTTGGAGCATTGTTGGCACAAAACAATGAAGAGGAAAAAAAGACTGCGTTATATTATCTCAGTCGCAGGATGCAAGGAGCCGAGAAGAATTATCCCCCGATTGATAAGATGTGCTTGGCACTGATCTTTGAAGTACAAAAACACCGTCATTACTTGCTTGATCGTGAAGTTAAACTTATATCGAAAGCTGATCCTGTGAAGTTTCTCATGACACGCCCATGCTTGTCGGGACGCCTTGCTAAGTGGGCTTTATTGCTGATGCAGTTTGACATCACGTATGTCCCACAAAAGGCCATCAAGGGCCAGGCCTTGGTTGACTTTCTCGCAGTACACCCCGTACCAATAGAATCTCCTTTATCAAGAGATCTCCCTGATGAAGAAGTATTATGTGCTGGCCTTGTTCATGTGTGGGATATGTACTTCGACGGAGCATTCCAATCAGATTGAGGAGGTGCCGGAGTAGTATTCCTGACTCCAACAGGAGGAATATTGCCACTTTCTTTCTCTCTCGCTCAAGCCAGTTCTCATAATGAGGTAGAATATCGGGCCCTTATAATCAGACTAGAGATAGACTTTGACCTCGACTTGGAGCAGCTCAAGATATATGCTGACTCTGAGTTGGTTATTCGACAGCTCGAAGGGATATATGATGTGAGAAAAGACACTCTCAAGCCTTATCACGATACTGCAAATTCGTATATGGACTAGTTTAAGGACGTATCCCTGAGACACATCCCCCGGAAGAGAAACTCGTAGGCTGATTCACTTGTGAAACTCGGGGCTACAATTCAGCTATCCTCATCAGGACCTAAGCTTGTTTGGGTGGCAGAATGGAGACACATCGAACTAAGAACCGAGGTCGATGCGGATGATGAGAGAAATATCTTCCACGAGTGCCCTCCTTATCCATTTGAAGCACTTCTAGGAGCTAAGGGTCGAAACCAAGAACCAGAATTCTTTGATCCAATATGTGTCGAAATTGAGTTGGTAGAAGACTTGAGAGAGCCCATCACTAGTTTCCTTAAACATGGCAGGCTCCCGAAAGATCATACAGAACGCAACAGTATATGTCAAATGTCTACCAAGTATACCCTCCTTGAAGGAGATTCTCTCTTCAAATGGTCATTTGACGGTATTCTTCTTAGATGAGTGGACTTCCAAGAAGCAAATAAGGTGGTAGAAGAAGTCCACTCAGGCATTTGTGGACTACACTAGTCCGGTCCTAAGCTCTATGAACGAATACGCAGGTTGGAATTCTATTGGCGTTCCATGATCACGTATTCCGTAAGCTAAAAAGTGCCAAGTATGCCAAATACACTATAGCCTGGTTCATCAGCCTCCAGAGCCCTTACATCCTATGGTTGCATCATGGCCCTTCTCACAATGGGGTATGGACATCGTAGGGCCAATTGACCCTCCTTCTGTAATGGGCCATGTTTTTATCCTAGCTGCAACAGATTATTTCTCTAAGTGGGCTGAAGCAGTCCCCCTGAAGTAGGTTCCTAGGACAGCGGTGGCCTACTTCGTTCGACATCATATCATATATCGCTTCGGAGTGCCCGACCAGATTATATCTGACAACAGTCCTCAATTTAAGAATCGTCACATCGATCGCTTAGTTAACCAGTTTCGTTTCAAATGGAGGTACTCGACTATGTACCATCCTCGGGCGAATGGATTAGCTGAGGCTTTCAATAAGACTCTGTGCAAAGTTTTAAGAAAGTCAGTATAAAAAACAAGGAAGAACTGACATGAGAAGCGTCCCGAAGCACTATGGGCTTATCATACTACTACGCGAAATGCTACTGATTCCACTTCTTATTCACTGGTCTATGGGGGTGAAGCAGTTTTACCTCTCAAAATACAAATCCTTTCATTGCGAGTCCCTATTCACCAAGGAATAAGCTAAGATGAGAGAGTCAAGCTTTGGTATCAAGAATTGGATGAACTCGAGAGGCTCAACAGAACCTTGAACTTAACCACGGGAGAATGAAGAGGGCTTTTGACGAGTCTATAAAGATCTGCTAATTCACGAGTGGTGATCCAGTCTTACTTGTTAAGAGGCCTATTGCTATGCATGACCAGCGTAAAGGGAAGTTTGAGCTTAAGTGGGAAGGCCCCTTTATAGTAAAAAAGGTCTCGCCCAACAGAGCCGACATACTGGCACATCTTGAAGGAGGGGAAGCAATGCCCCCGATCAATGGATGATACTTAAGTACTACCCATAATGCATTCAAGAAAAAGAGACTCGACGCGAAAAATAAGCAAGACAATCCAAACAAATTCCAACTCTTTTTATTGCAGTAAAAATGAGTTACGAGTTACAAGCTAAAGACGCCCACTACTATGGAGGTTACAAGTCTTTTGCTCCTGAGGATAAAGAAGATGGTTACAAATGCATCTGAGGATAAGAGCACGGTTACTGGTCGAAAGAATTGCTCCCCTCATAAAGAAGAAGCAAACCCACCAAAGGAAAGTCCTCATGAAGAAGAAGCGAAACCACTTGGATAGTTACAAGCCAGAAGATGAAGCAAAGCTACCCCAAGAAGTTAGCTTCAGTCCATCCGATGTGTATATCAAACATACAAGTCAGATATCTCACCTGACCTATACATCAAACATACAACGTAGGATTCATTCGACGTGTGTATCAAACATACAAAGCAAGCAAGACCTGGCAAGGAGCTTTCATATGATGGAAAGCATACCTTGTTCACAGTGGATTTCCTTCTATAGAAAAACATGGACCTCACTGTTGTGCTGGAAGATTTGGCTTCCAAAAGTATGTCATGCCATGCCTTACCATCATTCACCACTTTTTGCTGGCCCATGAACATCATCGTGCATAGATCACTTCCGAAACATGGCATATCCTACACGTGACTTACTGCCACATGCGAGCATTACTCTCCACATCATGACAGGCCACTAATGAGTGCCCTCTGAAGTCAGCGGCGGCTGTGTCTTTCAAAGGCTAACACCGGCTGAACTCCTAACATTGGTTGCCTTTCTTGAGGATCAACGCTAGTTGTCATAGCGCCGGTTACACTTTCAAACCATCAACGTTGGTTGCCCTAGCACAGGCTGCACTTTTGTTAGCATCAGACCTATCGCAACTAATTTTGCACACCCCCTCAAATGGTAGTATGATTTCCAAGGGCAATGGTTCACCAGCCATGACATTTCACCTTCCCTGCAACCATTTTGTCCCTTCGATTTCCCGTCGAAACTTCTTATACACGGCCGAAAAAACCCACTGAAAGACTTCCCTTTCCTGCGTTTTTTCCTGGGAAGTTACCAAAACCTATGGAAAATCATTACATCCACCCCTTAAAACTCCGCGAAAATTCCCAAGACCTGTGGAAATGCCAACCACTGCACTTCCTGCCTCTTCCACCTTCAAAATACCCATGCCGAAGTTCTTTTGTTTCCCCGAAAAGCCCCTTGTGCTAACAGCAAAACTCTTGAAAATTCTCGACAAAGTCTTGCTTTCCAGAAAACCTTTCTTGCAAAACCTTTGCTTACTGAAACCTTTCGTGAAAGGTTTCTCGAAACACTTGACCTCTTGCCGGAATCTCCCTTGCCACTTACTGAAACTTCTACCAGGCAACCTTTACTCACCGTTAAAATTTTTCTCAAGTTTTTACCCTCGTTGAAAAGTGAGGGAAAATGGGGTCTTACCCCCCTTATGTAGCCTGCACTACCCTCGAACACCCCTCACAAACTAGGTTTCCAAGTTTCGTCCAAGGGAAGCCAAATGACGATGAGCCTGAACAGGCTTTGACCCGATGCTCAAGTCGACTCATCCCCGCCTGTAAAATTCTAACAAATGGGCCGGAATGGGTCAAGCTTGGGTCATGAGTCAAGTATCAAATCCATGCCCAGTTTCGACTACTCGGTTGAATGTCACTTGATGCTGGGTGAATTTCAAACAACTCTAGCACGGGTCGACTTGGCACCGGGTGAATTTTAAACAACCTTAGTCTCGGTTTATTTAGCACCAGTTGTGTACAAGCAATGTCACAACTCGTTCACAATGTCAGCTGAGTTTTAACAACCTTAGCGTAGGTTGATTTGGTGCCGGGTGAATTTCAAATGACCTTAGTGCCGATTTACTTAGCGTCGGTTGTGTTTAAACAATGTCATGACTCGTTCGCAATGTCAGCTGAGTTTTAACAACCCAGTGCCTGTTGTCTTTTTGAGAACTCAGTGCTGGTTGAACACTCGCAAGAAACAACTATTGCTACACCTAGCGTCGACGGTATTTCAAGTTGTCTATTTTTAGCTTAAGCGTTGTGTGTCTTGTCATCCCCAATGGAGTTGTACCAAGCCCGTTGGACCCAAGCCGTGACCTATCATCCCCAATGGAGTCAAGAGCAGGCCACTAGCCCTCATCCCCATAGAAGTCACACCCATACTACAGCCCATTATCCCCAGTGGAGTTAGGGTCATTCTTAGCTCTTCAATTCCCAGTAGGTCTGTTTCACGCAAAGCTATTTTATCCACAGGGAGTTGGGTTACCAGTCATAAGCCAATTCTCCTTAGAGTCTCATCTTTCACCCCAGGGATTCACGCATCTGAGCCCTCAGTCTGTGAATGGTCTTAACCATTTTATCCGTAGGGAGTCGGATTGCCATCCATAGACTTATTCCCCATGGAGCTCCACCTACATGGCGACCCAGCCTCAGTCTGTGCTGCATGACCCTAAACTGCATAGCCTCAATCCGTGCTGCAAGACGCTAAACTTCACAGCCTCGTTTTGTGCTGCACGACCCTAAACTGCATAGCCTCGGTCTGTGCTGCACGACCCTAAACTGCATAGCCTCGATCCGTGCTACGCGACCCTAAATTGAACTGCCTCTGTCTGTGCTGCATGACCCTAAACTGCACAGTCTCAGTCTGTGCTACACAACCCTAAACTATACAGCCTCGGTCTGTGCTGCACGACCCTAAACTGAACAGCCTCGGTCTGTGCTGCACGACCCTAAACTGCACAGCCTCGATCCGTGCTGCATGACCCTAAACTGCACATGCCTCGGTCAATGTTGCAAAACTGCACAACCTCGGTCCTTGCTGCTTGACCTTAAAATTACAAAACCTTGGTCTAGTAGCACAACCTCAAACTACACGATCCTAGTTGTATCACTTTAAACTGCATAACCACGTTCCAATTGTATGACCGTAAACCATAGTGAATGTTCTGACTGTATGATGCTAAACGTTTTTGCACAAGTCGCAGTGGTAAGACCGTTAAAACTTGCCCCAACATATGTGCACATGCCTTTACGTGCACTTTCATGCGCACCTTCCCTAACCTACCTGTTAGTGTGCGCATGCAACCTTCATTACCTCCCTAGTGTGTCCATTGAACAGTCAGGGGAATGAGCACCGCTTAGACCAATTTTGTCCCTAGGTTGGTGTGGGTGGATAAGCACCTTTGGCTGTGTTAAGGCCAACTGTGCACACCTCCTCCAGATCCAGGTCAGCAAATAGGTCTTTAATTCCTTGTCCTTGTGTGTGCTGAGATGTGGAAGAGGGATTATCCCCTATTGGGGAATCAAGGATCACTTTCGACCATCTTCTAGGACGCGCATCGAGAGGATCGAGTCTTTGAATGCCCCCTGATATGAAGTACAGAGGGCTTGAAGGCTTTATCTAGCTTTGAAAGAGGGTGAGAGTACACCCGATCTCGCTTCGATCGCATTTCCAGTTTTGGCTTCAGGGGATGCATAAATTGCTTCCTTTATGCCTTGCTCATGGGAGAAGAGCATGTGCCAAGCTTCGAGGGACCTGAAGCCATATCGATGGTAGCAATGGATGATCTCCTCCATCGATACGAAAGTTTGCTAAATTTGAGAAACGGGGTCGCCGGCCTTTAGGAGTAAAGTAGCACAATCAGCTTGCTTGAAGGAAGCGAGCGGGATTTCTCCGAGCTCAACTCTTATGGCCAGTTTTACGTTATGTATGATAGAATTGGAATAGAAAGGGGGTTTAGCACATACCTTTACGATGGAATTTTTAATCGAAAACTTGAGGAATTGATAGAGTGTTGAGGGGACCACGAGGTTCTCATATAGCCATGGTCTGCCTAGCAGCATGTTGAATGAAGCTTTATGTCTACGACATAAAACTTTATCACCTGGATAGTAGGACCGATCTTGAGTGCGGGAGGCAATATGCCTTTAGCTTGCCTCTTGGTCCCGTCGTATGCGACGATAGTTAGTTGGCACGGCTCGAAGATAGTGATATGAAGAGGCTAGACGTGAAAATGATTGACATTAGCAGGGATGTCATCGTTGGTGAAAATGATTGGCGTTTGTATCATTAGTTGGTTGATCATATTGCACAACTAATCTAGTTGTGTGTTGCTCGGGATGTGTGTCCTAGCGAGAACTCTTTCTATCTGGGCTCTGTGTGCTGGTGACATGGCGAGTTGCTCCAAGATGGAGATTTGAGCCTGGGTCTTCCTGAGACAAGTCGGTAGATCATAGGTGGTTGTGGATCCTTGAGTTCTTTTATTAGGTTCATGATCCGCAACCCTTGCCGGTGGTTTGGCTGTTGAAGTGGCTCCCATTCTTTCATCAAGAGTGTCTACCATCAATTGGATGCGTTTGAACACTTGACCTCTTCGGCTTAAGGAATCTGCTTCGCCAGCCTGGAGCTCGATAGGGTCAACCCCTAGCGAGAGTAATGGGAGACCTCGGGGTGTTGGCCCCTTGTTTGGAAGATGATCCCTTTTCATCAGCTTTGACCATGTCAATCTCGAGGGGCATCATCTTCGTCATACTGGTTCCACTTAGGAGGATCATCAGAGTTCGAGGACGAAGAGTTTCCTCTACGAAGACTCAAAACATCTTCTTCAACTTCTTGGAGATGATGAGCACAAGCAAATATGAATTGGCTGGGATCATCTTCTTCATCTCCGTTTGCAATCATGTGAATGATAACACCCTCCTTTGAGTTACTCGGAGCTCCAGTTTCTTCAGTCATTGTGGTTGTATTTTTGGGGAAAGGGTTTGTGAAGATACCCATCTTTTGATTAGATTCTTCAACATGTTGATTTCTAGGTCCGACAGTGATGTCGCCCCTATTAATCAACCCTTGAATCACTCACTTCAAGCAGAAACAATTTTGGGTATCGTGGGCATGGTTTCTATGCCACTTGCACCATTTTTTCTTATTCTTAACCTCAAATGGTGGCTCAGATGGTGACGGGAGTTGAACCATGTTTTTCATCAAGAGTAACTCCAACACTTTTCTAACGGGTCTTTGAGAGGAGTGAAGTTGCCATATCGCCTTCGATTGTTATTTTGAGCGTTAGCTCTAGGCTGACCCCTTCAATTTTGAGTCCTATTATTTTGTTGGGTGGCTGAACCCTAAGCCGGTCTGTTAACGACAATTTCGTTAACCTGACCAGAAGGTTTCCCCTTGCCATTGCTCTTATTTCTATTCTAGGGAGTCATGATGGGTTTGTTATCGAGGCCTAGTATTGAGGGGTGTCCCTCTCGCCCTTTCATGTTGCACCACTCGCTTGATCATGGAGTCGAAAGAGTGGGGGATAAGCCCCTTGTTATAGAAGGTCCTGTATTTAGGAAGTCCATTATCTAAGGTCATGGAGATTTTAGTTGGGTCCGTAAGTGGACATTCGATGACCCGCACCTCGTGGAATCGACTGATAAAATCCTCGAAGGATTCTCCTGGGTTTTGTTTTGTTGTACTGAGTTCTCCCAGGGTAAGAGATATTGGTGTCGACCCACGGTAATGAGAGATCAACTGGTTGAACATTTTATCTGGAGTTATGTGTAGTTGAGCGGTCATTATTATCCAATCTAGTTTAAAGGCTCGCCGGTCAAAGTTTGTGAACACAGGGCCTTCAACTGGTTAGGCCTATCTTGCAAGGCTCGGACGAAGAGGAGATACGCGTTGACGTGAATATCTGAGTCACTCTTAAACTCTGGGATGACAAACCAAAGGGGAAGGTCTTCCATTCTTCCAAGGGTCTCATGAACATATGCCTTTGGGGGTAGGATTTCATGCGTACCCATCCTTACAAGCATATCTTGTATCACTGTTAAGATGCCTTCTTGTTGGGCATTCGGCATGAGTAGGCCCACCGATCGGTGAGTTCTCAAGTGTAGATTGGTAAGTTGAGACTTGGGGTAGATGTTGGCCTGCTTGGGCCTATGATGGATGAGTCACAGTTACTGGGACTGTTTGACACATTTGTGCCTGAGGGGCATACTGGCCCATAGGTGTTGCCACCGGTTGTGGAAATGGCACTTTTTTTTGGACCGGATTCATAGGAGGGACCGATTGAAGAATAGACTGACTCGGCTGTGCTATGGGTTGACCTACACTATTAGGTTGGTTTTGGACGGACCCATGAACTGGGGTATGAATTGTGTAACCTAATTTAACTAGACTTTTGAGGGCAGCCTAGATTCCCATCTCGTCAAAGGGTTGGTCTAGATTGATGCCTCGACTACGTACAATGTTCAAGACATCGTTGGCTGTACTACAGTGGCTCGAGGTTGGATTGGATCTCCTAGACCAAGGTGGGTCTTGATTAGGAGACCGCTACATCTCGGGGTTTTCTTGGTTTGCATTGTGGGAATTGGCGTTAGATCCCTCATGAACTTCTTCCATCGCATGGCTCCTGCTGTGGCTACGTAAGGTCTAGTTGACTTAGGTTACAAAGTTAAAACAAAGTGAAAAAGAAGAACAACATATAGAACATACCTGGATAAAGAAAAATATGTTTTTTGTATTTTTAAAAATTTTACTTTGCTGTAAACGTTTTTGAGTAGTCATAAGAAAGGCCTTAAAAGAGATCTGAAAATTTTCAAAAAATTCTGAATTGTACGACGGGGGGAATCAGAGAGCGTGTCGCCCTGGACCTGGGCGGCAAGCCTTGTGTCGCCCAAAAAACGTTTTTTTTTGTTATTTTTTTTTGTATATATTGATAAAACAAGCTTTCTTTATACTTTTATAAATAGCAAATACAATATTTTTATTAAAATAAAGCGAAGGAGATCTAACAGAAAAATATTTGTTTGTATTTTTAAATATTTTATTTTGACTTGAAACTTTTCAAACAGTCACAAAATGATACTTAGAACATTCTTGCAAAGTTTCAAAATATTTTACGATTTTCAAAATTTTGATGCTCGGATCACACTCGATTTGCCCCACGTTGGCGAGCGATGTAACGATGTAGATATCTCAGATATGACACTTTCAACTAGTGAAAATAAATGAAAAATAAAAGGTAGAGAAATTGGGAACAATCGTTATCAAATATGAGATCAGATCTGCCAAGAATTGAGCAGATCTGCTCTCAGATTTGTGGGGGAGCCAGCGTGATCCAAGGCATCAAAAACAAGATTTTTTTAAGAAAAATGATCAAACTAAGATAAAAATAAAATTAAAATAGTAAAACAAAGGAAGAAAGCGATACCAAACCAGATCGTATGGCCCGAGACTCTTGAGCCTTCGAGGGCTCGTCCGTATCTGCACCAATGTCCTCTTTGCCTCTCTAATCTGGATATTGACCAACAGATCTATGATGTCCAGGGTGGTTGTGCCCTATTGATGGTTCTATAACTAGGGTTGTTGTGCCCTAGAGATCTAGATTTACTCAGGCTTAAGATGAGGGTTAGGGTTTTCTCAAGGAAGCTCTCTTTACTCTCCTAGGGTTTCTCTTCTAGCCTAATATTTCTCAAAAGTCTCGTCCCTCGTTCCAGCCCTCTCGTTTTTCATCCTTTTATGGTCACCCAAAGTGAGTTCATATGAACGAGGTATTTGTTGGGGCAGAGTTATCCCATAACAAACAAATCCCTTGGTCAAACCAATCTTTAATTTTTTTAAATTAGGATTTGACTGACGCGGATACCATCACGGGGCCAAACCACCCACAAGATAACCCTAAAAACATGAAAATTGATAAAAAATCATTTGGGGAAAAACATGTCTGGGCGACACGCCCCGTGTTTCCCAAACCAAAACTTGTCCAAATTTAAAATTTTCTTTTCAGGTGTGTTCCTCTTGTGAAGCTACCAAAAAAAAATTGGGTCTAAACATATTTTTTTACTATTTTTAATGATTGTTTTAGTAAAATAAGGCATTTGCAAGATGACTTGGGCGACACGTTCTGTGTCGCCTTGGCGGCATGCCCTGGTCGCCCAAATGAAAGCTTACCCAAATTGATGTTTTTCAATTTGGGTGTCTTCCTTAGCCTCTTTCGAACCTCTCAGAGAAAATTTGGGTCAAAATGGATTTTGTTACTATTCTTAATGATTTTTTCCGTAAAACATCATGTTTACTAAATTCTGGGTCAAAACAGGCATCTGCTGGGTTCTCGGTTGGCATAATGGTTCCGGCTCACAGGGTAAGTTGCGTGACTTATGGATTTTGGGATTACTAGGCCAATTTTATACTAAGGGTCTATGAAAACCACAGAACTTGCCAGATTTAAGGCAGGTGTCTACAAGTAGTAATCCTGTGAGCCGGTCTTAGTTACCGAGCTCATTTTGCTACTAGGTCATACCAATTATTCACAAGCTTAGTCACCGGTCTGATCCCCCTACTCAATCGAATTCTTCTCTCCCCCATCTTTCTTCTCTTATTTTTTCTCTTCTTCTTTTTGAATGCACATGCTTGTATACGTTCATCAAAGAGGAAAGGGTGAGATCTGACCCACCCATCTTATAACCTGTGCCAAATGTGTGTGTGAATGCAGAAAACAGAATAATACTAGCCAAGGGAGGAGATTATGAACCAGTTTTATTATTGGGGGGCTTTCCTGGTGATTTAAGAGGGCACCCACGGGAGCCAGCCCGAGTAAGTCCCTAACCCACCTTAAATTCCTCTCTCACCAGTTGGTAAAATCTGCCCCCATTCGTAAATGAGGTTCCCGAAAAAGCGATCTCAAAAATGTTTTGGGTCTTCCTTCAAAACTTGAGACGCGTGCCACTCGATCCTCAAAGGATCTGGAGGGAGAGATAGAGGCACCTAACCAGTACGCTGAAAGGCTTCCCAAGTGTTGGTTGCAAAAGGCAAGCAAGTTGTCGTTGCTCCTGTGGGTCGCTGCAAGGCCACCCCCTGTATTCCTGCACCACCTCGGGTCTCCATGTTTAGAGACTCAATACATCAAGGAGGAGATCCTGGGGCCTCCACCTCTCGCACACATCTTAAGGCTCATGGGTCATCCACACAAGTCACACCTCGAGGTAACCCTCATGTTACCTTTAGTGCGCATCCAGGATAAGGCCTCCTTGGGCCGGGACCTGTGCGCATGCATCTGCATCCCACCACTCAGGGCAATGCCATTGTTGTGCCTATCAGAGTACATGGAAGACGACCCCCTCGTCTGTCCTCTCACACACTAGCGCACCCTGTAAGGGGCAGGCCCTCACCTGTTCCCTTGAAAACACGAGCTCATGGTTCTTAGCCTTTTATGGCCAGACCACCTGTTCGAGCCCGAGTTGACCCTCAAGTCACCCAGGATGCTGCTTTTAGGGGCGCATACCCGCCACCTTCACAGATCGTTGCTTCTTATCGACTCAGACATAGTCGGGAGTCGATCCCCTCTCCCTCTACCCTTTCTCCCTCCGGCAGACGCCTCAAGACTTGGTACTCGAAGGTTTTCCCTAAGAGTACAATCCTCAGCTAGCCCCGTCAGATCGGCCATGCCTCTAGAGCCCACAAAGGAGCTTGGGCCAATCGCTTGAGGATGGATGAGGTTCGAGAACTTCCAAGGCAGCTGTCCAGGTTAGCCACTATCCATGGTCCACACTCGCTACCCCATCTTACGGACACGGCCCCTTCCTGCTCTAAAAGGGCGGGTCAACCTCGAATTTAGTCTCAGTTCTGGAGAGAGGTCCATCGTAATCTCAAGCTCAAGCAAGACAAAGGATTGCGAATCATAACTAAGTAGCCAACCAAAAAAGTTGGGCTAGCTCCAAGGGCCTCCTTCCTGAGAATCCATTCTACCCTCTTCGAAACACAAAACACAAAGAGGAGGTGCGAGAGTCCAGTACAGTTGTTAGTGTCATAGGAGATGACCCGACCACCCAGCAGCCACGATCCCAAGACCGTCAAGAACCGACCCTCACACGGTCAGCATACAAGACTCGAGTTCAGTCGCAGCATGCTGAAGTCCTCATTTGCGCCTAAGGCTAACCTGTCAGGGCAAACGGTTAGTGTCATGGCCGCGACCAAGCTTAGTGACAACCAGGAAGAGTGTATGAACAAGTTCGAAGACATAGTAAGCGAGATGATGGAGAAGATTGACTGCATGAAAGCCACATGACACTCGACTAACCATGAGGCCAACTCCCATCACTCGGAAGATACAGCTCCAAGCCAGCCTCTTCCTCCTGCTTCACAAGACAATTCTATCCCTCACCCAGTCTCACAGGTAGACATTGATGCTATGGTTACCCACAGCCTGAGGAAAAGACAAATCCCGAGTATACTGCAGACGATGCTTTATCAAAAGTTGTACCCCTCGTACATTGACTAGGTTTCGTTTCCCTCAGATTACAAAAAAGGTAAGCTGCCCCTGTTCGATGGTACAACATCCCCACATCAACACATCGCCCATTTCCAAGTGGCATGTTGAGTGACAGTAGCTGATGGGAGACTCCTCCTCCATCAGTTTGTTGAGACCCTTGATGTCCCGGCTTTTCAATGGTATGCTCGGCTTCCCCCAAATTCAGTGCACACTTGGGAGGAAATGGAGAAACTGTTCCACCAATGCTTCTATGATGTCGAGAGAGAAGTCCAAAGCATCGAGATTCTCACCTTGAATCAAGAACTAAGTGAACCTGTGGATCAATTTATAGAAAGATGGAGGGATTTGGCTGCTCACCATCCTAATCCCATGCCTAGCAATGAAGCAGTTCAAACCTGAGTGCGAAACATGCATCCTGAGATTGCTCTGTATGTTGAGGCCTCCAATCCGACCTCCATGTCAGAGCTGATCTCTAAGTCAATTCGCATAGAGAGCTTGCCATGCCACCATGGCACGTTACATCAACAACCCTCTAGCTCGGCAAACAGCCGGGGCAATGGTAGTTCTCGGGCCAACACTCTGGGCAACCAACCAAAAGAGGTAATCAGTGCGACTGTCACCCTAAATGATCCAAAGAAGGCTACTTCTCAATGTTGGAAGACATTTTTCATCATCATGGGTCCCCGGATAATAAAACCTAGCAAACTGTGGAAATTTCTACAGTCTCAGAATAGCCTCAGAACTGGCCAAGATCTTCATGGGAACTCTTAAAAGTCTCCTGTTAAGTTTCGTTGTTTTTTGACATATCTAAGCCAATGCAAACCGAGAAATAGTTTTCGATAGAATCAACCTCTAGCACCCTGAAACGGACCTTATAACTAGAGCTATATTTTTGGTGTCTCAATTTGCTGTGGAGCCATCGCCATTGGAGTGTCCGCTCAAGAAGAAGTTATAGGTGAAAGAGCAAAGCAGGAGGAGTCGTGCGTTACTCCTGTGCGGTCACCCTGCAACTGAACTCCACTGATGGGGAAGTCACGAATAGTGACTTTCGACGCTCATATATCACCTGTCTTGAGTTAGATCGTGCTCAAATTTTGTGAGCATTTTCGTCTCATCATGAAAAGTGTTGTGATATGTTGCACGCCCCATGTCGACACCCGAGCGCGAAGAAAAGCTAGAGAGAAGTTGTTGATCTGTGAAAAAAGTGCAGGAAAATTAGCAGTATCATGCCTCGCTCAAGCGACCAAATCATGATGCTCAGGAAACCGATCGACGCGAAACTGGTTCCATCGTGTGAGTAAGGTCCAGGGTTATCACTAGTCCAAACCTCATACATGTTGAATGGTCGGATTCCACATATGAAGTCGGTGAAATGACTGTAAATCCCGTTCAAAACTCCAAAGTTGCAAAATCTTCGTTCGGGCACAGAATCGAGCAGTGTTTATTGTCTCCCGATCATGACGACATGCTCAGTGTGATCCAGTGAAGAAATCACAGAAAGATATCGAGGAACGAGAATACTATTGATCCGAAATTTGCAAGTTTTATCTAAATTTCAAGACTCGTGATTGTGCCTTAAAAACATGATCCATTGTTTGAAGTTGGTATCAAATCGATTGCCATGACGAGCCATACAAGAAAAAATTCATCTTTGATCAAACGGGCATCAAAGCAACCTTGGATCATCCATGAAAAGTCACGCAAGTTTTAGAGCAGCACAAGAACTGTTTTGAAATTCCACAAATTATTAGGAGGGGGGCAAATCTATCATTTTGCACTCTAATTTCTAATTTCTTTTAATTCTGTTAAATCTTAATTTTCAGCAATTAGGTTTAATTTTTGTCAATCTACCCCTGTTTGGGCACACTTCTATATATACCCTATACTATCATTGTACTAAGGACCCCAAATCTTTCACAAGAGAGTTTTGTTTATAAAATTTTTTTTTCTTCTCATTATTGGGTCACGTTGAGAGAGAGAAAGAGAGGAAGGAGAGAGAAACTTTTGATCAGTACTCCTAGGTTCGAGGTAAATCTTTCTCTCTTTTTTTCTTTTCTTTTCTTTTCTTTTCTTTTCTTTCCTTCTTCCCTCTCTTCCTCTTTTTCCCCTTCCTCTTCTTCGTCTGTGTCCCTCTCTGAGGCCATGTACGGCAGTGGCAGTGTCGTGCATGCCTCTGTTGTGGTCTCACAGGTCGTGCATGGCGATGGCAGCGCCATGGGCGAGCATCTTTCTCCTTCTCTTATTCATTTATATCTCTCGACAAGATCTGTAGATGGCGCTACTCATCGCTCTCCACAAATTTATTCTCGACATTTCAGTGAAGGGGTTACACGGCATACTTTATTGTCTCCTACGGGGATCTTTCCCCTGTCGCGCACCTATCACAGACGGCAATGCCTATCACCGCCTACCTATCGTTGTCCGTGAGCTTCGTTCACGCACTCAGTGCCCATCACCGTCTGTGAGCTTCTTCGCGCGTTTAGTTCTCATGCCGTCCCTCTTACATTCCATGCCAATCCCCTTGTGCCTCTTGAAAGAACTATCATTGTGCGGTTTACAAATGGCTATTGACGCGTGCTTCACAAGAGGCTATCGCCGCCAGCGCAAGGGTGTGCTGCCTTCTCTTGTTGCCAACGGTGATGCTTAGCGCCGCCTGTAGTTCACTGCTCGCCCTCTGGCCATGAGCAGTAGTGTCTACGGCCGTCTAAAGGCTGTGACATTGCTACTCCATGGTAGTGGGTGATGACGCTTAGTGTCGTCGAGACCCATTTATTCACCGTCTCACCCCTTCTCTTCATTCTCTCCTCTTCTCACTTGACTGAGGGTTGACTAAATCTAGCATCATATTAACGGTCTGGTTGTCGAGAAGTATTGCCGTCATTCTGGTCCTGAGTACCATTCCCGTCTTGCTGCCAATCAGATTAAGATAGTCGCATCGGCCTCGGTTTCACATAGTATTGCTGTCATGCTGGTCCTGAGTACTATGCCCGTCTTGCTACCACTCTGAGTCAGTCGTTGTCCGACTATCGTTCTAGACTCATCCCTTTGTAAGGTTCTCTTCCCTTTTCGATCTTTGTTCGAACCTCCCACTTCATTACCCCGACTTCTCACATTTTTAGCCACATAAATGTGCGTTGCTCTAAGACAAGGGTGGGTCCTTCGGCCCCTTGCCTTGTAAATTAACCAAAGTAGTGTTGTGTAGAAAACAAGGAGATTGCAAGTCAAGAGAGGAGATTCTGAACCAGCTGGGGGGCTTTCCGACGTGATCTAAGAGGGTGCCCACACGAGCAGCCCAAGTAAGTCACGGACCTAGGTGAGGTTCGTCCCCACCTCGCATCCAAAATTCCTCTCTCACTAGTTGGATAGTTGTACTTGTTCTTGAACAAGGTTCCCGAGAGAATGATCTCAGGTCTCGGGTCTTTCGAACCTGAGACACGTGTAACCAGATCATCTAGATTCGGGGAGACGAGATCGAGGCACCTAACCAGCTTGGTGACTCCACTGAGGACTTATTACCCCTTCATCGGTTTGCTTTTATTTGATCAGTATCATCTTTTACTTTCTCCATTACATTCTATGGCATCTGAGTTATTCAACCCGTTCATCCGAGTCGGAGATTTCTTCATTCTTACACTCGTGACTGGCCTAGGAAAAAGAGTTTCTCAAGCCTCCTTCCCTATGTTCCTGCTGATTCATAACTCACAGACCGGCTCCCAAGTTCTTTCCTGGGTCAGTGTGATAGGGGACCTAAAGTCCTTGACTCCCCGCTTCCTTGCCCTGGTGGACCCTCCACCAAAGCCCCTCGCTTTGGTAGCACATTTATTACCGTGCACAGCACGCACCCTGCCACTGGCAAGTCCCTTGCCGGTCATATTATTGGGGTACACTGGAAGGCTGCCTTGACCACTTTCATGAAAGGCAAGCAAGTTTCCCTCGCTCTTGAGGTTCGCCGAAAGGCAACCTAGAGGCTTGATGCACCGAGGTGGACACCCTACGACCTCTACCTCTCGTAAACACTTCAAGGCTCGTGGTCCAACCACTCGAGCCACACCTCGGAGAAACTTTCATGCCGCCTTAAGCTTGCGTTCAGGGCTAGGCCTTCTCAGGCCAAACCCTGCATGTGTCATGCATCTGCATCTCACAGCTCGAGGCAGCGCCACTTCTGTGCCACCTCAAGCACACAAGGGTCGACTGCTCTGTCCTCCCTCTCAGCACATACAGCTTCATCCTGTGAGAGAGAGGCTCATGCCCGATCCCTCACAGACACAAGCTCATGGGTCTCGACCTCCTTAGGTAGAACCAATTGATCGAGCTCGGATTAACCCCCAAGTCACCTGGACGGCTAACTCTAAAGGTTTGCATGAACTAGCCTTGCAGGTTCCTCCTCGATCCCGACTCAAGCGGAGTCACGATCTGGCTCCTTATTCTGCTCTCCCCTCACTAAGCAAACACCTCAAGACTTGGTACTTAAAGGTTTTTCCTAAGAGTACCATCTTGAGTTAGCCGCCTTAGGTCAAGCATGCACCTAGGCCTTACAAGGGAATTCGGGGCAACGGCCTAATGTCAGACAGAGGCCTCCATCCTCCAAGGCAAGAACCCAGGTTGCCCCTTGTCCTTGGGACCCACTCTTTGCTCCAGTTGATAGACATAGCCCTCACATGCTCAACAAAAGTGGGGCAGTCTAAATTTTAGGCCCAGTTCTGGGGTATGGCCCACAGTAGCCTCAGGATTAAGTAGAAGAGAGGCCTGCATATCCTGACCAGAAAAGCCTAAGGCAGTCGAGGTTACCCCTCTTGGTGACCTTTTGCCTCTTAAATCTTGGTGACCTCCTACCCCATAACCCCTTTTTCCCTTTTCAAACTCCAGAACCTGAGCAGATCCAAGAATATTGCTCAATGATCACAGCCCAAACGCCACGGTCCCAAGACCGTCAAGAACCGATCCTCACGCGATCAACCTACAACGCTCAAGTCTAGTCGGAGCAAGATGAGCCCACCAGACTGAATTGCCTCGTACAACTCGCCATCCTCAGCAGCCCACTTCCCTACCTAGCTTTAACCTTCTAGAAGAAACTGTTAACGTCATGGGGATCGATGAGCCGGACGGCACCTAAGACGAGCAGATGAACAGGTTCAAGGAAATGATGCAGTCCTTCCTCGAAAAGATGGAATGCCTAGAGACCTCTAGGTCCTCTCCTTCTCACCACGAGACCAATTCCCCATATGGTGAGGACATAGTTTCAAGGCAAACTCCCCCACCAGTCTCCCAAGAAAGCTCTGTCTCCCGAGAGGCTTCCCAAACCGACATAGATGCCATGGTGTCCCACAGAATCAAGAACAAGATCCCAAGCATGCAAGAGGCACCATTCTACCATAAGCCATACCCTTCGTACGTCGACCAAGTGTCGTTTCCACTGACTTATCAGAAAGGAAAGCACCCCCAGTTCAACGGCACTACGTCCCCCCACCAGCATACTACTCACTTCCAAGCGGCTTGTCAAGAGATGGAAACTGACGGGCGACTTCTCCTCCGTCAGTTCGTTGAGACTCTCCAAGGGCCAGCCTTCCAGTGGTATGCCCGACTGCCTCCAAACTCGGTGCACACATGGCACAGTTGTTTTATCAATGCTTCTATGAAGTCTAGAGGAACGTGGAAGCAATCGAGCCCCTCACTTTGACTCAAAACCCTGAAGAGCCAGTTGACAAGTTCATCACCCGATGGAGAGAGTTGACAACCTTTCATGCCACTCCCATGACTGAGAAAGAAGCAGTTCAAATCTATATACAGAACATGCTACCCGAGATCGCCTTGCATGTCAAGGCCTCCAATCTGCCCTCCATGTCAGAGCTCATATCTAAAGGAGTTAGTATAGAAGGTTTGTCCAAGCACCATGGTCGATCTCGTCAGCAACCCTCTGGTTCGTACCCCCACTCCAATAATCAGGGCAACCAACAAAGCGCAGCGACAAGTGCGGCTGTCACCATGGCTGACACTAAGAACACAGCCTCTCAAACCTTGGACCTCTCCAAGGTACAAACGTCTCAAGCCAGGGGCAAGCAGCAGTCCTATAATAGCATCCTTCCTCCTAACATTATTAATCGAAGTGATTACTAGACCCAGCACCAAACAAGGTGTACCCTTTTGACAAGGAGTGGGTTCCTGCAATACTTAGATTGCTACTAGAGCACAACATGGTCGAGATGCTGAAGGTCAGAACTGAAGAACAAGTTGGATAGGAGACACACGAGAAGTACTGAGCCTGTCACAAGAAAGTAGGCCACCCCACTCAGAACTGTTACAAGCTCAAAGACATTATCAAAGGCCTTATTAACAAGGGTC
Source organism: Amborella trichopoda (assembly GCF_054954075.1). Lineage (NCBI taxonomy): Eukaryota > Viridiplantae > Streptophyta > Magnoliopsida > Amborellales > Amborellaceae > Amborella > Amborella trichopoda. Next base: position 14,889,518 of record NC_142346.1, read on the forward strand.
AAATAAAGCTCAAAGGGTTAAAGAAATGTTCAGGGCAACTGAGGCTTCTCACATAGTGGCAATCCAAGAGGGTGACGAGACACCGCTATCCTCCGAGCACTATTCTCCATGATGCTCGAAGAAGGACTCATCATGCCCAAGCCGTCAAGGCAGCCTAAGTTCATGCCTTTGGGAACTGAGAACTTCTGGTGCGTGTATCACCAGGTACGAGGCCATGACTTGAGCGAATGCACAGGCTTCCGCGAGCTCTTGGCAAAAAAGATGCATCAATCCCAAAGGGTGACCTAGAACAACACCCTCAAGTCCCTCTTCCACTAGTGCAAGAAGAACTCTCGATGCTAGCCCCGAGAAGCGTTAGTCAGGACCCACTACAGGCCCTCTTTGAGGAGATGCTCCAACAGGGTCTTGTCACTCCCAAGTCTGCGAGGAAGCCTAAACGCCTCGCCTAGGGTACAAGAAAACTCGGGTACCCATATAACCAAGTATGTGGCCACGAGTTGAAAGAATGCTCTGGGTTTGAACCTATAGTAGCTGAGAAAGTCAAGGAAGGTCACATCGTCTGCACTGTCCTCCCAGAACGCTTCCAATCCATCACTCCTATTCAAGAGGAAGCCCCACTATAGGTCCCTCATGAGCATATATCAGATGCTTTAGAGCTCTCGCCCTCTCAGCTCTGGGAAGTCTACCATGGACGAAGTAAGGTCAAGTCCTTGAAGCATGAGGCAGTCCATCAAGCTAGGGCTACTCACCACTCCTATAAGGCAGTCCGAACCCCTCCTCAGGGATCCAAAAGGATACGAGAGCCCAGGTCAGCTTACCAAAGGAATCCTTTTCCTCATCCACCGGTCGAGGAAGAATTTCTCAGGTTCCTTCCTCCACCTATAGGACTTCATCTCAAGCGCAACTCGCCTTATCCCTTCGTCCAATCAAACAGACGTCCCTGAGTCATCAATAGCTCGGGAGTCATTCAATATGGCTGACGATGCTAAAAGCACCCCACAATGGTCAAAGCCGAAGCAAGACCTAAAATATCCCCTGCACATGTCCAATATGGGTGATGACGCTAAAATCACCCCACAACGGTCAAAGCCTGGGCAAGACCTAAAATACCCCCTGCACACATTCAATTCTGGCGTCAACATAAAAAGCTCCCCGGACATTCTAACTCTTCATCTCCTCCTGCCTCTTCTATTTCTTTCATAGGTGCAGCTCAGTGGTGCTCAGACTTTGATGCTTTAAAAAGAGAGCTAGGAGGCACCAACCTCAGCAGGTCGGAAGCGCCTAAGAAACATGTTGGCCCAAGCGGTTGGATTCTCAACTGTTGTTGATGCTCTCACAATCCAAGCCAGGACCGAGCCATCTTCAAGCTCGTATTTCAAAGAGACCTCCCATATGGTGCAGATCTTGAAAGTACCATCCAGCACGAGAAAAGTGATATTAAAATCAGGGAAGAAGTTACAACCCATGTCTCAAAAGCTCATGGTCCTCAAATTTCTTGATCCTTCACACTTCTCTAAGCCCCAACCTCAAACCTCAACATCCCTAATACAAATACCTATTACCTCCTCACCAACCCAGACTGCATCGGCTGAACAACAAAGTCAGCCAGGGTCACAAACCAAAACTCAACCAAAGTCTATTCCTAAACCTAACCTACCACCTACACCAGTGATTGGATCAGGAACACAGAAGACTAATGAAGATAAAGTGAAATATGACATAATTGGGCACTTGAGAAAGCTTCAAGCCCTTCTAAGTATCCATGATGTCCTTCTGCTATCTAGAGACTATCGTATGGAACTCGTGCAAGCTCTTTTTAATCCAAAGGTGTAAGAGACTGAAGTAGAGCCTACTGAGGTTGACCCAGCCATCCTGAGTGGGTGTTTGGCTCCTTTTCTTAAGACGATCTTCAGTTGGGAGGCAAATTTCACATTCGTCCCCTCTTCATGAATGGTGAACTACATGCCTTTCCTATCAACCAGATCATGCTGGATGGAGGGTCAGCAGTTATAAGAAGGATCCTCACCCGATTGAGATTAGGATCCGACTACATCACTCTTACCCACATCACCGTGCAAGGGTTCAACCAATTGGGAGAAAAGCCAGCTGGGACAGTTCATCTTTGCCTCAAGATCGATGACCTCAATTATTACACTCAGTTTCATGTAATCAACATCGACACGTATTACAACGTCCTCCTCAACCACCCTTGGCTTCACGATCAGGGGGTGGTTCCTTCCACGCTCCACTAATGCTTCAAGTACAACTGAGATGGGAGACAACACACAGTCTATGTTGGTAAGAGACCATTCCTGTAGCCGAGACTCACTATGCCGATGCTAAGTACTATTTCACAAACCTTCCAGCACCAAAAAAGTCAAAGGACGATGATTGGAAGCCTGTGAGGGGAACAAGACCCTCATCTCATGATGATGTTGAAGATCTAGGGCGAATGATCATGGACATGTTTTAAGAGGACGATTGACAAGGCAAGATCCTCCCCTTGACTCCTATCTACCAAGGTATACCTTGCCACCTCTCCAAGTTCATGGTGACGCCACCTGGAGATGAAGCTTCCCCCTCTACTTCAAATTCCCCAAAACAAAATGGCAAGATAGAAGAAACTCCTGACACTGAGGAAGCCTTAGAGGTAGACCTTCCAGCAACGAGTGTCATCTATACGTCGGAGTCAGAACTATTGTCGTCTCACTGCCGAAGTTAGAACTATTGTCGTCTCATGGCCGAAGTCAAGACTATCGCAGCCTCACGGCCAAAGATGGGCTATCACCGTCTCGCAACTAATGAGGCTATCATCGTCTCACGTTTATAGGGCCATCACCGCTTCGCAGAAATGCCTGTGCTCCAGCTGTTTGCACCTATCACATGAACGACACCACGTCCCTCAAAATCCTAGCACGCTACCTGACACTCGCGGTGTGGCCTGTCACCATGCGTGCGGAAGTGATCGTTCATCATCCCACAACCCTTCCACTCTTCGACTGTTACGGCCTTGCGACACCTCAGGTTCCTACCGACCTTTCCCCTCTTCGCTTGGAATTCACTCCTGCTCGCCGAAAGACATTTTTGCTAATAACTGAAATAGCAGAAAACCATCAGAATCCCTAGAAAGCTTCCCTAAGACCCTGCAGGCTTCCCTTCTCCCTGTTTTCACACTTCTGTAGTTCGCCACGACTCGTCGAAATTTCACTGTGGTTCCAATGAGCCCACTGCTGAACCTCCTCCTTCTTTCCAGTAAACAGAGGACCGCCAAATCCCTTTGACTTTTCGCAATCTCTAACAGCCACGGAACTACTGGAAACACACTAGAACTCCTGCAGAGCACCATTGCAAATTTTGCTAAAGCTCTGAGAAGCCCTGTTCCCTGCTCAAAAAGCCTTGACACTCTTTGAAAACATTCACAAGCACGTCGTGACGGCCCCACAAGCTGCTCAAGCTCGCGAGAAAGATCTTGAAGGCCTAGTTTGGCTGAGAAGACTCTAGCCGAGAAACTCTTGATGAAAGCTCCGGCTCTCTCTCTCTCTCTAAAAAACTCTTTTACCATTCGGTAAAATAGTAAATATACCCAATAATGCCACAAAATGCCCTTTTCAAATTCGAAATGACGCTCTAGTCTCGAGCTTATGACAACAATAAAATCATTTGGGGCGGGTCAAGCCCGAGACCCAAAGGGGTTATCATCGCATGCTTCCACAAGCAGCTATCACCATGCTTCTTCAAGAAGCTTCCATTGCACGCTTTGTCAGGGAGCCATCGTTGCATGCTTCATCAAGAAGCTAACACCATGTGCTTCACCCAAGGATTAATACCACGTGCACCATCCAAGTCCTAGTGCTATGTGCATGTCAAGGCGCTCCCTCTTGGACCATCATCCTACACTCTTAGGAGGTTCAGGTTCATTCCCTGCATCACAATCTCACTCCTCAGGGAGTCCATTCTCAAGTGATGGCTCTGTTCCCCATGGAGTCGCATTCCTTACTCACACCACTGTCCGTACTGCATGATGTTAAACTGCACAACCATTGTCCATGTTGTATGACTTTAAACTGCACAACCACGATCCGTACAACATGACCTTAAACTACACAGCCATGGTCCAAACTACATGACCTTAAACTGTAGCAGAGGTCTAGTTGCACGACCTTAAATTGCATGGTCCGAACTATAGGACCTTAAAACATTAGTCATGGTCCAAACTATATGACCTTAAACTATAGCGGTGGTCTAGTTACATGACCTTAAACTGCATGGTCCAAACTATAGGACCTTAAAACTTTAGTCATGGTCCAAGGTATATGACCTTCAACCATAGTACACATCTTGGCCGCATGATGTTAAATGACTTTACTCAGGTTCAGGAGATATGACCTTAAAGACACCCCCACATACGCGCACACCCCCTTTACGTGTGTCTCCATGCACGCCTTCCTTAACCGACCCATCCATGTGTGGGCACCACCTTCATTACCTCCCTAGTGAGTCCATTCATATCACCATCTTTCACCAATCCCTAGTGAGTCTTACCCATGCTCACAAAACGGCGAGCCATCTCGCCACCCATACTCGCCGTCAGCTAGTGGGTCAGCACTTTCCACCCACCATTCATACATCATCCTTCTTTCATCGGCAGCCACATGCCATCTCCTCAAATTGAGTCAAAACCACCACCATACTCACTCTATGGCCTCCATAGACTGTCATTCATCACCACCACAGTCCAGCTATATGATCGTAAACTATAGTGCATGTTCTAGCCGCATGACATTAAAAGGGTTTGCACAGGTCCTGAAGGCACGACTGTAAACACACCTTCACAAAAATAATGGGTATATTGTATACCTAAATAAGGGAACGCCATGAATCAAAATGACAAACGGGCATGGTCAATAAACCATGAGTAAAAGAGTTTCGTAAAGACAAAAACCTAGGCATGGTGTAAACCCCAAAAGGGCGTCGTGAGCAAAACGGATGAAAAGAGCAGAAAAATAAGAGGGGTTGATGAAAACCATCTCTACGATGCCACTTCTCCTGTCCAGGAGAAAACCAACAAAAGGGCGCTTGAACCAATAAAATAGGTTGACGCAGCACCACAAACTCAGCTGGCACCCAATTGCCAAAATAAGTGTAATTCTAGCTAGCGAGGTCCACACAAAATCCTCAACTGCCACATTTGACCACAATAGAAAATGGCTCACCCGGGAGTGAGAGCGTCATAAGATCTCTCACACTTCAACTCCAAAATGCTAAAGACCATCACGAAGTAAGAAACTGACAAAGACAGGGCCTAACTTGCCAAAGACCTCAGGGTTATTCCTCGCCATGAGATTGCTTGCCAAAAACCTTTCCTCAGCCGGCAGGCCCAGATCTTCACGACAGGCCGGTACAAAGCCCCTAACTGAACCCGTAAGGATGGAGCCCACGAGGTTGCCTCACCTAAATTCCCCCTAGCCCAAATCTTTTAGATAGGTCAAAAGCCCCCGACTGAACCCCGGTAGAAGAGACCTATAGAGATACCCTGATCATCAAAAGCAAACCTGGTGTAGCAGCAAACAATGCCTGTCAAAGGTTCATAGCACTTGACCGCCAGATAGGACCGATTCAGACCAATGAGGTCCCTACAAAATCCTCAAGCTTTCAGAATCACAAATAGTCCCTTGAGGGTGAGGACTTCAACAGATCCCTCAAAAGTCTTTTCTCCCCCTAAAGTCTCCACGGATGGACCTATTCATTGCATCAAAACGTCTTAGCATCCTAGTTACAGAATTGTGCAAATATCCTTAATGTTCATGTAGTCCTATAGCTAGCCAGGGGAAATTTCTCGAATGATTGCACTTCTCGCTTCTCTTGAAGCACAACATTCGGCGAGGCATGCTATTGGAAGACATTTTTCATCATCATGGGTCTCGAGACAGTAAATCCTAACAATCAATGGAAATTATGAGAGTCGTAGAATTGTCGCAAAACTGGCCAAGATCTTCATGAGGACTCTCAAAAGTCTCTTGCCCAATTTCGTCGCATAAGGCAGTGTAGACCAAGAAACAAATTTTGATAGAATCAACCTCTAGCACCCTGAAACGACCCTATAACCAGAGCTATATTTTCTGTGTCTCAATTTACTGTGGAACCACTGTCATTGGATCCGACATGGTTGAAAACACCCAGGGGTCAAATTTCAGCTTGAATAGACACTCTAGGAAAACGTTATAGGAGAAAGAGCGAAGCAGGAGGAGCCACGCACTACTCCCGTGTGGACACCCTGCAACTAAACTCCATTGAAGAGGAAGTCACAAACAGTGACTTTCGATGCTCATAACTCACCCATCTCTAGTCGGACTGTGCTCAAATTTTGTGAGCATGTTCGTTCCTTCAAAATGAGCATTGTGATATGTGGCACGCCTAGTGCCAACGCCCGAGCTCGAAGAAAAGCTAGAGAGAAGTTGTTGACACTACTCAGAACCCTATACATGATGAACAGTCAGATTTCGCACACGAAGCAGATGAAGTGACTGCAAATTTCGATGCTGGAATTCCAGATTCCTGCCAAAACACCAAAGATGCAAAATCATCGTCCGGGCACGAAATTAAGTTACATTTGTTCCCCTGTGATCATGAAGACATGCTCAGTATGATCCTGCAAAAAAATCATAGAAATATTTCTAGGAATGAGCATACTATCAATCCGAAATTTGCAAGCTTTATCCAAATTTCAATACGTATGATCGTGCCCTAAAAACACGATCTATGGTTAGAAGCTGGTATCAAATTGATCTCCATGACGAGCCCTACAAAAAAACAATCATCTTTCGATCAAACAGGCATCAAAGCAACCCCGGATCATCCAAGAAAAATCACGCAAGTGCTAGGGTAGCACAAGGATTGTTTTGAAATTCCACAAATTGTTAGGAGGGGAGCAAATCTGTCATTTTACACCCTATTTTCTAATTTCTTTTAATTCAATTAAATCTTAATTTCCAGCAACTAGGTTTAATTTTGATCAATCCACGCATGTTTGGGCACACTTCTATATGTACCTCGTACTATCATTGTACTCAAGACCCCCAATCATTCACTAGAGAGAGTTTTGCTTAATAAAATTTCTCTTTCTTCTCATTATTGGGTCACGTTGAGAGAGAGAGGAAGGAGAGAGAAAATTTTGATCAGTACCCCTAGGCTCGAGGTAAATCTTTCTCTCTCTTCTTTTATTTTCTTTTCTTCTTCCCTCTCTTCCTCTTTTTCCCCTTCCTCTTCTTCATCTAGGTCCCTCTTAGAGGTCATGAACGGCAGTGGCAGAGCCATGCATGCCTCTCATGTGGTCTCACAGGTCGCGCATGGTGATGGTAGCGCCATGCACAAGTTTCTTTGTCCTTCTCTTGTTCATTTTTATCTCTCGACAAGTTCTGCAGACGGCGCTACTCATTGCCATCAGCAGATGTATTCTTGATTTTTCAGTGAAGGGCTTAGACAGTGAACGTTTATGCTGCCCACAGGGATCTTCCCTCTGTTGCGTGCCTATCGCAGACGGCGATGCCTATCACAGTCCATGAGCTTCCTTTGCGCTCTCGGTGGCCATTGTTGTCTTTGAGCTTCTTCGTGCATTTAGTACTCATTGTTGTCCCCCTTGCATCCCACGCCTATCCCCTTGCACCTCCGAAAGAACTATCATCTTGTGCTTTACAAATTGCTATCGTCACGTGCTTCATAAGAGGTTTTCGCCGCCCACGCAAGGGCGTGCTACCTTTCTCGTGTTACCAATGGCGATGCTTAGCACCACCCGTAGTTCATTGCTGCCCCTCTGGGCATGGGCAATAGTGTCTAGTGTCGTCTAAAGGCTATGACACTACTACTCCACGGTAGTGGGTGATGACGCTTAGCGCTGCTAGGACCCATCTATTCATCGTCGCGTGCCTTCTCTTTATTCTCTCTTCTTCTCACTTGACTGAGGGCTAAATCTAGCATCGTCTTAGTGGTCTGGTTGTCGAGTAGTATTGCCGTTGTGCTGATCTTGACTACCTAGCATGTTTTACTGCCACACCAGATTAAGATAGTCGTATCGACCCTGGTTTTGAGTAGTATTTCCATCGTGTTGATCGTGAGTACCATGCCCATATTGCCAACACTCTGATTCGGTCACTGTCAGGCTATTGTGCTAGTCTCGTACCTTCGTTCGGTTCGCTTCCCTTTTCAGCCTTTGTTCGAACCTCCCACTTCATCATCCCGACTTCTCACATTCTTATCACATGAATGTGCATTGCCATATGACAAGGGTGGGTCCTTCGACCCACTTGTCTTGCAAATTAACCAAACTAGTGTTGTACAAAAAACAAGGAGATTGCAGGTCAAGGGAGGCAATTTCGAACCAGCAGAAGCAGTTAGGGGGCTTTCCGACATGTTCTAAGAGGGCACCCACTCAAGTCAGCCCGAGTAAGTCATGGACCCCGGTGAGGTTGGTCCCCACCTCACATCCAAAATTCCTCTCTCACTAGTTGGATATCTGCCCTTGGTCTTGAACAAGGTTCCCAAGAGAGTGATCTTAGGTCTCAAATCATCCAAACACGAGACATGTGTTACCCAATCATCTAGATTCGGGGAGACAAGATCGAGGCACCTAACAAATCAAACCTTTGATCTCTTTAAAGGGGTAAGCTCAACTAAGACCCAGATAGCGCCTCAGGCAGGCTATCAGCAGTCATACAATCGGGTGCCTCCACTTGCAAACCTTAATCAAGATGACTACTGGACCAGGCATCAAAATGAGGTCTATCCTTTTGAAAAAGATTAGGTTCATGCACTACTTCAATTATTGCTGGACCAAAGTATGATTGTGTTGCCCCAGATCAAGTTTCATAACCATGCTGGTCTCGATTCTCACACAAGATATTGTGCTTATCATCAGAGGGTAAACTACTCTACAGAAGAATGCTACAGACTCAAGGACATCATCGAAGCTCTGATCCAAAAGGGTCAAATCAAGCTCGAAAACTTAAGAAAGCATTCGAGGTAGCTAAGGCCTCTCATGCAGTGATGATTCACGGGGAAGATGAAGGTCCACATCTCTCGGATTACTTGCCATCAGATTTCCTTTAGACTTTGTTCAACATGATGCTCCAAGAAGGACTTATCACAATGAAGCTGGCAAAGCAGCCTAAGCACCTTGATTAGGGAACTGACAATCACTGGTGCCCGTACCACTAGATATGGGGCCACGAGTTGAGTGAATGCTATGGGTTCGAAACTGTGGTTGCGAAAAAAATCCAGATAGGTCACGTTAATGATACCAATTGCTCTCAAGGCACTTTTCCCCTTCAGGAGGACATCTCAGTACAAGTCTCCCATAATGCTGCTACTGACCCCATTGAGCCCTTGACTTCCCAACCATGGAGAGTCTACCATGGACGAAGCAGACTTAAGTCTTCAAAGCGAGAGTTAATTCGTCAAGCTAGAGCTGTCCACCAACCTAGTAAGATGAATCAAGCACCTCTAAGGGTAGCCAGGAAAAGACGGGTGCCAAGGGCTGCTCGACGAAGGAACAAGGCACCTCAACCACCAGTCGAGCAAGAGTTTCTCAAGCCCCTTCCCTCATTGCTGACTTTAAAAGACTTTATCCCTGTCGTCATTAACCTTATTATGTTGTCTCATCAAGAGGACATCCTTACTTTATCCCTGTCGCCATGGACCTTATTCTATTGTCTTGTTTCAAGATCAGTGAATTAAACGATTATGCCCAATTTCATGTGATCGACACCGACACCTCCCATAATGTCCTTCTCGGCCACCCGTGGCTCCATGACCAAGGGCTGGTTCCAACCACATTGCATCAATGCTTCAAGTATACTAGAGACGGGAGATAGTATACAGTCTACGCTAAGACATGTTTAGGAAAGCCCTAACTTTTTTTATCAAAAGTCGAACTCTTGGTACAATGATTTTTCTGGAAAGTTCAAGCCCCTCTAAATGAGAGGTAGCATCTATTTATAAACTAGGGTTAAAATGTGAGTGGATTACACAAAACTAGCCCTAATTACTGTAAATTAAGATTTATCTGAATTAAATGAAATTCTAAAAATAGGTGCAAAATGATTGTTTTGCCCCTACCTAACCATACACAGAATTCCAAAACAATGCATGTTGCTGCCTTAGAACATGCGTGATCTTCCATGGATGATCCGGGGTTGCTCCGGTGCCCGTTTGCTAAAGAGATGATTTCATTCTTGTAGGGATCATTATGGTGATCGATTTGATACCAATTTTAAGCCACAGATCATGCTTTTAAACGACGATCATGTGACTTGAAATTCATATGAATGTTGAAAACTTTCGCTCAATAGTGTGCTTGTTTCTTCATGTTTTCCTATGATTTCTTCATTTTATCTCACTGAGTATATCGTCACGATCGTGTGGCAACAAATGCAACTCAATTTCGTACCCAGATGAAGATTTTACCATGTTGGAATTTTAGCCGGAATCTAGAATCTGGGAGGCAGAATTTATGGCAAGTTTATCGATTGCACTCGTGAAATCCGATCATCATCATGCATGAGATTCAACCTAGAAGTAGCCTCATACCTTACACACACGATGGAACTGGTCTCGTGTCAATCCCATATGCGAGCGCTGTGATTTGGCCACTCGAGCGAGGTGTGTCGCTGCTGATTTTCCATCAACTTTCTTCACGAATTGGTAACTTCTCTCTAGCTTTTCATCCAGTTCGGGCAATGTCACAGGGAGTGCCACATATTGAAATGCTCCTCTTGGCGAGACGAACACGCTCACAAAATTTGAGTGCGATCTGATTCGAGACAAGTAAGATATAGGTCTCCGAAGTCACTACCCAAAATTGTAAAAACAGTCATCAATAATGGTGACTTGGTGCAGGGAGGCCGCACGGGAATAGCGTGCGGCGTACCTCTTTTTTGTCTTTTACCCATAACTTTATCCTAGAGAGTCTGTTTGAACCAAAACTTGACCCATAGAGGTTTTTGATAGTACCAGATCCAATGGTGGTGGTCCCATAGCCCTTTGACGCACCAAAAATAGATTTCTAGTATAGGGGTCTGTTTCAAGGTGTTAGAGATTATTTTTTCGTCTACACTGGCTTAGGCATGTCGAAATACGCAAAAACTTGGTAGAAGACTTTTATGAGTCCTTATGAAGATCTAGGCGAGCTCTAGAGTCATTCTGAGGCTGTCAAAATTTCTATTATCTGTCAGGCTTTATTGACCGGCTGCTCTCTTTTATTCCGCGTGAGGGACCCATGGTGCTGAAAAATGTCTTCAAACAACATGCCCGATCGAATGTTGTACTTCAAGAGAAGCGAAAGGGAAAATATTTGAAAAATTTCCTATCGACTTGATTTCTTTTTTCTTCCTTGCCACAGGACCACGTGAACATTGAGGAAAAATCCATGAAATGTTGTAGCTAGGATGCTCAGACAATTGGACACATTTGTCACAGATCCATCCATGGAGACTTTGGGGGGAGAAGAGACTTTGAGGGATCTTGTCGCGGTCCTCACCCTCATGGGACCATAGGGACTAGCTTTTAATGTATTCACCCAGATGAGTTTACAACGTGGAGAAATTGTTTTTACGGTCCTCACCCTATTGAATAGCACTCTTAGGGGCCATTTGTGTCTTTTGGGGGATCATGTGTTCATCGTCCTCACCCTCGGGGACTCCTTCGGTTTTTTATTTTGAGGGATCTTGTGTTCATCATCCTCACCCTCAAGGACTCTCTTTAATTTGAGGGATTATTTGTTCATCATCCTCACCTTCAAGGACTCCCTTTGTTTTGGAGGGATCTTTCAATGATATTCCTCACCCTCAAGGACTCTCTTTGGTTTGAGGGATCTTTTGCTCATCGTTCTCACACTCAAGCACTCTTTTTTATTTTGGAGTTTGGGAGATCCCGTGAGGATCTAATTCCCGGGTGAGCCATCTTGTGTTGTGATTGGATCTTGACAGCCGAGGATTTTGTGTGGGCCTCTTTAGCAAGAATTATGCCTGTTTGGCAATTGGGTGCTGGCTGAGGCTATGATGTTGCGCCAACCTACCTTATTGTTCCAAGTGCTCTTTGCAGGTTTTCACCTGGACTGCGAAAGTGGCACCGTAAAGATGGTTTTCACCAACCTCCTTTATTTTTGGGTGGCTCTTTTCCCATGACCTTGTGGCCTCGTCCGTCGCTTTCATCCGGTTTTGATCACGGCGCCCTTTCGGTTTTTCACTGTGCCCGAGATTTTTCTCACGAAACTCTCTTACTCATGGTTTCATGATCATGCCCATCTGTCATTGGTTAGGTGCCTCGATCTCGCCCTCTGGGTCTAAATGCCCTGGTGGCACATATCTCAGGTTTCTTTTGAACTCGAGATTCTCTCAAAACCTTGCTCAAGAGCAAGGCCACGTATACCAACCGATGAGAGTGGAATTTGAGTGGGTTCGGGACTTACTCGGGCTAGCTCGTGTGGGCGCCCTCTTAGATCATGAAGAAAGCCCCTCAGCTACTTGCGCTGGTTTGGAATCGCCTCCCTTGCCCTACAATCCTCTTGTTTTTGTGCACAACACTTCTATGGTTAATTTATGAGACATGTGGGTTAAAGAGACCCACCCTTGTCTGAGAGCCTCGTACGCTCATATGAGGGAGTGATGGAACGAGAAGCTCCAACGAAGAGAGAAAAGAGAAGAAAATTTAATGAAGAGAGAAAAGAGAAGAAAATTTAACGAAGAGGTGAGACTTAGTATAACAGCTGGAAGACTACTAACTTGAAGTGGTAGCAAGATGGGCATGGCTCTCAAGGCTAGCATGGCGGCAATATTACCCGAAACCGAGACCAGGATGGCAACGCTAGGCTAAGTCTGCCCTCGATCAAATGAGGAATGAGAAGAGTGAAGAGAAGAAGACGAGGAAAAAGAAAGATGAGGTGGTAGAGGAAGGAAGAACCTACACGACAATAGGCATTATCGTTGGCCTAATTGCTGAAAATTAAGATTAAAATGATTTAAAAGAAATGGGTGTAAAATGACAGATTTGCCCCTTCTTAACAAGCATGGAAATTCATAACAGTTCCTGTATTGCCCTAGAGTTTGTGTGATCTTACATGGCTGATCCGGGGTAGTTCTAGTGTTCGATTAATCATAAGATAATTTTTTTCTTGTTGGGCTTGATATGGTGATCGATTTGATGCTAACTTCGAGCCATGGATCGTGTTTTTGGGGCACGACCATGTGACTTGAAATTTGAATGGATCTTGAAACTTTGGATCGATAGTGTACTCATTCCATGATGTTTTTTCTATGTTTTCTTCGCTGAATCACATTGAGCATGCCGTTACGATCGCAAGGCAACAAACGCAGCTCGATTCCATGCCCGAACGAAGATTTGCAAGCTTGGAATTTTGGTCAGAATCTAAAATTTTGGTGACAGAACCTGCAGTCTGTTCGTCTGCTTTGTGTGAGGAATCCGACCATTCATCATGTACGAGGTTCATGTCGAAGATGGCCCGAGACCTTACACTCGCAATAGAATTGGTCTCGTGTCGATCGTGCTTACGAATGGTGTGATTCGACAGCTCGAGCGAGGCATGATGCTGCTGAATTTCCTGCACTTTCTTTACGGATCAGCAACTTCTTTCTAGCTTTTCTTCTCGCTTGGGTATTGTCACGGGGCATGCCACATTTCGAATCGCTTGTCTTGATGTGACGATCATGCTCAACAAATTTGAGCACTATCCAACTTGGGATGGGTGACATATGAGCGTCGAAAGTCACAATTATTGATTGTCCCTTCAATAGTGTGGAGTTGCAGGGTAGCCGCACGGGAATAGCGTGTGGCCCTTCTTATGTTACTCTTTCTCCTATAACGTCTTCCTAGAACTTTCGTTCAAGTTGAAATTTGACCTTTAATGGTTTTCAACCGTGCCGGATCCAATGGTGGTGGTCCCAGAGCAAATTGAGACACCGAATATGTAGCTCTAGTTATAGGTGCCATTTCAAGGTGCTAAAAGTCGATTCTGCTAGAACTGTCTCTCAGTCCGCATTGCCTTAGACATGTCAGAATGCGACCAAACATGGAGGGAGAATTTTGAGAGACCTCATGAAGATCTTGGCCGATTCTAGTGCTATTCTGAAATTGTCAGAATTTCCACTGTTTGCTTGGCTTTATTGAGCGGGGGCCCCATGCTGATGAAAAATACCATTCAACAGCATGCCCCACCGAATGTTGCACTTCGAGAGAATCAAGAAGTGCAATCATTTGGGAAATTTGAGGGATATTGTCGAAGTCCTCACCCTCAATGGTCTATTGGCGATTCTGAAGTGTGAGGCCTTGGTCAGGACCTCTTCGGTTAGAACCATACCTCTTTGAAGGCCAAATGCTACGAACCTTCAGTTGGCATTGTTTTCTACTACACCAGGTTTTCTTTCGATGCTCAAGGTATCTCTTGTAGGTCCCATCTAGCGGGGTCCAGTCGAGGGCTTCTAAACCAACCCGAAAGTTTGGTCCCAAGTATGTTAGGGGATTTGGCGAAGACTACCTTGAAGCTTTTGGCAGGTTAGACCCCGGCTTCGTTAGTTTCCTTCCTCGTGATGGTCTTTAGCATTTTCGAAGGGATCTTTTGGTCATCGTCCTCAACCTCAATGACTCTTGTTGTTGTTGAACTGGGGAGATCTTATGCGGCTCTCACTCCCTGATGAGCCATTGAAACTAAGAGATCTTATGCGGCTCTCAATCCCTAATGAGCAATGAAACTGGGGAGATCTTATGCGGCTCTCACTCCCTGATGAGCCATGAAACTAGGAGATCTTATGCAAATCTCACCTCCCTCGCGAGCCATGATATTGAAACGCGGGAGGCATACAGCTCTCACTCCCTGGCGAGCCATGATGTTGAAACGTGGGAGGCATACGGCTCTCACTCCCTGGTGAGCCATGATGCTGATTGGGCGCTGGCATCTGAGGATTTTAGGAGGCCTCACTAGCTCTGATTGTGACAGTTTGGATGTCGGCTGAGGCGGCGATAGCACGTCAACCTGCCTTGTTGGTCCAAGCACCCTTTGTGGGTTTTCACTTGAATAGGGGGAAGTGGCTCCATGAGGTCAGTTTTCACCAACTTCTATTTATTCTTGGGCTCTTTTACCCATGATCTTGTGATCATATCCACCTTTTTCATCCATTTTTGCCCACGGTGCCCTTTTGGTGTTTTCACCATGCCTAGGTTTTTGTTTTCTATGAAACTCTCTTACTCATTGTTTCGTGACCATGTCCATTCATCATTTTTCCTCATGGAGTTCCCTTGTCCAAGTGTACACCATGCCCATTTTCTTTTGTGCAAAGGAGTGTTTAGGGTCTTGTCTTCGAGACCCTTGCGAAGCCTTTAAACTTCATGCGACAAGGATGTGCACTATAATTTAGGCTCATACAGCTGGACCACGGTAGAGAATGGTAGTTTGTAGAGGCCATGGAGTGAATATGGTGATGACTTTGACTTCCTTATGAAGATGGCAAGAAGTTGTCTATGGAGAGTTGATGATGAACGGATGACTGGTGGGTGAATAATGGTGACCCACTAGCTGAGCGACGAGATGGCCCACCGTTTCATGATTATGGGTAAGGCTCACTAGGGAATGGTGAAAGATGGTGATGATAGTGATGGTGGTGCACGCACACAAATGGGCCGGCTAGGGAAGGCGTACGTGAAGATGCACGTAAAGCATGTGTGTGTGTATTTCGGCTCACTGGGGAACTAGACCTCCACTATAGTTTAGGGTCATATAGTTTGGACCAGGGCTATGCAGTTTAAGGTCATGCAGCATGGACCAAGGCGTGGATCGTCATGTTGGTAAAGCTACATCGGAATAGGCTGTGGATAGCAATCTGACTCCTTGGATATAAAGGTAGTTAAGGCTATACACAAGAGAAGGGTCTACGTGAAGGCGGAGACCTTACGAGGAAAGGCCAACGGAAGAGACTTCAATAGAGATTAGGAGGTTGAAGGCTGAAGCTTCATGTAACTCCACCGGGGATGACAAGCCGGAGCATAGGTGTAACCCTACTGAGGGTTGAAGAGGTAAAATGGACCCTTATTCCTTAGGGATAGTGGTTCGTAATAAGAAACGACTCGTACTGGGATGTGGTGCGAGACAAATCCATTGGGCATAAAGGGGGTAGGTATGCCCTTTGCGTACCTCTAAATCCATAAGGGATGTAGATGAAATACACCTTTAAGGAAGAGGTGGCTCACCCATCAATTGGAGCTATGTGTATGGACCATTTGTCACACACTGTGTGCTACAGTTTTAGGGCCTTGTAGGCCGGACTGTGGCTATGCAGTTTAAAGTCATGCGACTAGGACTATGCAGTTTAAGGTCGTGCAACTAGAACATCGATATAGTTAAAGGTCATATAGTTTGGACCATTGCACTAAGCATTTTAACGTCATGCGGCTAGGACATGCACTATGGTTTAAGGTCACATAGCTAGACCATGATCATAAGTTTAAAGTCATGTGAATGAGGACTATGCAGTTGAGGGTCGTGCAACTAGACCTCCGCTACAGTTTTAAGTCATATAGTTTGGAACATGCAGTTTACAGTTGTGCACCACCTGGACCATGGCACTGCAGCTAAGGTCATGCGACTAGGACTGTGGCAATGCAGTTTAAGGTCATGCAGCTAGGACCGTGGCAACGCCGTTTTAGGTCATGCGGCTAGGACCGTGGCAGTGCAGTTTATGGTCAGGTATCGAGGACCATGGCAGTGCAGTTTAAGGTTTTGTGACTAGGACCAGGGCAGTGCAGTTTATGGTCATGCGGCTAGGACCATGGCTAGGGTGAGGGAACCAGACTCCATGAGGAGCAGAGCTGTCACTGGAGACTGGACTCCCTAAGGAGTGAGATAGTGGTGTAGGGGATGAACTTCCTGAGAACAATGGATCTTCTTGAGGCACTCTACATTAGTCAAGTCGAGGGGCTCAGCAATAGTCTCGGTAAAGCGCACGACGTTGGTCTAAGCACGCGGCAATAGCCTTTCGGGTGAAGCAGGCCACGATAGCCTCTTCGAGCCTCAGGCTCAAACGCCCAGGCTTGCGTTGATCGTTGTTTAAGAGCTGCATCGAGCTCACAAGAAACTCAGTGGAATTCCGATGAGTTTTGACAAACTGCTAAAGTGGGAAAACCAAGGAGAAGGGAAGCCTGCTTGGTTGCAGGGAAGCTTCTTAGGGATTCCGGTGGTTTTTCGCTAATATTTCCAACTATCAGAAAAGGGAAAGAACAAGGTCAATTGGGTTTTTCTGGCTGGAAAAGGAGCATTTCCTGCTAAATCCAAGGGAGAGTGGTGGGAAGGCTAACCGCCACTGTGGGGAGATAGCTGGGGAAATCAAACAAACACGACTGTTAATGGCCCACGGGAATTGGGGACGGTGGGAACCGAAGTACAATCAGAATGTGTACAACATTGAGTCGCATGCGAAGCCGCTTTCATGCATCCCTAGGCGACGTAAGATGACAGCCACACTTGGGGACATGCTGCTTGTGTCGATACCCTCGCGCGGCATTGGCCTGCCCATGGTGTTGATGGAATGCGGCATTGTGCTATGCGCGGTGATAGCTGCACTCAATGTTGAGTCGTGTGCGGCGATGACCATGGATGGAGATGCTTCAACAAATTGCAGCGGTAGCATCTCCATCCATGGTCATCGCCGCACACGACTCAACATTGGGTGCAGCTATCACCCAATGTGGAGGTCCTACCGCTGCAATTTGTTGGAAGCCAAGTTCTCCAGCACAACTGTGAAGTACATGTTGTTATGTGGATGGGTGTCCACAGTGAATAGGGCATGCTCTCCATGATGGGTCAGCTCCTTGTCAGAGAAGTCTGCCTTGTATACACGTCAGATATATTGAAGCTGACTAGGAAATGGTTGGCTTCTTCTTTTGACCTGTCTTTATCCTCTTTGGTGGCACTAAAGCTAACTTCTCCAAGTGGGGGTGCTTCTTCTTCATGAGGAGAGAATTTCTTTGGTGGGTTTGCCTCTTCTTCATGAGGAAGGCATTTATTTTGGCCTGTAGCCGTCTTCTTATCCCAGATGTAAGATCAATACTTTTGATATCTAGTGTTTTCTTTCCCATAGATGAGAGAGTTGTAACTTCCCTGATAATGGGTTTCTTGGCTTGTATTTTGTAACTCATTTTCATTGTAATAAAAAGATAATTTGTTCAGACCGCCCTACTTGTTTTGCATTTGAATCTATTTTTTTTAACGTGCATCATGGATAGTACTTCTTCAGGTATAGCTTGTTGATAGGGGGCATCGCCAACCCATCAGAGTTCGCTAGTTTATACGCCTCGTTTGGCATAACCTTCTGGACTATGAATGGACCTTCCCACTTAGGCTCGAACATTCCTTTGCGACGCCCATGCATAATGCTCGGTATTTTGACTGCTAGTACTAAATCCCCATGAACAAGTGAATCAACCTTAACAGACTTGTCAAAGACTCTCTTCATTCTTCCTTGATTGAGCACGAGGTTCTGCTGAGCCTCTAGTCTCTTTTCATCAAGGGCATCCAGCTCTTGGTAGCGAAGCTTGACCCTCTTGTCCTCCGTTAGCCCCTAATGTATAGCGACATGGAGTGAGGGTATTTTGAATTTCAAGAGGTAAGACCACCTCACCTCCATAAACCAGGGAATAAGGGGTGGAATTCGTAGCATTGCGAGTGGTGGTACAATAAGCCCCCAGAGCCTTAGGCAGCGTCTTGTGCCAGTTCTTCTTTGACTTTGAAACTAATTTCCAGAGTGTCCCAAAGAGAGTCTTGTTGAATGCCTTAGCTAAGCTATTGACTCGAGGGTAGTACATAGTTGAGTACTTCCACTCAAAACCAAACTGGTTGGCTAGGTGATCAACATGATGACTCCTGAATTAAGGGCCATTATCGGTCAAGAACCCCAAACCGGCATATGATGTGGTGCCGCATGAAGTTAGACACAGTGGTACCTAACACGAGTTTGAGATGCATTGCCTCAGCCCGTTTGGAGAAGTAATCTATCACCGCCAGAATGAAGACATGACCCAAGGCTGAAGGAGGGTCGATGGGTCCTCCAATGTCCATAACCCACTGAGAAAAGAGCCTCGGTGTCATTGTAGGATGGAGGGGCTCCTGGGGCTGATGAATGAGGCTCAAGTGAATTTGACACACCGGCATCTCTTGGCATAGTTTTGAGTGTCTGCCACAATGGAAGGCCAATAATAGTCGAGTCTGCATATGCGCATGTAGAGCTTAGGGCCTAAGTGATGCAACCCGCAGATGCCCGAGTGCACTGCTTCGAGCACTTTTCTTGCCTCTTGTGTATCAACGCATCTGAGGAGGATTCCATAGAATGACGACGGAAGAGGACATCCCCATCGAGAAGGGTGTACTTGGTGGACATCAGTGGTATGTCGTTGCTCTCCGCTTGATCTTGAGGTAGCCTTCCATGTTTTACGAAGTCCATGATAGGCTCTCTCTAGTCTTCTACTTGTTCGACCTTCGCACACATCAGGTCGAAGAATTTGGGTTCCTGCTCCTTGAGTTCAGATTCTTTACCTTGAGACATCTCCTGCTCTACCTTAATAACATCCTTAGCTGCAAGGAGCGCTCCGAATGGATAAGGTGAGCATTGAAGGAAGACATCCCTTTCATCATCTGCGTCAACCTCGGTCCTCAAGTCAACATGTCTCCATTCGGTTACCTAGACTGGAGTAGACCAGCTGAAGAGAATTGGATGGTGGCACGAGCATTGGATGGTGGCGCCAAGCTTTAAGAGCACGTTGCCCTGCGAGTTTAGCCTTCTAGGGAAGTGACATTAGGGGAAATCATCAAACTGAGCCATACAAGTTTTGACCGTGTCATGCTAAGGCTTGAGAGTTTTCTTTCCTTACGTCATAAATCCCTTTAAGTTGCCGGATGACCAACTCAAAGTCACCGAAGATGTTTAGGTGCTCGAGGTCTTGTTCATGGGAAATCTCCAGTCCAATTATGAGGGCTTGATACTATACTTCATTATGAGAAAACGCCTCTGCGAGTGAGAAGGTTAGAGGAATCATCCCTCCATTAAGAGTCACAAACACAACTCTAACACCCTCTCTGTCAGACTGGAATACTCCGTCGAAGTACATCTCCCAGGGCCGAGTCAGTGCTGTGCAGAAAACTTCCTCATCCGGGAGATCACTTGACAAGGGAGACTCCGAAGGCACTGGGTGAGCTGCGAGGAAATCTGTTAGAGCTTGTCCTTTAACTGCTTTCTATGGAACATACGTGATGTCGAACTCCATCAGCAATAATGCCCACTTGGCCAACATTTTGAAAAGCATGGTCAAATCATAAGGAACTTGACTGGATCTGCCTTGGAGATTAATTTGAGCTCGTGACCAAGGAAGTAATGGTGGAGATTCTATACCATGAAGATCAAGGCTAGGCACATCTTTTCGATGGGAGGGTAATTCTTCTCCGCACCTTGCATTATGCTGCTGAGATAATAGAGCGCTGTCCCTTTTCCCCCATAATAGTTATGTTCCTGGAGTTCCCCGAGTGACTCATCAAGGGTGGTCACGTACAGGATAAGAGGCCTCCCTAGCACCGGGGTGGAGAGTACCGGTGGATTCAACAGGTATTGCTTAATGTCATCGAGCGCCACTTGTCATGCCTCATCCGAGTGTCCTTCTTCAAGAGGTGTGAAAAGGGTCTGCATCATCCTAAAAGGTTCAAGATGAACCTCCAGATGTAGGCGAGCCGTTCTTGGAGAGACCGCAGTTCATGGAGGGTTGTAGGTAGCAGCATGTCATGAATTGCTTTAGTTTTGACCGGCTCGATCTCTAGTCCATGGTACCTCACAATGAACCCTAAGAATTTTACCGAGCATATGACAAGGCGCATTTCTAGTGGTTCATCTTTAGTTGGTGACGTCGCAGTCTTTCAAATATCTTTTTAAGGTCTTGCATATGAGTGTCTTTTGTTTCGAACTTTACCACCAAGTCGTTCAAATAGCATTCGGCCTCCTTGTGAATCATGTCTTTGAAGATGGTCGTCATGGCTCACTGATACATGGCACTGGCATTTTTTAACCCGAAAGGCATCACAGCGTAGTAGAAGATACCTTTTGGGGTCAAGAACACACTGGCCTCCCTATCCTCTGACGCCATACTGATTTGATTGTAACTAGGGTACCCGTCCATGAAGGAGAAGATCTAGCAATGAGTTGTGGAATCAACCAGCATCTCGGTGAACGATAGGGGACATTCGTCTATGGGCAGTAAGCAATGTTCAAATCGTGAAAGTCAATGCAGGTTCTGATTTAGCCATTTTTCTTCTTCACTGAGACAACATTTGCCAACCATCTTTGGGCATTTGACTTCAAGTATGAATCCGGCTTGCTTGAGCTTGTCTACCTCGACATCGATCTGCATCTTAAGGTTGGGTCTGAACCTTCTTGATTTCTGCTTCATGGTTTTCATGGATGGATCAATGTCGAGACGATGAAGAGCGATTTGAGGTTTTAGACCGGGCATCTCATGGTAATGCCAAGAGAAGACATCCCGATTTTCTTGAAGGAGGGAGGTATAACTTTCTTTCTCTTCTGGGGACATTTTTGTTGAGATGATACTTGGCCTCGAATCAGCCTCATCCCCCAGGTTGATCTCTTCAAGCTCATTACCCATGGCAAGACTGCCTTCTTCCCACTCGTTTGGAGCTTGTTGGAGCTCCTCGTTAGGGGATTCATCAGTATTCTCATTGACCTCAAATGCGAAAACCTATGATCATGACATCTAGGCTTCTAGGAGGGACCATTGTGGGAGAAGACCCCCGGTCTCCGACTGGTCCAGGCAATAGAAGGGTCATCTACGAACGGGGAGTCCATGACCTCCTGACTTTGATCACTTGGTGCTTGCCCAGAGCTGGACGACATTTCATGCACTTGGATCAAATGGCTGGCCTCGTGGGAATAGGAGCTCAAAGATGGCTCAGTTTTGATTCGGGCTGCCAAGGGGTCAGCAACTGTTGAGAATCCAGCCGCTTAGGCAACATCTCTCGAAGGCACTCTTGTTGCGATTCTCTGAGGCTGGTGGTTCCGAGCTCTCTATCTAGAAAATCAAAATAAGGGCATCGCCGAGCGGCACTAATTAAATGCCTCGATCTCGCCCTCGCCCTCCAGATCATGAAGGATCCGGCGACGTGCATTTCGAGTTTCGAGGGAGACCCAGAACGTTTATGAGATCGCTTTCTTAGGAACCTCATTCGAAAACATGGGCAGGTGTTACCAACCAGTGAGAGAGGAATTTTGAAGGAGGGTTCGAGACTTACTCAAGCTGACTCACATGGGCGCCCTCTTAGATCATGCAGAAAGCCCCCCAGTAATAGAACTGGTTCGAAATCGCCTCCCTTGGCTTCTATTTTTCTTATTTTCTACTTTTCTGCAACCACGCATGTATATGGAAAAGGTTATGGGATAGGTGGGTCAGACCTCACCCTCTTCCTCTCATATGATCATACACAAGCATGGGCATTCAAAAAGAAGAAAGAAAGATGGGGGAGAGAAGAATTGACCAAGCGAGCAAATCAAAGCACTGACTAGGCTGGTTGATAATTAGACTAATGTGGTAGCAAAACAGGCTTGATAATGAAGACCGGCTCATGAAATCACTACTAGACATTATTACCAATGTCGACCAGCTAAGCACGATGGTTAGTTTGTCGTGGTAGTAAAGCGGGCCAAGTGATCTTGATGCAACAACATTACCGCTAGATGACAGGCTTACCATGGGATGCTAACCTCAATCCCCCTTAGTCGAATGCAAGAGTAGTAGAAGAATGATTGAAGAGAAGAAGGGAATAAAAAGAAGGAGAGAGAAGAAAGAAGAGAGGAGGGAGAAGAAGGAAGAGAGGAGGGAGAAGAAGGGAGAGAAGATGTAGTCGGCACTAGCCATTGCCGACTATTTAGGAAGATGAGGGAGAAAGGAAGCTGTCGACGCTATGTCTTGCCACCTAACAGAATAAGAGAGAGAAAACAAGTTAGTGTTAAGTCTCGTCGACTAACAGAGGAAGAGAGAGAAAACCAATCGACGTGAGGTCTCGCTAACTGATAAAGGAAGAGAGAGAAAATCAGTCGATGTTAGGTTTCACTAATTGAAAGAGGAAGAGAGAGAAAACCAGTTGACACTAGGTCTCACCGACTGACAGAGGAAGAGAGAGAAACCCAGTCGATGTTAGGTCTCGATGACTAACAGAGGAAAAGGGAGAAAACCAATCAGCTGAAAGTCTCACCAACTGACAGAGGAAGAGAGAGAAACTCAGTCGGTGCTAGGTCTCACCGACTGAGAGATGAAGAGAGAGAAAC
This sequence comes from Amborella trichopoda, assembly GCF_054954075.1. Lineage (NCBI taxonomy): Eukaryota > Viridiplantae > Streptophyta > Magnoliopsida > Amborellales > Amborellaceae > Amborella > Amborella trichopoda. Next base: position 14,912,890 of record NC_142346.1, read on the forward strand.
TAGTCAGCACTAGGTCTCGCTAACTAATAGAGGAAGAGAGAGAAAACCAGTCGGTGCTAGATCTCAACTACTGATAGAGGAAGAGAGAGAAACTCAATCAGCACTATGTCTCGCTGACTGATAGAGAGAGAGGAGATCAACCTGTGTTAAGCCTCGTCGGTTGCATCAAAAGGGGACAAATAGAGATAGAGATGAGAGGAGAAGATGTAGAAAGAGACAGGGAAAAGAGAGAGAAAGAGAGATAAGAGAGAGAGAAAGAGAGAGAAGAGAGAGAGAAAGAGAGAAAGAGAGAGAAGAGAGAGAAATAGAGAAGAGAGAGAAATAGAGAGAAGAGAGAAAGAGAGAAAGAGAGGGAAATAGAGAGAAGAGAAAGAAAGTGAGAGAAAAGAAGGAGAGAGAAGGAGGAGAGAGAAAGTTACCTACCCCAAGAGTACTGGCCCTTTTATTCTCTCTCCTCTCTTTCTCTCCAAGATGTACTCATAGGCTCAAGCAAGGAATCAAAATGTTTATTCAATCTTCAAACAATCAATTGAAGGCCGAGGGGTCCCTTTTACAATGAGGCAGTGCCTGTTTATATAGAATTATGCCCAAACATGGGGGGATTGCTCAAAATTGGACCTAATTTCTTAACATTATGATTTAATTGAATTAAAAGAAATTCTAAAAATGGGTACAAAATGACTGTTTTGCCCCTGCCAAACAATTTGTGGAATTTCAGAACAGTCCCTGTTGCTGCTAGAGAACTTGCGTGATCTTTCGTGGCAGACCCGAGGTGGCTCTGATGCCCGTTTGATTGAAATATTATTGTTTTCTTGTAGGGCACGACATGGCGATCGTTTTGATACCAACTTCATGCCATGAATCATGTTTTTGAGTCAGGATCACAAGACTTGAAATTTGTTTGAATCTTGGAATCTTCAGATCAATAGTGCTCTCATTCCTTGAAGTTTTTCGATTATTTTTTCATCGTAGTGCACTAAGAATGTTGTCATGATCGCATGGTAATAAACAGGATGCGATTTGGAGCCCGGACGAAGATTTCGTAACTTTTGAGTTTTGGCCCAAACCAAGAATCCGGCGGTAGGAATTTCACTTACTTCATCGGCTTTATGCATGAAATCTAACCATCCATTATGTACAGGGTTCAGACCAATGATAGCCCTGAACCTTACGCACACAATGGAATTGGTTTCACGTTGATCCGTTGCACGAGTGTCCTGATTTGGTCCATCGAGCGACGCGTGTCACTGCTGAATTTTCTGCAATTTCTTCACGGATCAACAACTTCTCTCTACCTTTTCTCCTTGCTCGGACATCGTCTCGGGGCGTGCCACATCGAATTATTCATCTTGATGAGATAAATACGCAAAACAAAATTTGGGAGCGATCCGACTTAGAACGTGTGAGTTATGGGCCTCGAAAGTGACTGCTCGTGACTATACAAACAACCACCTTTAGTGGTGTTTTGGTGCACTGAGGCCACATGGGAATAGTGTGCGACCCCTCTTATTTCAATGTTTTGCGCATATCTTTGTCTTGGAGTATGAGATTAAGCTGAAACTTGACCCATGGAAGTTTTCGATCATGTGGAATCTAATGGCAGTGGTCCCACAATGATTTAGTACACTGAAAATGTTGTTTCAGTTGTAGGGTCTGTTTCACGGTGCTAGAGGCCATTTTCTGAAAGTTGTTCCTTTGTGTTCACTGCCTTAGACATGTTGGAATGTGACGAAACATAGCAAGTGGTCTTTTGGACTACTGATGAAAATTTTGACCAATTCTGGTGCCCATCAAAGACTGGCAGGAATTTTTACTGTTTTGTAGGCTTTATGGACCTACTTCTTACCAGGGACCAAGGTGCTGAAATATACGTTCAAACAGCTTGCCCCACTGAATGTTGTGCTTCAAGAGAAGTGAGAAGGAAAATCAATCGAAAAGTTTCCTAAGTTTCCTTCGGCTTTTACGTTTTTCCTTCCTAGCCATAGGACCACATAAATGTCGAGGAGATTCATGTAATGGTGTAACTAGGCTACTTAGAAGTAGGGATGCATTATTCGTGGGTCCGTCCATGGAGAATTTCTGAGGAGAAGAGACTTTTTTGAGGGATCTTGTCAAAGTCCTCACCCTTGTGCGGACTATTTGTGATTTTGAATCTGAGGATTTTATACAGACCTCGTCAGTCAGAATCAGGCCCATCTGGCAATTGAGTGCCATGGCGAAGGCCATTGTTCCCATTTGGTCTAAGTTCGTTGGTTTGCTTTTGTAGGTGTTGTTTCCTGCTACACCAAGTTTGCTTTTGACGTTCGGAGTACCATTTTGGGTCTCACTACTGGGTCCAATCGGGGGCAGTGTTAACCGGTCCCAAAGGTTTGCGCCTGTTAGCTAGGCGAGCTAAAGTCTTTGACAGGTTCTCCCCTTGCTTTGTCAGTTTCTTACCTTTGTAATGTTTACTTCTTAGAGTGTAATGGTGACTTCGTGAGAATAATGTTCTTCCTCATGAGACTTATCTTGCCATCTTAGCAAGTCTTCTGTCTTTCAAGTCCTTTTGCAATTGGACTCAGACTGTCAGAATCTTTTCCTTCATGGTCATGTTTTTATGTCCCCAGGGATTTTATTCTTTTGAGTGAGGATTGAAGCGGCCTATTGAGGCAAGTGCTGCATCAACTTGTTTATTTATTCAAGCGTCCTTTGAGAATTTTTGCTTAGTCTTGGGAAGCAGTGCCATAGAGACCGTTTTCATCGACTTCTTTTTATGGGGTTCTTTTACCCATGACCTTCTGGTCATGTCCACTCTTTTTTTTTCATTCTTGCTCACAATGCCCTTTCGGGTTTTCACCGTGCCCATTTTTTTTCTTACCGAAATTCTTTTACTCATGGTTTCGTGACCATGCCCATCTGTCATTTTTACTCATAACTCTCCCTTGTTCAGGTATACACTATGCCCGTTGTTCTTTTATCTTTTTCTTTGTGAAGGCGTGTTTAAGGTCACACCTCCAGGACCTGTGCAAAACAATTTAACGTCATGCAGCCTGGATGTGCACTATGGTTTAAAGTCATACAGCTGGACCGTGATGGTGATGGATTGCAGTCTATGAAGGCCATGGAGTGAGTATGGTGGTGGTTTGGCTCACTTGGGGAGATGGCTTGGGGCTACCTATGAGAGATGGATGATGTATGAAATATGAGTGGACGATGGTGACCCACTAACTTACAATGATTATGGATGACAGGATGGTTCGCCTTTTTGTCAGCATGGGTGAGACTCACTGGGGAATAAGGTACGAGGATGAAATGAATGGACTCACTGAGGAGGTAATGAAGGGGGTGCGCACACACTATTAGGTAGGTTAGGAAAGGCATGCGTGAAAGTGCACATAAAGGCGTGTGCGCGTATGTGGGGGCAAGTTTATGGTCAGGCCTCCGTGACCTGGGCAAAGCAGTTTATCATCATGCCAGCAGGACATGCACTATGGTTTAAGATTATATAGCTGGACCATAGTCGCTGAGCCTATTAACGTCATGCAGCTAGGACGGGTGCTACGGTTTAAGGTCGCACAACTAGACCGTGGTTATGTAGTTTAAAGTCAAATGACTAGAACCATGCAGTTTAAGGTCGTGGAACTAGACCTCCGCTACAGTTTAAAGTCGTATAGTTTGGACCATGGTGTTGTGCAGTTTAAGGTCATGCAGCAAGAACCACCTTTACAATTTAAGGTCGTATAGTTTGGACCAAGGTGTTGTGCAGTTTAAGGTCATGCATCACTGACCAACGCTATAGTTTAAGGTCATATAGTTTGGACCATGCAGTTTAGGGTCGTGTGTCTAAACCAAGGCTGTACAGTTTAGGATCGTGCAGCACGGATCGAGGCTGTGAAGTTTAGGGTCGTCTAGCATGGACTGAGGCTATGTAGTTTAGGGTCATGTAGCACGGACTCAGCCTATGCAGTTTAAGTTCGTGCAGCAAGGATCGAGGCTGTGCAGTTTAGGGTCGTGCAGCACGGATCGAGGCTGTGCAGTTTAGGGTCATGCATCACAGATCGAGGCTGTGCAATTTAGGGTCATGCAACACGAATCAAGGCTGTGCAGTTTAGGCTCGTGCAACACGAACCGTGGCGGTGTAGCTTAGGGTCGTGCAACACAGACCGAGGCTGTGCAGTTAATGGTCATGCAGCACGGACCGAGGTTGTGCAGTTTAGGGTCGCCAGCACAGACCGAGGCTTTGCAGTTTAGGTCATGCAGCACATATCGAGTCTGTACTTTTTAGGCTCATGCAGCATGGACCGAGACTATGCAGTTTAGGGTCGCGCATCACGGACCGAGGCTATGTAGTTTTGGATCGCTGCATGGATTGACGCTGTGCAGTTTAGGGTTGTGCAGCACGGACCCAATCTGTGCAGTTTAGGATCATGCAACATGGACCTAGGCTGTACAGCTTAGAGTCATGCAGCACGGACTGAGGCTGTGTATTTTAGGGTCGTGCAGCACAAACCAAGGCTGTGATGTTTAGGGTCATGCAGCATGGACCGAGGCTGTGCAGTTTAGGGACGTGCTGCACAGATCGAGGTTGTGCAACTTAGGGTCATGCAGAATGGACTGAGTTTGTGCAGTTTAGGGTTTAGGGTAATGTAGCACAGATCGAGGTTGTGCAGTTTAGGGTCGTGTAACGCGGGTCGAGGCTGTACAGTTTAGTGTCATGCAGCACAAACCAAGGCTGTGTAGTTTAGGGTCGTGCAGCATGGACAGAGGCTGTGCAGTTTAAGGCCGTGCAGCACGAACTGAGGCTACGCAGTTTAGGGTCGTGCAGCGTGGACCGAGGCTGTGCAGTTTAGGGTCTTACAACACGGACCGAGGCTGTATAGTTTAGGGTCGTGTAGCACAGACCGAGGCTGTGTAGTTTAAGGTCATGCAGCACGGACTGAAGTTTTGTAATTTAGGGTTGTGCAGCTTAGATCGAGGCTGGCTCGCCATGTAGGTGTAGCTCCATGGGCAATAGGTCTGTCGATGGCGATTCTACTCCCTGGGGATAACATCATTAAGACCATTCACAAACTATAGGCTTTGATTGATATGGTGACTTGATGAAGGCTGGTCAACAGAGGTAGACTTCACTAGGGTTTAAAAGAGGTAAGCATACTCTTTGGAGAATTGGCTTATGATGATAAACAGACTCCCTGGGGATAAGATAGCTAGGTGTGAAATAGTCTCATCGGGAATTGAAGAGGTAAGAATGACCTTAACCCCACTAGGGATGATGGGCTGCAATATGGGTGTGACTCCTACTGGGGGATCAGGGATAGCTCCGGACTTCATTTGGGGAGTCTCAGTTTGGGTGCAACGGCTCGTGTGTAACTTCACTGGGGATGACACATCGTGGCTCGGGTTCAACTTCACTAAGGGTAGTGGTAGGCCATACATTGCTTGAAATACGGTCGGCCGCATATGTAGCGCTAATGGTCTATTGAGAATATTCAATCGATGTTGAGTTCTCACAACATAACTGGCACTGTGTTGTTAAAGACCGACCGTGATGTTATCTGAAGTCAACTGGCACTAAGTTAATCGGTGGTAGGGTTTTATTTGGAAACTCACCCGGTGCTAAGTCAACCGGCAATAGGGTTGTATTTGGAAACTCACCCAGCGCTAAGTCAACCGGCACTAGGGTCGTCTTGAAATTTACACCCGGCGCTAAGTCAATCGGTGTTGGGGATGAGAGTTACCTCGGGCCTCGGGTTGAGGCCCGACCCAGCAAGTCGTTGCTTCGCTTCCTTTGGATGCAACGGGAATTTTGAGTTTGTGAGGGGCATTTGAGGGCAGTATAGTCTATATAAGGGGGTAAAATCTTGTTTTCCCTTATTTTTCACCAGGGATAAAAACTTAAGCAACAAATTCCTTTAACAGGGAGGAGAGGGTGTTCTCGGTTGCAATTTCGGCAAGCAATAAGACTTCAACAGGAGTTTTGTAGGGAAAATTCTTCGACAAACAGCAGGATTTCGGCAAAGGGTCTTGCAGACAAAACCTTCGACGTTCAGACTTTGACTAGAATTGGCGAAGTTGCAGAGAGAGTAGCAGGGAGAGGATAATCCTTCCGAAAGTTTTCTGCGAAAGAGGAAATTTCGGGTGCGGTTTTCCTTTTTGGTAGGGATTTTTAAGGGTTTCTCGGTAATTGCGGAAGTTTTTCGGCACTGCTCGTGGTGTTGCAGAAGTTTTTGGGAACTTAGGGGAACTTTACAGGAGTTTTCCGGTGAAATTCCGGTGACACTCAGGCCAAAAACACGGGCGGGAAAGTTCTTCAGTGGGTTTTCAACAATTAGGAAAAGTTTCGACGGGAGACAAACGGTCGCAGGAGGTGGGCAGTATGTTATAGGAGGTGAAACGTCGTGGGGAAGGCATACGGATGTGACGGTTTGGCGTTTGTTCTTGGAAATCATGTTATTATCAATCGCTGGTGTGTGAGGCAGCACCGAAAGACGTGGAGAGGTTATCAATCGGTGTAGCTAAGTTCGAGGTGTCACGAGCATGATTCATGGCTCGTGCGAGAGATTCGATCTCAGTCAGCACTGGCCTTGAACAAGCTCAACCTTCACTAGGGTGTTGGCAACCTCAACCAGCGCTCAATGCTGAAAGACTCAACCGGCGCTAGTTTTTGGCGCTCAGCCTGTGCTGAGTGCTGAAAGACTTAACCGGCACTACTTGTTGGTGCTCAACTAGCGTTGAGTGCTGAAAGACTTAACCGGCGCTCAACTAGCGTTGAGTACTTGAGAAGCTCGATTGGTGCTGAGTGTTTGTCAAACTCACACGACGATAAGTGTTTGACAGGCTCAACCGTCTCTGTTTCAGTTCCTTAACAGCTTTTGGGAGTGAACTAGTTAGTCTATTTGCAATGGATGGTTCTTCTTACCAAATACCTGATGTGATGATGCTCTCAAGGGAAGGAGAGATCGGCACCCGTGATTTTACGGGTGAAGTTTTATCTAGGGGTGAACCCATTTAGCTGACCCAGCTAGTGTGCAAACCAGAATGGCCCCCCATAGTGTTACATTCAATACTGACCTTGTATGCTTTGAAGTGCGGGAGGGCAATGATGGCAACATCTGTATTGAAGAAAGGATGGCACTTCTTCATTGTATGCATCAAAAAATAGCTTCCGGGGAGAACTTGCCCACCTCGGGGAAGCAAATGGTCCAGGTGAAGGGATTACTTAGGTGGTCAGGAGAAGTCCCCTGGATTCAGGGAGAGCACCAATATCTGAAGGGATACACTTCCTGGAGTGCCAAGGTATTGGCTTCATATGGAAGCACTCTTGAGCGTGCTTCGCTATTAGCAGCGATCCAGTGTTCAGGCAGCTACTACTACTGTTGCTCCAATACCGTAAAGGTAATGCTAGAGACGTGGAGCCATGTATGTAATACTTGGCTTCTTGGTCATGGTGAAGCGAGAATCTCTTTACTAGACCTTCACTTCATTGGAGGTCTCCCGATGATCGGGGCTATGTACGACAAGTTTATGCCCCTAAACGCAATCATCTTTGGTGGTGCGAACTTGAGGGGTGAAGAGCTGTCGTCTAGTCTTCCAAAGATCTTTGAGGCTTATCAGTCGATTGTTGGCCGATCTACCAATGGAAGGGCCACCTTTACAGAATGCGTGAAATTCTTTTGCGGGGATTACCCTGAGGGTGGTCAGGGTCCTGCAAAGGGGAAAGGGAAGGCAGTTGCGAAAGAGACACCTCCCATATATCAAATCGAGACCGACGATGACCATGTCTTCTTGGCTGCCTACCTAGCCTTATTCTTGTGCAAATTCGTGTTCCTTGACTGGGGGGACGACATTAGGCCAGGGGTACTATATGTGGCATGCAACATAGATAGAGGGCGTGAGTATGCCCTTGCTAAGCCAATCTTGTTCAATATATACCATGGCATGAGGGCATTGAAATTCATTGTTTGTGACTGTCCCTTCAATTGTGTGGAGTTACAGGGTGGCCGCACGGGAATAATGTGCGGCTACTCCTGTTTTCATCTTTTTTCTATAACTTCTTCCTGGAGTGTCCATTCGAGCTAAAATTTGACCCTTGGGGGATTTCAATTGTACCAGATCTAATGGTGGTGGTCTCACAGCAATTTGAGTAACAAAAAATGTAGCTCTAGTTATAGAGTCCTTGTCAGTGTGCTAAAAGCCAATTCTGCCAGAACTGTTCCTCAATTTGCACTGCCTTAGACATATCACAATGCACCAAAAATTGGTAGGAGAATTTTGAGAGGCCTCATGAAGATCTTGACATGTTCTGGGGCTATTATGAGACTGTTAGAACCTCCCCTGTTTGATAGGCCTTTATTGAGCAGGGGCCCCATATTGATGAAAAATATCTTCTAACAAAGAGGTTTAAGCCAACTTTAAACCCGGGGTTTCCAAAGAGTGCCTCTCACAAATAAGAAATGACCATGAGGTCCAGAATTTCAAACGACGATGGGCCGGATAGGGTCGGGCTTGATCTGAGATCGAAGCCAAACTGAGACACATTGCCGCGCGCTTCTCACTGTCGTCCGTGTTTTACACCACTGTGCACTTCTTACTACTGTGCGCATTTAGATGTCCCACACTTTTTACCACCGCGTGCTTCTCACTACCGTGCGCATTTTGATGCCACGTACTTTTCATCGTCGTGTCCATCTCACTGCCATCCACACTTTGATGCCTTAAACTCTTCACCGCTGCATGTTTTTCACTGTCGTGCGTGTTTTGATGCCATGCAATGTTCAACATCAAGCACAGCTTTCTGCCGACTGCGCTTCTTACTGCTAAGCATGCCACTTTTGTGCTGCCGTGCACAACCTTTTACCGCTACACGCATGCTTTTTGCATGCACTTCCAAGCACGCCTTCCATAATTGGTCCGTCCGTGTGCGCACCAGCAGGTTTGGCCCTCATTACCTTTCCGTCACCAGCAAAGGATCACCCTTGGTTCTTAATTCCTAAGTGATTCCATTTCCACCTACCATCCCTCATTGGGCCACCATCACCATCTGAACCCACTGCTCATTAATGGTCTCGACCATTTCATCCCCAGTGATTCAGACCACCATCCACAGGCCCATTCCCCATGGAGCCTCGTCCACTTTACATCTCCTAGTAAGTCCAACCCTCACTGAAGACCCACATACATGGTGACTCATACACGGTCCACCTATATGACCTTAAACTATAGTGCACGTCCTGGTCGCATGATGCTAAACTATTTTATGCAACGGTCCAGCTATATAACCCTAAACTATAGTGCACATCCTGGCCACATGACACTAAACTGCTTTGCACAACGGTCTAGTTGTATGACCCTAAACTATAGTGCATGTCCTGGCTGCATGACATTAAACTACTTAACATAACGGTCGAGTTGCATGACCTTAAACTGCATCACACGTCCTTACTGCATGACGTTAAACTGCTTCACACAATGGTCCACTTGCATGACCCTAAATTGTAGCACATGTCTTGGTCGCATGACGATGAACTGCTTGGCACAGTGGTCCAACTGTATGACCCTAAAACTATAGTACATGTCCTGGCCGCATGACGATAAACTGCTTTTCACTGTGGTCCAGCTGTATGACCCTAAACTATGGTGTACATCTTGGCCGCATGACGTTAAATTGCTTTACACAATGGTCCAGTTACATGACCTTAAACTATAGCACACGTCCTGACCGCATGACGTTAAACTGCTTTGCCAAAGTCCCAGAGGCATGACCTTAAACACGCCCCCACAAAAAACAAGGGCATGGTGTAAACCTGAAAAGGGAATGCCATGAGTACAAATGACGGATGGACATGGTCATAAAACCATGAGTAAGAGCGCTCCGTAAAAATTAAAACCGGGCACGGTACTGTGAGTAAAAAGGGAAAGAAGGCAGACATGGCCATTAGATCATGGGAAAAAAAGCCTAAAAATAACGAGGTTGGTGAAAACTGTCTTTTCGGTACCACTTCCCCCAGTCCAAGTGAAAACCCACAAACGGTGCGTGGACCAATAAAAGCAGGTGATGCAACATTCATCTTCACAGGTAGCTTCAGCCAACATTTCAAGAAAAATACTCGATAGCAGAATACCCTGTTATCAATACCTAAAAACAAGATCACTCACAAGGCAAGAAACTGTCAACTCAGGTCAAGCAAACCTGGTGATGCTGCAAACAACGCCATTCATATGTCCAACAGGGTGTAGACATTAAATTCATCCCTCAACATCCACGATAGGCAAGAAACTGTCAAACTAGGTCAATACCTGCCTACAGCAACTGCGGTAGAGCCTGTTCAAGGCCGCCTCAACAAAACCCCTCCCTGACCGGACCAAACATTTGGGTAGGCCAACAAAAATCCCCTGACTGAACTGGACAGGACGAGACCTCAAAGGTACGGTAGCAATAAACAATGCCACCAAGATGTTCAATAGGATGTACACTTTAAAATCATTCCTCACAGGCAAGAAACTATCATACCAAGCACCATACAAACCTGGTGTGGCTGACAACAATGCCGCAAAGATGCCCAATAAGGTGTAGACTTTAAAATCATCCCTCTCTAGCAAGAAATTGTCATACCAGGCATCCTAAAAACCTGGTGTGGCTGCCAACAATGTCGCCAAGATGTCTAACAGGGTGTAGACTTTAAAATCATACCTCAAAATCTCTTCCCCCTCCCACAAACGCCTCTATGTCTGAGCACCTTGGTCACCCCATTGGGAAGCAACTTCACACAACTACCCCTTCGGCGAATGTGTTAATCCGATGACCAAGAAGTTTCGTTTTTTTAAGGCTGAAGACCAGTTTTATTCTGAATGTTACCCTTCTCGCTTCTCTCGAATGATAATATTCAGCGGGCCAAGTTGTTTAATGGTATTTTTTAAACACTTGTATCCCCATTTCTAATAAAGAAAAAAGACATTTGCGACCTAGGTATGCAGGTACCAAAGTGCCGGTGGACTATGGAAGCTGAAGGATAATAAGCCTTGATATAGAAGTGAAATTTCCAGTAGTCTTAGAATGGCCCAAGAAGGATCAAGAATGTTGATAAAGGTCCCCTAAGAATGCCTGCTAAGTTTATTCGCAATCTGACGAGTTTAAGACAGTGTAGATGCATAAATAGGTTTGGGAAAACCAATTTCTATCACTTGAAATAGACCTTATAACTACAGCCCTATTGTCAGAGAATCAAATTACTATGGGATCACCACCATTGGATCCAAAACATCGGAAAACCCCTAAGAACCAAGTTTCGACTTGATTAGACGTTTTTGAACCAAGTTATGACCAAAGTCCCTGAAATGGGTAGGTCACACGCTATTACCGTGCACCCTCGGTACACCAGTTTCCATTAATAGAAACTGCGTTCATGGGTTTCGGGATAAATAGTGAAAGACCGTCTCTCTCATCCCAATTCGGATCAAGCTCAAAATTTACGAGCATGTTCGTCTCGTCGACCCGAGCATTTTGATATGTGGCACGACCATGTCGTGGCCCAAGCAAGGAGAAAAACACGAGCGAAGATTGCAATTCAAGGCAGGGTTGCAGGTTTTCCAGCAAGAGCACACCTCGATTGAGCGGCCACATCATGATGCTCGCACATCGAATCGATCCGAAATTAGACCCATTACGAGCTCAAGGTTTGAGGCTTCATCAGAGCCAAACCTCGCACGTGATGGGTGGTCAAATTTGACGTGCGACGAGTAAGAAGTTGCTGCAGCCACTAGAAACTAAATTTCGGCCAAAAGATCAAAAATGGAAAAAGGTCATTCGGGCACTAAATCAAGCCACGTTTGTCGCCAAATGCTCACGACAACTTGTTCGTCGATATTCAGTGAATAAATCATCAAAGAACATCAAGAAATCCAGATAGTCTTTTGTTTACCCTAAAAAATTAAAGAGATCTTGAAATGTAGATCACTCAGACCTGATTTGTGGCGGAGCCAGCATGATCTAAGATTTCAAAACACGATTTTCAATCCAAACAAATCAAAGCTAGATCAAAATAAAATAAATCCAATGAAAAAAAAGAGGAAATGAAGGTGAAGAGAATACCAGACCGGCCTAGACTTCCAGAGCCTTCGAGGGCTCGCCCGTATTACAACCTGTTCCTTTTGCCCTTCTGGTCCAGAAGTCGATCAGCAAGTCTCTGGTGGTAGTTGTGCCCTGAAAAATGGTTTAGAACTAGGGTTCTTAAGCTTAGGTTAGATAGAGTTTTCTCTCTGAGTTTTTCTCTAGGAACTTTATCTTTCTCTGGTTCTCTCTCTCTCTCTCCTAGGGTTTCTATCTCTAGCGTTTTTTCTTTTTCTCACGTCCCCCACCTCAGCTTCTTCATCCGTCCCCCCTAAATGTTCCCCGAAAGATGCTAAAAGGGGGGAAATTTGTTGGGGAGAATATCTTTCGATAACCAACCAACAAACTCAGTAAAAAACTTGTTTTAGAGTTCTCGGATCTGGGCGGCATGGGGCATGTCGCCTGGGAGGCACGGGTCGTGTCGCCTGGGTGGCACACCCCATGTCACCCAAACCAAAACTTGTCGAAATTGAATTTTTTTTTCGTTTCAGGTGTGTTCCTCGGCCTCTTGTGAAGCTCTCAAAGAAAATTGGGGTCAAAACGAATTTTGTTTTCCTATTTTTAATGATTTTTTTGATAAAAGGGAGCATTTACATAAATCTGGGTCAAAACAAGGTTTACAGGGTTCTGAGCAGGAAAACTGGTTCCGAATCACAAGGTAGGCTATATGAACTATGGATTTCGGTTTACTAGAATATATGTGGTCCTAAGGGTTCAAAAAACCACAGAATTTGCCAGATTTAAAATGGGGTGTCTACAGTTGCCCCTCTTTGGCACTCCCTGTCATTCAAGGGACAGGTGAGTGGCAAAGAAGTAGACACTCTGGTGTTCCGTGTCCTTCGAGGGGAAAACAAATGCGCACTCCCTATCCTTCAAGGGGAAAGCAAACGCGCAGTCCCTGTCCTTCGAGGGACAGGTGAGTAGCAACAGCAGACTCTCTGACACTCTCTATCCTTCAAGGGACAGGAGAATGTCAAAGATGAATTTCATCCCGACATCACGTAGGCAGATGGCACACCAACTATCCCTCCAAGCCATTGCACTCCCATGCTCACCCACCTAGAGCATTTTCTTCCTAGGGTTTTGGCGTGAGGTGTCGGTGAGCAACACAAGCTTGAAACTCGAAGTGGATTTTACAGCCATGCCACTTGACCTCAAGGGTTTTCTCAGTTTGAAATTTTTTAACCCTGGCAATTTCTTTGATTTCCTAGGGGTTTCCTATGGCTGTCTACAGGAGAAGGCTTTCTATAGGATGAGATTTGTCTAAGCAATTCCAAATAGAGAGGCAAGGCAGCAACGCGGTGTTCATCATATACGGGTGTCCAAGCTCCTTCATTTTTACAAGTCCTTTTATAAATTTTTGAATGTATGAACGGATATGAAACAAAACCCGGAGCAGGGACAGACTACAATTTTAACAAAGAAATTAAAGTTTTTGAAAACACAAGACATATAGTGAAAAACTTATTAAAAAGAGAAAGATATTTCGAAAAATAAATTTTGGTTAGCAGTTTTAACTCATGCAACCATAGAGCCCTTAAGCAGTTTAACGTCATACATCGATGGACGGTACACCAGACCCTTTTACGTCATACAAAAATCGAAGTTTGAACAAGGTGGTTGTGCCTTGAACACATTAAACAACGTGGTTGTTCCCTGAACACATCCGACATTTTGCTACATACGCGGCTAGACGTTACCTATCCTATCTCGGCTCTTTTATGTCGTACGAGTTTGACGTTGTACTGGATATACCAGACCTTTAACGTCATACGGGGCTAGATGTTTGACCAGGTTGGTTGTGCCCTAAACATATTGAACAGAGTGGTTGTTGCCTGAACACATTGAATAGGATGGTTGTGCCCAAAACACATCCGACATTTTACGTCATATGGGGCTAGACGTTACATGTCTCGATTCTTTAACGTTGCACGAGTTTGACATTTTTTTTGTCTCAGCTATTTAACGTCACACGAGTTTGATATTTTTCCTGTCTCGGCTATTTAACGTCGCACAAGTTTAACGATTTTCCATTGAAATAGGGTGGTTGTGCCCTAGATCGGACTTTGGTTGGCAGTTTAGGCTCACACCACCGAGGAGTGTTCTCTCTTTTTAATTTTTTTTTTTTTTTTTTTGAAATTTTGGAAACTTGGTTGGTAGTTTAGCCTCATGCCACCGCGGATTGTTTTTATTTTTTTTAATTTTTTGAAATTTTTTGGAAAATTGATTGGCAGTTTAGGCTCATGCCACTGAGGAGCGTTTTTATTTTCATGAATTTTGTTGTTTGAATTTTCTGGAAAATTGGTTGGCAGTTTAGGCTCATGGCACCCAGGAGCGTTGTCATTATTATTTTCATTTATGTTATTTTATTTTTGAAATTGGTATAATTGAAAATTGGTTGGCAGTTTAGGCTCATGTCACAATGGAGCATCTGACAGGATGTCCGAAACCAACGTGCTTCAAAATCAATTGAAAACATATTATTTCAAAAAGTCATTTTATAAACAAGATGATTTTTTATTATTAAAATGTCCTGGGATCAGATTGGGACAAAATTTGCAACAAATTTGGGCGACACGGGGCGTATCGCCAGGGCGGCACGGGACGTGCCTCCCACCCAAATTTTTATTTTTTATTTTTTATTTTTTATTTTATTTTTATATCTGAGGTAGGCGACACGGGTCATCTCGCCCAGGTGAAATGTTTTTGATTAAATGAGGTGGGCAACACGAGACGTGCTGCCCATATGCAAATTTTTTATTTTTTATTTTTTTTAATAACTGAGGTGGACGACATAGATCGTGTCGCCCGGGCAGCGTGAGACGTGCCGCCCATATGAATTTTTCGTTTTTTTTTTTTATTAAATGAGGAGGGTGACATGGTTCATGTCACCCGGGCGGCACATCCATATGCAAAAAAAAATTATGTATTATTATTATTTTTTATAATTTAGGTGGGCGACACGGGTCGTGTCGCCCGGGCTGCATGAGATGTGCCACCCATATGAATTTTTTTTTTATTTATTTTTTTAATAACTAAGGTGGGCGACAAGAATCCTGTCGCCTGGGCGGCAAGAGACGTGCTGCCCATATGAATATTTTTTAAAATATATATATATATATATATATATATGTTGGTGACACGAACTGTGCTGCCCAGCCCAGGTTGGGCGACAAGGACCATGTCGCCCGGGTGGCACGAAGTCTGCCGCTAAGCCCAGGAGGGTTTTTAAATAAAAGGGGTGGCTCTCCCCCATTTTTCCTTCACTTGCTATGGGGTCTCACCCCCTTCTTTTGTTTTTTGATTTCAAACTTTCCAACCCTATCCTATTGGGTTTTCCTCGAAAATTCCATTTGAAACAAAAAAAGGACTGATTATCGAGGATGGACGGCGAGGAACGTCAGTGAACACTCGGATCTGGTCATATCCCGTGAACAAAGGGGCAAGAGAAGGTAAGCCTCCAGCTTTTGAATTGTTTGATGAAATGCTCAAATGAATGTTGGCTTGTTAACTTTTTTTTTTTTTTTAAGGATTGCACATCACCTGCTTCGACTTGGGAGGGCCTCAAAAACAATGATCTTGTTTTCCAATTTCCGAAATAAAAGATGACTTGTAAAGATTTTATGGAATACTTTTGTTGTGATCAGATTTTTTTCGAAAAAGATGCACAGACATGCCCGAAATCTTTATTCGAAATGCTTCTGACATGCTCGTGAACTGTTCAGTAATTTTGGATGACTGTCTCTGCCCCCATAGTCTAGGGATGGTAGGACAACTATATTGCACCTTTGGGTGTAAAATGATCAAAATACCCCCCCAGTGCAAAATGACCAAAATACCCTTGAGGATAAACTCTACCTTTTGGGGTAATTTTGAATGATTGTTTCTGCCCCCATAATATCGGGATAGTAGAATAACCATATTTCCCCTCTCCGTGTAAAATGACCAAAATACCCTTGAGTGTGAACTCTACCTTTTGGGGGTAATTTGGAATGGTTGTTTCCTAAAAAAATAGGAGAAATTAAAGAAATAATTACCCTATTAAGAATTGTCGAAATAATAAACTTAAAAAAATTTAAGGGTGTTGCTATGGGGAAAATTTATTCATTAAGAATTATATAGGGAAATTATTGGTAGCAAGTAGAAGAAAAACAAAAAATTAAGAAACTCACCTCTAACTGTCCACGTAACTTGAAGCATTTTATAAATGACAACTCCACCTTTCCCCCCCAAAGAAGCCTTACGTAATTTGCCTGTGTAGAAAAAAGCATGAAAAGTAAGCCATATGAAAAATAGTGTTAGAAAATGAATTAATTGTAGCAAACATGAAATTTGTAGTCCATTGTTGCAATTAAAACTCAAACAGAATTCATTGGTACTTAATTAACCAAAATTTTAAAATCAAATCATTACGATTTATGATCATCTTATCACGATCGTTGATTTGTATTAGCGCCAAGTTAGCATTGTTAGATTGTTAGGGCTGGACATGAGAGGGAGATAGAGATAAATGCCTACGTGTGAGACCACATTGAGAGAGAATTTTAATTATAATAAAATTAGGAATCAATATATATTAATAGCATATTTGTATTGTCAAAAAGTCCCTCACAAAAACTTTATGGGTTAGTAATTATATTTATTACAAATAGCATTACATTACAAAAGGTGTAATTATAAGTTATTTTTTAATTATTATATATTCACGAATATAATTAATTTTAGGAAACTTTATTTGTCTAATTTTATGCCGTTGTGCCTGGTCACATGCATTTTATTTTGCTTCTTAGGCAATAGTTTAAAAGTATTGCAGGCTCAATCTAAATGGAAATAAGACTTCATGAACATGTTACTCTAATATTTAGTTATGGCAAAACCTTGAAGAGTGCATTCTTGCAATATATCATTTGATCTATTACCAATTATATAGTGCAAATTAGATTGTCTAGCTCTTGATATTGTTCTCAAAGAGAAATAAACACTGATTCAAAATTGGATGTTTCATCAAGTTAAATGTACATTTTCTCGCTGGGTAAAACCAGAGGTATCATTAAGACTCTAGCTTTTGGAATATAGTCCTCCACTTAACCCAGCCATCAAACTACGAAAAGAGAAAACATGAAAGGAGCTTAAGAACAAACATGGAATTGTATTAAAAATCACGTCTTAGAATTATAGATAAAGCGTAATCTTTGTAGATGCACAAGTCGGTGTTTAGATGCTTACGATCTTTCCTGCTCATTTTCTTTTGAATATATCACCTAGTGGCTCTAAAGTTGATACTAAAGTTTCAGAAGAAATAAATCCTCCCAAATAGCTTATTTGCTTGATGTAATAAATGTAATTTTGCTCCTACATAAGCATGGTACACTGTAATCAATTTTAAGCTTGGATAAACATAGCATATAAGGAGCCTTTCTTCATAGCATTGCCATGTGGTAATCTTACCTACATTGAATAAGTATTTTTGTATTACTCATGGAGTTTATGAGTTTGAAAGCATTCAACTATGTATAAATTCATTATTGCTTCACTTCCATGGTATCGCAACTCCATGGTTACAAACATGGAAAATTACATGCATACCATAAAAGATGTAGAATTATACAGAGGTCCAATGTTTTCCTAATTTTATATAGAGGTTCATCTCCTATATATGTTTTCAAATTTTTCCCTCGATTCGACGTTCCTAACATCAAACTGGCTTTTATTTTATTTACTTTTTGATTTTTCTAAAATGTAGGGTTGTGACCTTTGTTTGGAGGCACTTCAGACAAGTTCAATGTCTGAAATATCAAACTGCCCTAAAGCTGAGTAGTTCGAGGTTTGAAACTTTGAACTACCTCAATGGGCCAGTCCAATATTTTAGACATAGGGCTGTCATTAGGTGTCTTCTTTTTTTTCCGACAAGTAGAAGGGGTGAAAACCCTAATTTGAACCATTCTTCACATCCTCAGGAACCCAAACCGCCCCACACTCCCAACCCCACCCCCTATTCCCTCAAAACCTCTCTCTATCCCCATACTCTTTGGGATTTAGCACTCTATTGTTCTACTCAAGTTGCATCGGAAGTCTGAATTATGTACATTTTTATTTTTTTTTATTTTCTTTTTTTATAGTGGCACTCTAAGGTTCCAGTCATCCATGGAATTGGAGCTCTAAGATGGTTACAATTCAATCATATTCATCATCCTTCCAAGGAAGTTATCGTTATATATTATTTGCCAAAAAGATTATTTTGTTCAATGATTATGCCATTGTAAATATGAGAAGATTTTGGGAGGACAATTCTTCATATTTCCAATTAAAATTTTTATTTTTCAGTCTGTTTTTAATGAACTTATGCCATTGTAAACAATAGTATTTTTAATTTGTAAAAAATACTGTTTGTGAAAACTATTTAATAATATTTTAAAGGTTTTAAAGTACGAATATTAGTTGTTCAAGAAATATTGAGAGAAAAGGCATCCTTCCGCATTGTTTTCTTTTACCACTACTCCCCCAAGTAAAAATGATATATATATATATATATATATATTTTGATCCATGTTATATCACTAGCTTCTTTTTTTTTTGTGCCGGACCAAAAAATTGAGTTTAGCCTGGTACAAAAAATGTGCCACACCGGTCCGACACATTAATTTCAAAAGCATGTTCAAAATATAATCAAGGGGGGGGGGTGTCTAGAAAATACAGTCAAGGGGTTTTCAATAATTTTCCCAAATGTTAACTATCAATTTATAAGAAAAATTTGATTTTTTTAAAAATGGATGAGATAACAGTAAATTAAACAATTAGTTATTACTACAGATAGAGTGATTTATTAAAAATGCTTTGTACATGGATTGATAGTGGAATATAAGGAGATTGATGTTCTTAGGAAATCTAAACTAACTCATTCTCTTAGTATGAGAATTTACAAAAATTAGAGTGAAAAACAACAGAGAAGAAATCAAACTCCTATATATTCTCTCCTAATAATAGAGAATAGCCATTGTGGTATGTGTTTTGTACATAACATTAGTTTAATATATTTTTTGTATTTTCTCTTTTGTATGATTTTATTTTATTTTTAATTAATATATATCATGGTAAAATGATTGAATTTTGGCTTGGGATTTTCAACATTTAATATATGGAAAACTAAAATTTTAAGTGCAAGTATCCTTTATTTTATATATAATTGTCTCAAACAGAAAAGACATTTAAGATTTAAGGATAAACAACTTTCATTTTCTGCTCATTATTTTTAATTATTTTTGAAGTTACCATTATAGAGTACTTTTACTTTTCAATTATTTATAACAAATACATGAGCTATTACAATAAATACTTAAAGTTTTAAAATTATGAATGCTCTTTGTTCTGGAAATAAATATTCACAATTTAAAATAAGATGATTAAATTTTAGGAAAGAGACATAAAAAGTCCCACTTACTCTATACTTTTAAGAAAGAATTTATAAATTGCTTGGAGTTAAATATATAAAATTAGAATTACAGATAATCATGTGTTCACTTAAAAAGCTTCGAATAGATATGGATCAAGTACTAAAAAATAGATGATCTAGGGATTCTAAGCTAAGTCATTCTTTCAATGAGATTTAAGCAAAGATTATTTGTTTTTTATCATGGAAAAACTCTTAAATCTATGTTGAACTACTAAGCAATTCATTTTTGTTAGGTGTTTATTATTATAACAAAGTTGGATGTATAATCGTAGAAAAGTTCTTTAATATGCTAAACTACTTAGGTTGTATAAGTTGATTGGTATAGCAAAGTTGGATGTTTCGGTCATATCAAGAGCTTGGAATAGATATGGATCTAGTATCGGGAAAGAGATGATCTAGGGATTCTAAGCTAAGTCATTCTTTCAAAGAAAGATTTAAGCATGATTATAAAGTTGTTTATCATGGAAAAGCTCTTAAATCTATGTTGAACCACTAAGCAATTCATTTTTGTATAGGTGTTTATTGTTATAGCAAAGTTGAACGCATGATCGTAGAAACATTCTTTACTACGCTTAACTACTTAGGTTCATTTATATTGTATGTGTTGATTGGTATAGCAGAGTTGGATGTTTCGGTCATAGATAAGTTTTTAAACCATGCTTTAACTTCTAAGCAATTTATTTGTATTATATATGTTGTTTGGTATTGAGGATTTAGATGTTATGATTAGAGAAATGTTCTTAAAACCATGTTGAACTTCTAAGCAAAACATATAATATTATGTTATCTTTTCTAATTAGAGACAAGCTATTTAAAAAAATGCATCTATATATCAATGTTAGTACTCCATCTATATCTTTGGTTAGAATATAGAAATATTTGTTTTGCTTAAAGTGTCATTCTTTGATGCATTAAGTCAATTTAATTTTCAATAATGTTTGTTCTAGTTTAAGTAAATATTTTGTGTTTTAGATATTATGGCACATCAAGGTGATCTTGATGGAGGAGCAAATGACAGGGTTCTATTATACTTGAAAGACAACTACATCTGTCATTCTCAAAATCCTATCCAGCATGCAGATTAACTTGCAAGCAAGTTGATCTACAAGGTCTTTCTAATGGATTCAAGTCATTGAAATCACATCGGGTCTTTAACTCATACTTGAAGACTGCTTTTATGCATGTAATTTGTTGTGGAGATTGGAGACATGGACTGCTTCATTGGGTCGACTGGGAAGAGACATCCAAAAAATTCAATAAGTACTAAAATATTAGGATTTAAATACCGGGATATGCAAGTCAAAATTATTACCTAATCTTAGTTGATGGACCACAAGATGGACCGACACCAGCTACAATTTGCTCATGTTCCCGTATTGGTGGTTTGAACGGATGCTTTGCATCACACAAGTGAACATTAGAAGCTACCAACATCATACATGCCACATCTTTGTTGTCATTTAATTTTAGTAAGTCCATGTTTGTCCATGTTTGGCGAATGTTTTTTTTTACATAATTGTTACATTGTTTAGGTTGGATCGTGTGATAATCTGCATATGTACCTTTTCATTACTCTAATGTATTATTCCCTCTATACAGTGTGAGTTTGAGATTCCCGCCCTTGTAGTAAATCCATCCATCATTAAGGTTCGATCAAAGGAACTATCATAACCACAAAGCAACCTCATTCTATTAATGGGCATTATTAAAACTTAACTAATAAATATAAAATTAAGGTGAGGTGGCCCCAATCAAAGGATACTCTGGAGCCTAAATCCCCAAACAAATCACCTTTTAATATTGTTACACAAAATTGAACAAAATTCACTGCGTAAAAATATGAATATTGTGCCTCAAAAGAAAAAAAAAATTTACATGGCTTCATGAAATGAGAAATGAATGAGAACCTATTGACTAGAAAAAATGACAAAAGAGAAGAAGAATGACTGCAATAGAACTTCTCAGATTCAAAGAGGAAAATTCAATATGGAAAATGTGGTTTTCAAGTGGATAGATCTTTTTCTTAATGGACATTATTAAAACTTAACTAATAAATATAAAATTAAGGTGAGGTGGCCCCAATCAAAGGATACTCAGGAGCCTAAATCCCCAAACAAATCACCTTTTAATATTGTTACACAAAATTGAACAAAATTCACTGCGCACAAAATTGAACAAAATTCACTGCGTAAAAATATGAATATTGTGCCTCAAAAGAAAAAAAACATTTACATGGCTTCATGAAATGAGAAATGAATGAGAACCTATTGACTAGAAAAAATGACAAAGAGAAGAAGAATGACTGCAATAGAACTTCTCAGATTCAAAGAGGAAAATTCAATATGGAAAATGTGGTTTTCAATTGGATAGATCTTTTTCTTAATAGAAAGGTAAAAGTGGGAAAATAACAATTCAAGATAAGAGAGAAAGACCAAACACCAGAAAACCCACATATTTATATAGAATTTGAGTAACTGATAACTAGTAAAAATGAGGATAAATCCTAAATAGAGCAACTATTTCCATTATAATCCTAAATCAAATTAACTCATATAACTACCACATCTGTGGTTGTATGCAATATGAACCCAAATGTTGTAAACTTCAATATACCAATTAAATCAAATTTATTGTTACATAATTTTAGATAAATTATTTTATTGGAATACAATATATACCTATAATTTTCTTAGATGGATGATGATTAGAATGAAATTGTAAACATCTAGAGCTCTATTTTCATAAATGATTGAAACTTTATCGTGCAACAATAAAACAAAGACATAAAATAAAAATAAAGAAATACCTAATTCAGGCTTCTAGTGCAACTTGAATATAGCAGTGGAGCGCTAGATCCGTAGGAGTTTGGGAAGAGAGAGAGAGAGATGTTATACGTCATTTTTGACGTAATTGTATCCTTGAGGCGAATAAGGAGAGAGTAAGTAGTAACCTGGTCCCGTCGGTACCCAAGACACCGCTAGACCGTGGGAACACTGCAACAATAAGCTTAAAACTGGACGACCTCTAAAGACACGTCAGAATGACCTCAACTTTCATGATAGGGTAGTTTTGGATGCCCTACGGTATGTCTGACAAGTTTTGATAATATGTGATGAAACTTGGTTTTCAAATTCAGTTCCTATCATGCTAAAAATAGACTATATAACTACAACCCTATTTCCTGAATCTTAAAACAATACTAGTCCACCGTCATTAGATTCAGAACATAAAAAAACCCCAGGGACCAAATTTGGGTTCAATCGAGCCTTCTGAGACCATTATGGACCTAACTTACCATAAAATGATGGGTTTTACACTATTGCGATGTAGCCTCGTTGAACTAAATTCCATTTATGAAAACTGTGTTTTTTTATTGGGGGATAATTTTCAATTGCTCATAACTCGCTTGTTTTGAGTCCAATCAAGCTCAAACTTGGGCACGAGCTAGATCTTGACGACTCGATCGTTTTGATATATGGCACGCATCATGGCATGCCCAAAATGAGAGAATTTCTATAGAGAAGATGAGCTCGAAAGCATGAAAATTCAAGTTTTATACAAAAGAACATCTCATACTTTGAGAGGCCCTAACTTAAGATCCCGATGGCGGATCAATTTAAATATGGGTCCGTTGCGAACGAATTGAGAAGAGCTACAATTTGGTATAACTTTTATGTATGATTGGAGATCAAATGACACAAATTTTGAGGTTAAAAATGACACGATTTTCGAATCGCTGGAATCCCATTTCCAGTGACTTCCCAAATTTGAAATATACTTAAACGAAAACCAAGTCGAACAAAATTTATTGCAAAATGATCGTGACAATGTCCTATTCAAATGAAGACTCAGAACGTCATAGATTGTGTCGGATTGGTCGTCAAGTAATGACAAAGTTTATAGACTTGGCTGGATTTTGGGTTCTTCCTAAAAAATCTATTTCAAGATGATCAAACGTCAACAATAGTTCAAGCATCGATTCTATGAAGATTGATCGCACGAATTACCATCGTAAGCGTTTGGAAAAGCTCCTGAAGTATAGTAATAGTAAGAGGCCCCTCATAGAAGGATGGTTTTGTCATTTATTGAAAAGACTTAGGGGTACTTTGGTTATTTGATTAAAAAAAGGGATTATTATTTTAATTAATTTAATATTATTTTTTGACAATCTTGGGTACTTTTGAGCATTCCACCCCTATTTAGTGGTTGCTCTATATAAGTAAACCCAAGTCATTTGTAAGAGGGCTTGAACTTTTTAACATTAAAAGGAGTATTTGGAGTGAATTCTTGCCTATTCTTTTGCTTTGTTCTCAAGTTCAAGCATTATGAGAGGAGAGAGAAACGTTCCTAGTGGGAGAAAATACTCCTAGATCACCATACACCATAGCCCCTTCCCTACACCATACACCATAGCTCTTTTCCTACACCATACACCACAACCTCTTCCCTACACCACATACCATAGTCCCTTCACTACACCATAGACCATAGCCCATAGACCTAAACCTTAGGCCTTAGTCTTAACCCAGGCCTAACCCTTCTCTCTCATGTGCATGCAAAGGGACTCATGGGTGTGCACCTAGGCTAAAACGCACCCTAAGTCCATTCTCTCTCCTCTCCCTCTCTTCCCTTTCTTTCTCTCTCCTCTATTTCTCTTTCTCCTTCTCTCTCTTTCTCTCTCTTCTTTACTCTCTTTTCCCCCTCTCTCTCTTACGTCCAATTTTTGGACCCGCACCTAAGGGCGGGTCCAGCTTTCTTGGCTTCCTTCTCTCTTCACTCTTGTTCCCTGCACTCATTTCCTTGCACACACCTAAACCTGCATCCCCAGGCACGCACCTAGCTCTGCACACTCGGGCACACCCCAAGCCCTACACCCTCCGTGCATACCCTCTCCCGTGCACACCTAGGCACACCCCAAACCTGGCGCACCCAGGCACACCTCTAGCCTAGGCATGCTCCTAACCTTGCGCACCCAGACATGCCCCTACCCCAGGCACGCTCCTAGCCCTGCGCACCCAAGCACGCCCCTAGCCGAGGCACGCGCTAAACTCTAACTCACACCCCTAACTCTAACCCCTACACGCCCCTTTATTTAATCATCTTTTCTATCTCTCTCTATCTATTGCTTCTCTCATTTCTTGAGCACTCAGCATGGGGTCGTCCTAAGATAGCGCCTTAGGGTTCTAATTTCCAGATTGCTACTCTAACCTCCATTTCGTACATTGGAGTCGAATCGCAAGAGATATTAATTCTCTTGCATTCGGTCACTTGGGTGAGGTCATTCTGAGTCAGCTTTCTTTAGAGTTCCGACTCTTTTGCTATTCTAACCACTAGGTCTCATAGTGCTTGAGTTGTAAGAAGCTTCCTTCTTCCTTCCCTCATTCGACCACTCATTCTTATCCCCTTCTTCTTTCTTTCTCCTTCTTATCACTTTAATTACCATATCCCGAACATTAGAGCCAGACACTGAGAAAGCCCACTAGAAAGGAACATTTTCATTCGAATTCTAATAGCAATTTTCAACAAAGAGCTGAGGTGAAGCGTTGAGTTTTGAGAGGGGCCCATGTCCATACCGCACTGTTGGACAGACAAAGGGCTTTCGTTATTAATCTAAGAGGGCAATAGCCTGGGCTTATCCCACGAACTCAAACCGCGGTGAGGTAGGTGCTCGAGTCTATCTCTTCATCGCATTAAAATCCTCTCCCAATTGGACATAACTATCCACAAGTGACACACGAGCCGCGCAAGCAACTCGCGCACTGTCACGCGGTTGTTCAAGAGGGGGTCTATTGGACCCAGGTCCTCGAGGGATGTTGGGCGAGGCAGATCCAAGCCCGACTAACTAGCGACTCCACTAAGAATAAGCTACCCTATAGTTGGTACGTACCGCTCTCAAACAAACATTTCATCGCTTTCTTTCTTAAAAACTGCTATGGAGTTTAATTGCACATTTCGTATCCGAATTGGGGATTTCATCATCCCCACATTCGTGATCTCTTTGTTGAGTGGTCTCTCAGACCTTCACACGTGGGCTCAGACCCAGGTTAATTTGGGAAAGGGACCTCAAACTCCTTACTCCCTTTCTAATGACACCAAAGGCAAGTCCATTGGTGTCAATTGCATGAGTGGTTCTAAAACCACTGACCCTCATGCTCACACTGCTACTGGCAGACTTTTTGCTAGTCTTAAGCTTTAAGAGTGGTTCAAACACCACTCCTTCTCTTCATATGGATGGTTCCTCTAAAACCACCATCTCCGTGGGTGACCGCAAAGTTACCCCACCTTCACTCTACACAGGCACTACTCGCACAGGTATGTCGCCCCACATACATCATGCCAGCAGTTTCGCTGCTGGACCTTTTAATTCGAGCGGTCCCAAAACCATTTGAAATACACTCACATATGTCGCGATAAATGGCTCAGTCATCACAGTGATGAATCAGGGCAAGCAAAAGCTCAACCTCATCACTTCACCTACTTCGGATCTTTTGGGACCCGGACCAACTCAGATTGGTACTCAATCCACTCATGAATCACATGATATTCCCATGGCTTCGTGCAGTCCAAATGCTGCACCCCGACACCCCGACAAGCACATGACCCATGACTTGGTCAGGAGTCACAATCAAATGTGCACATGCATGTTAAGAAGAGTGGTCATAAGACCACCGTAATTGCAAAGGGGCAATAATAGTTTTTCATATCGTTGCAAGGCTTTACAGCACTGCAACTACATTTTCTGCATAATTTTGAGGGCACCTTACTTCAATAGTATAAGGTTGACACCTTATACAAATCTCACCCTTTTTTTTTTGGGCGAAGTCTTAATGCAAAACCGGCACCAGCCAATAAGGTTGA
This sequence comes from Amborella trichopoda, assembly GCF_054954075.1. Lineage (NCBI taxonomy): Eukaryota > Viridiplantae > Streptophyta > Magnoliopsida > Amborellales > Amborellaceae > Amborella > Amborella trichopoda. The sequence continues at coordinate 14,939,283 of NC_142346.1, forward strand.
GACCGGTTAACAACAAGGCTCGTCAATTGTTGTCAATGAAGAAAAAAATAGTACTTTCAATCTGTGAGAATGCTCTAATACCAAATGGTAGAAAACTGATACCCAAAAATATACATCAAAAACTGACTATGCAACAACGACTCGGCTTCCTTGATCTTGATCAAGGGTTTGAAGGTAAAAGGGAATTTTCAGTCCCTAGCTCTTGTCAAACAAAAAGTACTTGCCATACACAAGGATGACACTCAAAGTACTTGCCATACACAAGTACTTGCCATACACAAGGATGACACTCAAAGTACTTGACACTCAAAGTACTTGCCATACACAAGGATGACCGTCCAACTCAAAGTACTCTCGGTATACAAGGATAGGAATTCTCACTTACTCTCTGTCTACACCAAGGAGAAAGAAGAAGATTTTATTATCAAATTATAAACAATAACTAACTAATTGCTACATCAATGTCCCATGTATAAACCAGTTTGCTGGAGCTAGAGAAATGATAAAAATATCCCTAACAAGAACTAGATTACCCATGTGCCCTATTTCTCATACTTGTATGCAACTTTCATGCACCTAAATTCCCATACATGAAACCAAACTTTTAGACATTGAAATTTAGACTCATTGAAACTTTACACCATAGATTACTTGTTTCTACATCAAATTCCCTAGACCTTAACAAATCTCAAACTTACCAAACTAACGAAGAGAAAATGATAAAAACATCCTAGGACCTAAAACAAAAATAAAAGGACCGATTAATCCCAGTGACCGAAACAAATCCTGAAAATGAGATGTATAACTCGATGAACAAAGATCTTGAAAATGATAATTTCGTCCCGAGACCCAAAACTTTTTGATGTTTTGCAGCAAGTCTTCATTTAACTCTCGCCTTTTATATGCTTCCCAAACATAGAAAAGAAAAGGCCCAAATTTATGTTTCCTCGTTAGTATGTGTGACAAAGGACCAGGTGGCCCGGCCCAGACCTAAAATACTAGGGCCTGCCCATAAAACGTGGCCCAAGGGCCAGGCCAACATAGGACCAGGTGTCAAGACAAGCCTGGTTCGGCCTAGACCGGCCCCTAATTTTCATACTTTTTTTTGGCGTTGTTTTCTTTTAATTTTACCTGCCACTGCCCAGCCAGACCCAGTCCTAATAGGGCCAAGGCTGGGCCTGAGCCCAACCTCAGGGGAATAGGACCGAACTAAGACCAGGTTCGGTCTGTTGGCAGGCTACCCGTGAGGCATTCCCTCTCCTGGTTTCTAACATAAAGGCACCGTATCTCTCCCTCTGGAATGTTCTCTCTCTACTATACGCATCTTTAGCCGTCGTCTTCTCGCTCCGTGGACTATTTGGAATTTGGAACACACATAATACATGCATAACTTTTGCAAGGTCCACGAGCCAGGACCACAACAAAGCTGCCCACCCTCCTATGTCCTATTTCTTTCCCCCGAACCCACTACCTCTCTCTCTCTTTTCACAAGAGAGAGAGAGTCTTCGGATATTGAAAAGAAGGCCAGCTGCCAACCGAAACAGGACTGAATGATGGGCATAGGCCTAATCCATTGGTCCACGCAAGATACATCCAAGGTCTAACTCGTTGCAACCGACTCCATTAAAATACATTAAAGGATCCTTCTCATTCATCCTTTGCGATTTCGCTTTTTGAATCTTGCATACCTTACTTTAAATATTTACAGGGAAAATATGGTATTAAGTTATGGACGTGGTTAGCATGGGCCAAGTCGGCATATGTAGAGCCCCTCAATAAATCTATTTTTGAAATGGATTTTTGGATTTAATTTTTAAAGATATGTAATCTCTAATATGGAGATCATGAATTTGAAAAAAAATATATAAATTTTGAAAGCTAAAAATAATTATTCTATTAAAAAATATTTGGGCCGTTAGTTTCAATTATTTTTAAATGGACCACATATTTACATCCATCTTCAAGATAGATGCTTTATACTTCGAGACTGCATGTGTAGAAATGCGGTCCAGCCCGCATCAAACAATTTTCCTTTAAGTTATTATGCATCAGATTTTCAAACCACATAAAACTCTCCTAAGCCCGATATATATGCTACAATGCTGGTTAAGTGTTTTATCATTCTTATTATTTTTACCCAATCCTCGTACCTGGGTTTTAAAAAGCGTAGGATGCGACTTTAAACAATCGGGCACCTCGAAAACTTTATTATAAAATATAATTTTGGTGTCAAAATTTTTTAGGATGCGCCATGAATCTATTTTTGCTTTTAATTATAAAATTTAAAATTTAAAAAACTAACTCTAATCAAGCAAGTCTAAAAATGCATGATAATCTCAAAAAATGGAAGGTCTAAATAATGTGTTGCAAGTACACTAGTTTTGGGACTTGAAATCTTTTTTTTTTTCCCCATATCCATAATTCTCAATGTCAAGATGATTAGTTAGATGGTTTTCTAACATCAAAATAGCTTTCCTAGATGGATTTTTAAACTGCACTTTAATTCTACAATATAAGCTGTCAACCTTATATAAATTTTTTTGTTTTATCATATATTGTGAGAATTTTTATCTTTGGTATAGGTCGTTTTTAATTATTCTTATTTGGGATATATTGAACTTTAAGCGTAATTACTGATGGACTTCAGCTGCTCAATTTGAAAAGAAACGGCCAAAGGTGATTGTAAATAAAATTAAAAAAAACAAAAAAAAACTACTTCATACCTTTTCTTGAAGGTCAAATATTGGTATGTGTAGTTTTTCTTAGTGTTTGATTACTCGAGTGAGCCAGCTCGAATTCACCACCCTGGAAAGCCCGAGTATGTTAAAGTTGGGTGGTCCAACTCGGGAATCTTAAAATAGATATAAAAATCCAAAAAAAGAAAAATAAATTTATTTGAAACATATATTTTTTTTTATTTTGGCAAAGATTGGAATGTGTTTTGGCCATATTTTTTTCTTCTTGAATTATTTCAAAAATACCCCGTCATTATTTTCAAAATCTATTTTTCACTACTTTTTTAAACCTCATTTAGCTATGTTTTGTATCATTTTACTTTAAGCATATTATTTTTCCAACTTTTTAGGATTTTTTTTTTAAAAAAAAATAATATGTGACTTGTGGGTCCCACCATATTCTAAATGCAATGTCCAGGAAAATGGAGTAACGAGGTTAATAGAGTAATTTAATTTTTAAATGGGACATTGTTAACTCTCCTGCGTCCTAAAATGGAACAAGGGAAAACCGGTCTCCAAGTTGAAAACAGTCAGTTGTAGATAAGGTTTTTCAGAAATCATCAGGCGTTAGTCTTCTTAATCAATCTGGGTATCATCATTTATTAATGCATCACATTTTATTTTATTTTATTAATCCTTATCTAATTCTTCCCTAAAAAATAAAAACCGCTTCATTATTCAATGGCATTTTTACTAGAGGAAAAAGTTTATTTAGAGCAGAGGTTCTAAACAATCAAATTAGAGCCCACCTCAAAAATTTCACTAGAAGAGGTTGTTTTGATGCCCAAATATGAATCATCTCGACCTCAAGATACATGGAAATGAGAAAAAAAATGGATTTCATGTTTTGGAAATAGTTCATCTTGTAATGCATTTTTAGACCGTCAAATGTTTAAGATTTTTAAGTTTTTGTAGATCTAATCGATCTACGCTATTTTTGAAGCTTTAAATTTTATAATTAAAAATAAAAAATATATTTTAAAACTACCACAAAAAAAATCACGTATTTCGATACCATTTAAAAGTACGCTTTACTTTGGTTGTTTAAAGCCACAGCTCTAAACAAACCACAACCTTTTCTAGAAGCTTCTAGCAAAAAAAACATCATCTTTGTAATAAAAATCTAGTGACTACAAGGACGCGTCTTTTGCTAGATGCCTGTAGAAATCTCCACAACTGCCCTGCTTCAATTCCAAGAGAGAGACTCCAGTGGCGGCTCCTTGGGAATTAGGGAGTTGGGGGACTTCTCTTCGCCATTGCGTGCTTTTGACCCCTGCATTTTCCACTTTGAACTTTATTTTGTTTTTTATTTAATCGCATTCTCCTTTGAACTTTGAAGTCCCCATATTGAACCACGCGGTTCGGCTTGGCCCACTCAGCTCTGATGTGGCTCAGGGCAAATTAAATAAAAATATTTAATATAAGGCGTCAAACTTATATATTTAAATAAGGTGGGCAAATTAAATGAAAAAATTTAATATAAGGACTCAAACTTATGTACTAAAATAAAGATGGTAAGGTGCGCCTCAAAAATTTTCTAGAAGAGTGTTTGAATGTTGAAATGTTTGCCGATTAATCATCTTTACCTCGAGATGAATGGATATAGAGAAAAGAGGATTTCAAATCCTAAAAATAGTATATCTTAGAACAAGCTAGACCGTTTACTTTCAAGACTTTCAAATATTAATAGAATTGTTGTAATAGATGCCATTTTTACAATTTTAAATTTTACAATTAGGGACAAAAATAAAATTTGAAGCTATCTTAAGTTTTTCAACATTAAAAACATTAAAACTATCTCTCCAAGCCAAATTTAGAAGTACATTATAGAAAGACATTTTATAAAAGGGTGTGGTTTGGATAGAGCTGAGGCTCTAAACAATCAAAGTAAAGCATACCTTTATATAGTGCCAAGAAATGTGGTTTCAATACTGAAAATCTTTGTGATAGCCTGAAAATATATTTTTATCTTTAATTATAAAATTTAGAACTTCAAAAATAGTGTATATCGAGCACATCTATGAAAACTTGAAAATTGACGGTCCAAAAATACGTTACAAGATGCATTATTTCTAAAACATGAAATTCATTTTTTTTTCATGTCAATGCATCTTGATGTTGAGATGATCAATTTAAGGAAATTTGGATATCAAAACAATTTCTTCTAGGGAAATTTTTGAGGTGGACTCTAATTTAAATGTTAAGAGCCTCAGCTCTACATAAACTTTTTCCTTTATATAAACCTCACCCAAATTAATAATTTAATTGTTTAGAGCCTCGGCTCCATATAAACCTTTTCTTTTATTTAAACCTAGCCCAAATTATATATGTCTATATAGAGAGAGATATGATTCGAGTGGAGTAGGGATGTTGTTGCCGTGGGCTCACCGATCATTCGGTTTCAATGAAGATCGTTTTAGTTGAATTCGTGTTATGGTCGATCTCTAATGTCTATTTTCTACTTGGGCCAAGTACTCAGCCCATGCCCAAGCTGAATGCTTGGATTGAGTAGGGCCAAGTACTCAGCCCATGCCTAAGCCGAATGCTTGGATTGAGTAGCGCCGACTACTGTAGCAAAAAAACTTTTGAAACACTAAAAACTAAATAAAAAAAAAGGAAACATATATTGAAAATAAAATTATACAAAATAAATCTAATTGTGATTAAAAAAAGTAGCAAAAAAATAGATTTTGAACATACTAGGGATATTTTCAAAACTTTTCAAAAAATATGAGAGAATGTAAAAATAAATACTGACAGCCAATACTATCCAATCTTTGTCGAAATAATAGAGACATAAGAAAAACATATTACAAATAAATTTCTTATTTTTTCACATTTTTTATACTTTTTTTAATTATTTTTAATATCCCAGTTGGACCCTCAACTCACCTCGGGCTTGGCCACTCCCTAAGCCCGAGTAATCAGGATCTAAAAATGGAAACGTGTACGTGGCACTCTACACCATACACAACGAGTGTATGAGATAACTTTTCTTGGGTGGGACGTGGTGTTCTTGAGGTGGTGAGAGACATTATACTACCGTAGACACGTGTGATACGGTGAATCATTAGGGATTTGGCGCTCAATCCCAACAACCTATGGTAGAGATGTATACCTGTGATTTAAAAAATAGATCGGGCATTGTAAAAATCGGTCGGGATCAGTGAATCGGTGGTCCGGATCGTCGTTTTATTGATAGTGAACCAACGAAAAAACATATCCAAAAACAATGAACTAGCCAAGAACCGGTCTAAACTGTGAATCGGTGTTTTTATTGTAGCAAAATGACGTTTCAATGTAGGAAATCGTCGATTCTCTTTTAGATCCAGGAAATTTCCTATATATTGACAGAACCGGCACAAGATGACCGATTCTCGAGTCGGACCAGATGATTATGTGCCGACCCGGTGTTTTTGAAGGGAAAAATTACAAAAAACCTCCAAGATCACACTTTCTATGCATACCACCAACCTAACTTTTTATCTCATTTTTTTCCCCAAAACAAACTTTCTATGTAAATATACCCCAAGGGAAAAAGGTCATTTTTTTAAGACAGAAATGTCCTTCTCTTACACAAAAATCATTTTGGCCACAGCGTTGACTTTTGGACCCAGTAGCAGATTGTCGGAGTGCACCATCACATTGCCGGAGCTCACAAGTGCCGGACCGCCTTAAGACAACTACCAGACCGAAACTGAGTACGGTCGATCAGCCCTTTACATAGTGCCGGAGCATTGGAATCTAGTAACATCTACTGTCGGACCGCCTTTTGCAACTGCCGAACTGCCCTTTGCAACTGCCAGACCACACTTTACACAATACCGGAGCCCTACTGCCTGTAAGGACCCAGACTATCCCGGCCCGTTAAGTGCACGGTGGGATAAGTAGAGTGTGGGCCGCACGGCAATAGAGGGAGAGAAGAGTCGCACGGCGATGGGGAACGTGATAGTGTGAGTCATGCTGCGATAGGTCGCGAGACGATGGTGTTTGTGGCAGGTAGGTGCGCGCTGATAAGAACGTGCGGCAAAGTGAAGGACGCGTGGCGCAGAGAAAGGAAGAAGCGCATGACAAAGAGGGACAGAGCAGGGAACGACGAAAGGAAGAAGCACAAGACGAAGAGAGAGAGAGAGCGCGGTGAAGTGAAAGGCACACGGCATGTGCAAGTGATAACGCCGCGCAAAAAGTGGGCTATTGCCTGCTGGTCACTGCCGCCCGTGTTTCTGGCATGCATGAGCTGTGTGGGCCACTTGGAGAGTGCATGCTTACTTGTAGCCACTTGTCCAGATTTTTAAGCCTTTTGGCGCCACTAGGACAGCCACCCCACATTCAAAAGTACTTAAGCCTCTTCTGTAACCCATGCCACTCATTTTTTCCTCATCTCTCTCTCTCTCTCTCTAAGGCAAGGTTTGAAGAAGTGACTGTTGGTAGGCAGCCATTGTTGGGCGGGTGAGAGCTGTGAGAAGAGAAGTGGAGAGGATACCATTGTTGTTTAGATAAGTGGATCCATCACCATTGCATTGTAGTCATAAGGATGCATGGGGATTTATTCATGTGTAATGAGCAATAGAAATATATGTGATGTAGAAAATCCTTACGCCTTTTCCACTGAAAATTTGGGGCTCTTGTTCTCTAATAATGGTAGATGTTGTGAATGAATGTATGATTCTTAGATTACGTAAGAAATGCTTGTTGTATGTGTACATCATGAGAGAATGGTTGTTATCATGTTCCTCACCATGAAATGAAGGTCATGGAATGTGTTCTTGAGACGTGTTATATGCCATTGTGAAATTCCAGAATTATGTGTGTGCTTGAAAGAGGCTTTTGAATAGCCAAATGGGGTCCAATTGACCTCAAATCACCACCATTAGAAATATGTATGAGTCTAGTAAAATGTTTGTTTTTTCCACTGTTGAAATTTTTTACAAAAATGAAGTTATGATTCAAAATGAGAAGGTATATCACAGTTGACTATTTTCCTAGATTTTTCACTAATACTACTGTGGTCATTGATTTTAACTAACCAAACGAAGCTCATTTTTGGTCATGCCATAGCCATTTGAAAGATCTTTGAATGGCCTAAAATTTGCATGAAGAAACCATTTTGAAATTCTTCTGAGATTGAAAATTATACTTTGTTTTTTGAAGGAATGTCACTGTGGACAGTGTTGATAAAACTTCAGAACTCTCACCTCACTTGGCACAAATCTTTCAAATTAGCTTTGTTAGAAAGATGTACGTCTAGGCTCAAACTTTGATTTTGAAACCGTCACAAGTTGCTTCACGGTTTGGGAGTTGTAGTAATATGTAGCAGGGTAGGTCACTGCCCCCTGTGCACTGTAGGGTGCAGCTAGTAAACCCTCACTTCTTTGAACCTTTAAGAGGCCAAACGGGGTCCAAATGTCTTCAAACTAATCCCATTTGAAGGATAGGTGTGTTTAGTAAAAAATTAGTTTGGAATTATCTTCAAATTCTAAACGGTCTAAACGTTACGACCTTAATAGTGAGCATATCTTATTGCCCTTGATAGCAGGAAATCGAGCTATAAGGCTTAACTTGAATAATGTTGTCATTACTATGGTAATGTCATTATGAGATTGCTTAAATGTAATATGCCACTATCTAATGTGATATTGCTGCTATCGTGATGAAGTATTGATATTGTCATAATGTGATACTATGTTGCTTATGTGATATGTGAATACATACCTACGGTGTAAATGTTGGTATCATGCTGCTTACGTGATATGTGAATAGATACCTATTGTGCGAATGATGATATCAGGCTGCTTATACGATATGTGAATAGATATATACTGTGTGAATAATGGTATCATGTTGCTTATGCGATATGTAAATTGATTCCTACTGTGTGAATGATGATATCATGCTGCTTATGTGATATGAGAAAGGGGTACGTACTGTGTGAATGATACTACTGTGCTACTTATGTGATATGTGAATGGGCACCTACTGTGAATGATGGTGCTGGCAGTTGCCTGATGGAAAGGGCACCTACTATGTGAATGATGGTGCCAGCAGCTGCGATATTCCCTTGTCTCCCCCATGATAGGGCGGGAGTCAGGATGTGAATAATTGGGAGGGTCAAGCCCCCCAGATTTATATGGGCACTACGCATTAGGTCACCCAATGGTAGTGGAACTCTCTCTTGCCAGAAGGGCATAAGGTGAGGGTTGTGTTTTGCAAGGCCACTGCCTATCGAAAAGCCCAAAGTGCGCTGGAGATATGTGTATATGTGTACGAGGGCATTACGAAGTGGGGCAACCACTTGTCATTGACCTCCTTCCTGAATGAGGGTAGAGGTTTTAAACAACATGATTGGCTTAACCTAGCAATAGAACTTCTACTTCAAGAGTAGGGCCTTACTAGTTTTGTGACTGTGAGCTGTTATCCTTACTGTTCTACTTTAAGTAAGATGATTGTGAATTATGCATTGTATATTAAACTGCTTTTATCATATTACTGTTAGAATAATGAGAAGCATATTGGAGAATTCACTTGATACATGGTGATTTTATGTGCATTGAATTTTGTTATCACTGTTATGCTAGTTGGATATATTAGTGTAGATCTATTTACTGCGCTTTTAGCTCATTCCATCTTAATTTCATAATTGTAAAGTGAAGACTATTGGCATATGTGCTAAAGGTGGGTGGTCGTTGTGGGTTTGAAGCTTGTAGTTGAGGAGTTAAAAAGCTGTCATCTGAAGACTTTCATAGTATGTTTTGGTGTTCTCAGTATATGATGAACATTTCATTTTGTGTATTTTGGGCCTGTAGTGCCTTGAAGGAATTGTAAAAACTTTCGATGTTTAATGAATGAGATGGATGTACTTTTGCTTTGATTTTGTCTTTTGAATGGATTTATTCTAGTTTTCTTTCATAGTTTGCTCTTGATTCCGTATTTTATGCGTTGAGCCACTCCCACCTAAGTGCCATTTGCAACCGCGCTCTGTCGCCCTCCGGCAGGGGGCAGGGGCCAGGGGCAGGGTCGTGAAACTTCTGGACCGCATTTACACAGTATTGGAGCCCCTATTTTTGTGGGATAGAGGAGATAGATGCGTGGGTAAGGTAAAAGTAGGAGAGAGTAGTTTACGTATTTTTTTATTGGGAAAGCTTTCTATGTTCTCCCTACAACATAGAAGTTCTATCCTCGCCCTTATCCAACCGTCTATTTTTTAATGGAGGGCTAAGATTGCCCCAATCACAATGTCATGTCTCTACACTGTTTTATTTTTTATTTTATTTTCTATAAACTATTTTGACACCAAATTTTGGACGTCCATTCCTTTATTAAACTCTCACTAACAAAAAATATAAAAAAAATATTTTCAATAAAATAAAATGATTGAAATACACTTGCAAGTTTTAAGGGGTATTTTGGTCAATATTTTTTATCGAAAAATTATTGTTAATATTTTTTATAGGTGCGCCCCAATGAGAAGATGACACGTACCAAATTTCATATTCAGAAAAGTTGTATTAGAAAAACTAAAAATAAAATACTTTGAGACGTCGGATTTAAGATCAAACGGTGAGTGGCTCTCCTGATAAAAAATAGACGGCTGGATGGTAAGGGGAAGATAGAACTTTTATATTGTAAGAGGAACATAAAAAGCTTTCCGTTTTTTTATTTATTTTTTGGTTGGAGAGTATTTGTATAGAAAGTGCATTTTGGAAAAAAAAATTGGTTGGGGTAAGTTGTACGAAAAGTGTAGTTTTGAGAATTTTTTTTATTTTTTTATTTTTGTAATTTTTGGTTTTTTAAATCGCTGATGCATAGCTTAGAATCCTTGCATCAATCAATGATGCTAACCTCCCTCGTCAATAATTAAAAACTGGATGTAGATGTCAGACACGTGGAGGGGACTCGTTATATGACAATTTTTCCACTCCGAGTTTCTCTGAAATCATTATGATTGTTTTTTATATACGTAAGGCGGATGAGGTTGTTTTGGTCTATTCAAGGAATTATTATAAAGGGCAAATTTCGTGCTAGAAGTACAATCCACTTTTTATATGGAAAATTTGGTGATAGCCCTACCATGTTTTTATTTGAGGTAACATCACCGTTTACGTAAACATTTCATATTATCCCCTTGTCTACTCTCTACTATCTTTTCTCACTTTTTTGAATATAGAATTATTGACAATTTTATGTATGTCAAACAAGGACATCCTCATTTTATTAACATTTTTTTAAAAAAAAGGGGTTGGGAAAATATCCCTTTCATAAGTGTTCACTTCGGTAGAGAGGCCGAAGCCGTTGGTTCTATCCATTATATCAAAGCAATGGCATGATTTGGTTGCTTCAACAAGATTCAGATCAATTGACTGAGGTAAACATGTAATTATATGATGTTACAAGGGCATTAAAAAGAGCGTCAACAAGATTCAGATCAATTGACTGGGGTAAACATGTAATTATATGATCTTATAAGGGCATTAAAAAGAATAGTAGCATTAAAATAATATGGCGTGCCTGTGGTAGGAATAAATACCACGATGTAGTAATTGGGTATAGGGATGCTACGAACCATGACCCACCCTTTTCATGTTTAGCCATATTTTATCTTATGATGTTGCAAGGGCATTAAAAAGAATGGTAGCATTAAAACAATATGATTTCGGCTTTATTTTATCTTAGGGTGTGGTTTGTACAGAGCCTAGGCTCTAAACAATCAATTTAGAGCCTACCTTCAAATGGTATTGAGAAATGTAGTTTTAATACTGGAAATCGTTGTGATAGCCTTAAAATATATTTTCATTTTTATTTATAAATTTTAAAGCTTCAAAAATTGTGTAGATTGACATATCTATTAAATCTTGAAAATTGACGGTCCAAAAATGTGTTACAAAATACATTATTTTCAAAACTGGAAATTTATTGTTTTCTCATCTCCATACATGTTGATGTCGAGATGATCAATTTGAAGATATTTGAGCATCAAACCAACATCTTTTAGTGAAATTTTTTAAGTAGGCTCTAATTTGATTATTTAGAGCTTCAACTCTATATAAACTTTCCCCTTTATCTTAAAAGTTAGAAGTTAAAACTATTGGGCCTTCAATTCGTAACCCATTTTACCATATGGGTCTTCCCTGTTTTCATATGGTGTATTGCTAAAACAACTGATGATGGATGTTCATGTATTTATCATTTCATATTATTTTGGAACACAAAATGATGAATGTCGTGGCCAATGGTGATGGTTTGAAGTTCAAACATATAAGTAGTAAATTTATTTATTGTTATTTTTTATTTTTTATATTTTAAAATTCTTATAAAATCATAAAAATATATTTTTAAATGGGTGTGGCTTGTATATGGTTGGGGCCCTAACAATCAAAATAAAGGCATACTTCTAAATAGCAAGATGACTTTTCAGCTGCAAAAACTTTGTGATGGTTTGAAGCAATGGTTTAAAAAACGGATCGGTGACCCTGATCGGGCTTCCAAAAAACCGATCCGGATCGGCGAATCGGCGATTCGGATCGAGAATCGGGTGAATCGGTCAGAATAAAGCTTAAAAAAAATCCTAAAAAATTATTAAAATTCATTATAAATATTGTTTTTTAGAAATTCAATAAGAAATGAGGGTACTCCATTAAGAATTTTCATGTTTTTGAATGAATATGCGAATATTGATATGTTCTTTCCCTGCATGAACCGCCATTCAGCATTTAATTTACATCATACAAAAGGATAAACATATAATTATCATGGAATAAGTATATCAACATACATGGACTACAATAAAGCATAAAATTAGTAACATATGATCTAAAAATAAAATGATAGACGACGTTATTGTTTTTCTTGGTCACGCTGGTGCCATTGATTGAATTCGTTTAACAATTCATTGATTCGATCTAAAAACGAATCATCGATATTAGCAAGCGTCTGACTATTCTCAAATCCCTGAGTGTTAGTGTTTTGTTGTGTTCCCAATCTAAAATCCCCGAAGATTGTCCATCCTTCATGCTCACCTGCACTGTCGTGCTCATCCCTACACTATTGCTGTTGGGACTCGATATGTGAATAATATGGCTGGGATAGGGTGGCCTCAGAATCATCATCTCTCTCATTTTCTCTTTGAATAATATGGATTAAAAAAAAAAAAAACAAATTTTCAAAAAAATCGATCATGGATTAAAAAAAAAATCACAAATTTTCAAAAAAATTGATCATGGATTAAAAAAAAAAATCACAAATTTTCAAAAAATTCTATCATGGATTACAAAAAAAAATTTGATCATGGATTAAAAAAAAAAAATCGCAAATTTTTCAAAAATTCTATCATGGATTACAAAAAAAAATTCGATCATGGATTAAAAAAAAAAAATCACAAATTTTCAAAAAATTCAATCATGGATTACAAAAAATTCGATCACGGATTACATAAAATTTGATCATGGATTACATAAAATTCGATCATGGATTACAAAAAAAAACATACAAAAAAAAACAAAAAATTTAATCGTGGATTACAAAAAAAGAAAAAAACAATTCGATCATGGATTACAAAAAATTCAATCATGGATTACAAAAAACTCTATCATGGGTTACAAAAAAAGCAAAAAACAAAAAATTCAATCATGGATTACAAAAAAAAAAAACAAACATTTCGATCATGGATTACAAAAAAAAAACAAACATTTCGATCATGTATTACAAAACATTCGATCATGGATTACAAAAAATTCTATCATGGGTTACAAAAAAACAAAAAAAATTCGATCATGGATTACAAGAAAAAAAAACAAACATTTCGATCATGGATTACAAAAAATTCGATCATGGATTACAAAAAATTCTATCATGGGTTACAAAAAAACAAAAAATTCGATCATGGATTACAAAAAAAAAAAAACAATTCGATCATGGATTACAAAAAAATCGATCAAGTATTACAAAAAAATCTATCATGGATTACAAAAACAAAAAAATAAAAAATAAAAAATAAAAAAAAAAAAAAAAAAAAAAAAAAATAAAAAAATAAAAAAATCCGTACGGGACTCGACGATTCACTGTTCGGACTCGTCGATTCCGTACAGTGAATCGGCGAGTCACTGTACAGAATCGTCCGGTTCTCTCTAGAACCGGACGATTTCTGATTTTTAGCCGATACGATCCACTTTTTGCGATTTTTGAGTCGAACTCGGCGTTTTTTAAAACATTGGTTTGAAGAATTGGTTTTGTCTCAAATTATAAAATTTAAAACTTAAAAAATAATATAGATTGAGCAAATTTATAAACACTTTAAAATATTGAAAATTAACAGCTTAGATAATGCATTGCAAGATGTACTATTTTCCAAGCATGAAACCCATTTGTTTTTTAGGTCTATACATCTCAAGATCGAGATGATGAATCTGAGGGTTTTTCAGTATCGAAACAACCTCTTGTAATGAATTTTTGAAGTGCGTCTTAATTTGATTATTTAACGCATCAATCTTATATAAACTTTTTTTTTTTAAATAAAAAAGAGAATTTAAGTCTTCACCTAAATCATCCGAAGCACCGAATTGACCGAACCAAAACAATCTTGAAAACCGAATGTGGCAACGTTACTTATACCTCTCGCCCAATCCTTTCTACTCCCTCTTGACGTAGTTTTCTCCCTCTCTTCTCTGTCTGTCGAACACAGAAATACACACACCATGGGTCATCAAGACCAGGGGTCTCTCTCCACTAGGACTCACCCATAGGGCAAGTCAAAGTAACTCAGCTAAGTAGAGTCCGCCAAGTCACCTAACACTATTAACCCTAATCTTTATTCATTGACTGCCTTCAAACCACCGTTTAAGAACTCAGTTTGGGCGATAAACTGGGCTTGGCTGAGCCAAGTTAATTAGGGAGTAGACTCATCTAGCCCAAAAAAATCCTAAAAAATATAAAAACAAATTTTTAAGAAACAACATAAAAATTTTAAATAAGCTGAAAAAAAATATAAATCATTAATTTTAAAAAATTAATTTACAACTGAAGACACAAAAAATTTTAAAAGAGAAAATTACAGAAAAAACTCACAAATCATTGTTAAAAATATCCAAATTACTATAAAATATTTATATATAAATTTTACTATTTAATATATTTTTTAAAAAAATTATTTTTAAATTCAATTACTTGGATCCTTGACTTATTGAGGCCCGAATCTAAGTAACTCGGCCGAGTCCTTGAACTACACTTCAAGCCTAAGTTTTTTAGAGAAATACTCCCCAATCCAAAACTCTAAACTTCTACAATGTTTTTTAGTAATGGAGAGCGAGAATGGGACCTTTTGAGCTTTGGGAACGGTGGCGAGATTGTTAAAGAGGTATTTTAAAACTCGAATTCACCCGTAAATTCACATTAGATCACTAGATTAATGACCTAAATCGAGTCTAGACCGGTCAAAATCGATAATATAAATAACATTTAGAAATAAATAAAATAAAGTAAAATTTAAAATAAGGATTTATGGAGTAAGGACTTCAACATACCCAAAAAAATATTAAATAAGTATAAAAAGGGGCTTTTTAAGAGGAAACCAGACCAAGACCCATAACGTCATGGGGGAGATCCAAATCAAAAAGCGCTGCTTTTTAAAAGGGGAACGTTTATATAAAGCTGACGCTCTAAACAATCAAATTAGAGCCTACCTAAAAAATCTCACTAGAAGAGATTGTTTTGATGCCAAAATATCCCCAAATTGATCATCTTGACATCAAGGTGCATGGACATTAGAAAAAATGGATTTCAAGTTTTGAAAATAGTGCATTTTGTAACATATTTTTGGACCGTCAGTTTTCAAGATTTTCAAATTTTCATAGATCTGTCGATCTACACCATTTTTTAAGTTTTAAACTTCGTAAATAAAGATGAAAATGTATTTTAAAGCTATCACAAATATATTGAGTATTGAATCCACATTTCACGACACTAGTTAAAGATAGGCTCTAATTTGATTGTTTAGAGCCTAGACTCTATACAAACCACACCTAAAAAAAATTAATTAAAAGGGTACTCCCAATTGTCCACTTAGTTGCCTCGGACGAGCTAGACATATATATAATTTATGTATACGCGTCCACATATAAAAAATTTATTTCTAATAAAAAGCTTATTGTCTTTTAATAAATGTCACCATTTTATCACTTCAGCTTCGCCGCGTTGTTTTAACAACACCATTTTGCCCCCATAATTATCAAGTGGGCCAATTTACAGCAGGAAATTCAAAGTTTGTTCTTAGGAGGAATTAATTGAGGTCCTACCTAAACAAATATATTAAAATCCGAATCTCCGTGGGAGGCACGTGGTTAGAAATGCGGTGTCGTTGTGCCGATTAGAGATTGTCACATTTAACGTTTAATCTCTTTTTTCTTTCACATTAATGAAAATTATTTAACCAAACCCGACAGAGGTTTATAGGAAAAAAACATAAGGAAAGTTTATAATGTGACTATTTACCTTCATTACAAGATGGTCACAATTAATCTTGATCATGAGATGTGAATCGAGTGGTTGCATTTATTTAATTGATGTCGCTCAAAGTTTTAAAGAATTTTTTTGAAGTTTGGGACAAACCCAAGCTATCAAATTTCACATCGGATGGTTGTAAGCAATTGTAATATTCCTGTACTAAAGGTAAATGGTCTCACTATATCTATTCCCAAAACACAAAAGTATATAATAAACAAAGACAACAAGAAAGGGAGAGAGGTTAGAAAATGGGAAAGTTACATCCGTACCAATTTTTAAAATCTTTATAACAAAAATGCACCAAAATAGATTGTTATTACATTGAAGAAAGGCCCCTCAAATTTTTTTACCTTTTGATAAATTTGCTCCCAATCCGATTTTTTAATCATCGACCCATTTGTACTTTATTTTTTGAAGGTTTAAGGTAGTGAAGGCATTTCAACCCCTTATTACAAAGCAAGAAGCTCAGCTTCATTCACTTTACATGTCCGGCACGGGCTTGAGTAGGAGAATCCCCCATTATGGTCTCGATAATTTCTTCCAATTCTTATGACCCAGATTACCTCGAACATTCAGTTTTGCCCGATGTATGTTTTTCTTTTTTCTTTTTGGAGGGGGCCAGGGAATGTGTGATGAGGGAAGCCACCTACTCAAGGATTTGTGGGCTTTTCAACCGTTAGTAATGCTACCTCTTTATAATTGGCTATAAGGTCCTCCTTGGACACCTTCAAACCCCAAAAAATAATGTTGGTTTGGATTTAGCTTTAGAGGAAGACTCGATGGTTCCTCTCGAAGACTCTTCGGTTAGCATTTGATTTGCGTGAAAATGTTTTTTAAAAAATATTTTCACATGAAAAAATTCTATCATGCAGTTAAGTATAAAAATATTTTCATATAAATTGGTCTTAGTTCATCTTTTCACATCAATTGACAACTAATTGATGTAAATATATTTTCACACTTGACCACATGAGAGAATATTTTCATGTGAAAACATTTTTATGCGAACCAAACATGCCATAACTATTGTTCCACAAACTGCAATTCTCCAAAGACAGATACTCAATTCTGGCAAGTGCCGAATACTTCATTAGTGAGAAAACCATGAAACTTTTGATGATAAGAGGGGAACCACGATAAGTCAAAGGTGCTGAATAACCTATGTTCATAACGGATAAACAAAGGGACAATACAAGAAAACACGAGCATTCGATTCTTCACAGTTTTCGCATAGAATGCATATATTTGTAAGAATCATCCCTTTTTATGTAGCTAATCAAACAAACGGGTTCTATTATCTATCAAAATACACCTAAAAGCTTGAGTTCTATGACGGACCGGCATTGCCAATGCTTTGCTAGCTGTTTTTTGAGGTTGAATCAGCCTGTCCAAAAAAAATAGATTATAGAATCATTTCACACTGAATAAACCCTCCAGATTTAGCTGTCATACACATTCTTCTTCCTTTGAGGGGCCATAGGAAAAGGGATTCAGCAACTCGATCTGAGCCGCAAATTGATCAGCCCTTTTCATATGAAAAAAGGGGTCATTATGTTAAGGGTGCGGTTTGTATAGAGCCCAGGCTCTAAACAATCAAATTAGAGCCTACCTTCAAATAGTATCGAGAAATGTGCTTTTAATACGGGAAATCTTTGTGATAGCCTTAAAGTATATTTTTATATGTATTTATGAAGTTTAAAGCTTAAAAAATAGTGTAGATCGACAAATTTATAAAAACTTGAAAATCTTGAAAATTGATGGTCTAAAAAAACGTTATAAAATGTACTATTTCCAAAACTTGAAATCCATTTTTTTCCTATATCCATGCATCTTTATGTCAAAGTGATCAATTTGAAGATATTTGAGCATCAAAACAACTTCTTCTAGTGAAATTTTTAAGGTAGATTCAAATTTGATTGTTTAGAACCTTGGCTCTATGAACTTTTCCCTTATATTAAATATTTTTCACATAGAAAAAATTCCCACATTTTTAGAGGTACGAACCAAACATGTGCAACCTCAGTTTTCATATCAAAAAGTTCTTCAAGGATTATTTTCATATGAACCAAACGACCCTTGAGTTTAATGACCCGAACTGCTTGTCTTCACTCAACTTTTGAACCTTGCGGTATGGGTTTGGGAACTGAACTTTTAGGTCAACCTCACAACACAAATCGCTATGCGAAAACGACATCCTTATTCCATTTTCAACTTCGATTCTGTTTGTATTAGATGAAAAGGAGTCACTCTATACATTTTCACACATAAGAAATTGGCTTGCTTGCACTTCATTTCTTCACGAGGATCTGATTGCGTTGTGGAACACAGGGAACTCAGGGCCAGTCTCGGAAAAGTTGAACCAGAACGGTTAATTGGACATTGGGCTGGAAGCGATTATTCAGTACTAATCAGTAAACTAGGCGGTTCAATCAGACTAATTGAGCAAGTCTCAGGCAATAAAAAAAGTATTAAAAATATAAATAAAAAAACATAAAAAATATAAAAAATATATTTAAAACATGATTAAACAAAACACATCCAAACCCATTCGAAAATTAATAAAAAAATAGATTTTAAATAATCTATTTATACCCAGGGATATTTTTGAAATTTTCAAAAAAAAAAAAGATGCGAAAATTAAGTTCCAATCTTTGCCAAAGTGATAAAAAATATTTAAAAAATACATTACAAATAAAATCTTTTATTTTTTGGGATTTTATAAATGTTTTTTAAAATATCCGACCAATGCACCAAAACCGGTTGAAACCAACAGCGGGCGGTTGCGATTTGAACCACCCGATATTTCCCACATAGTTATGTACGGACCCTAAAGTTTTTCTTAAAATACGAGATGTTCCATGTATAGCGGAATGTTTGTCAACCTGTTTTTTTTTTTTTTCAAAATTGCTCCTGAGTATGAAGACATTTTCGGACGAAATTTTTTTATTTATTTGTTAGTAGGGCATAGTCCTAAAGCTTTGAGGTATTGCCCTACTAAGCAAAAAAACAAAAAAGAAATTAAATTTCGGACCGAAGACTCCATTCTTAGACCGATGAGCAATTTTGAAAAAAATAAAAAAAAGATGGATTGACTTTATAATTTTTACCTAGAGCATTTCATATTTTAGAAAAAAAAAAAGAGTCGGTACGTAAATCAATCTCCAAATTATGGGACAAAGCTTATGCGGGGGTAGGTTAAGAAAAAGGCTATTCTCGTCAAAGATCACTAAAACTACCTCCCTATTTATTGCTTCCAGACGTTGGATATGGCCCTTTATTCACCAAATGCCATTTTTCTCTCTCTCTCCAAAAAAAAATTGAAGTTTTCAGAATGCCCAATTTGGGAAAATTTTGGAACAAATACCACCTCTCTATCTCACTCATTAGAGGAAAATTTTAGGCCAAATGCCATCCCTCTCTATAGGCGGCTAAATTGGAAGCTCCTTTTTTTTGGGTGAGTAAGTGGGGAGTGGGCCCTTACAAGGCGGCTAAATTGGAATGCTTGTTTTTTTGGTGAGTGGGTCCATGCTATAGTAAGTAAGTCTATGTTTAAAATATGATTTTTTTAAAATTTTTTTGATTTTTTGAAATTCGTTTATAATTCCGAGCTTTTCAAAATATCTTTAAAAAATCATATTTTTTTTAATGGAATTGATATAAATCCGTATTTTATCTTTTTTCAAAAAAAACTTTTTAAAAAAATTTCTTCCCTATGACTTTATTTCTTCATTAATATCTTATTACTAAATTTTGGTTTTATAATAAGTACATAAATAGTGGGAGTAAATGAAAATATTTATTCAAAAATAAATTTTGTCAAGAAATTCAACAAATGAGTTCTCTTAAAAAAGGTATACAACAAATGCAAGCAATATATTCCCCAATAAAAGTAATCAAAACAATTGTATATCTCAAAATAATAAGTAGAATTAGAGGAAGAGTGACACAATAAAAAAAAATTCTTCTTTAAACCCATAGTATCTTTATAAAGAGCAAGAAATATATTCAATAGTACTAAAGATTTAGCTAGCTAGGAATTTAGTGCAATATTTGAATTTTCTTAAGCATTTTGTTATGTTTTTTATGCAAGAATTTTTTTTATTAATTTTATTTTTTATTTCACTGGTGTATGTAATATAGCATTTTGGATGGACTACTGTTTTACATATTTGGGTCTTTTGTCGTTAGCTAAGTCTTGTCAAAGCCCAAGTTGAAGAAGCGTACGACGCGATGTGAGAAAATTACAGGGTAAAAAGAGCAAACCAACTAATACAAGCAAGAAAACAAATGCACGTTAGTGTTGTGCTAGGCGGGCCATGCTTCTTGCAAAAATACGGATGCGCATTAGCACCGCGCTTGATGGACCCTTGGGTAGGCCAACCACGGCATTTCATGAAGGTAGACTATATAGGTAGTAGTCTTCACCGAGTGATTGGCGAGTACAAAGCCATAGGATACTTAGGCTTCTAGCTGCGTTTTCTTTTAATTAATTGCAATCTTATATTGGGGGCATGTTTTTTTCCTTTAAAAGGTAATCCTATACCTTGGTTCACAATTCTTGTTATTTGCTAATTATTTATTGTGTTTAGTATTTGTCGTTGTTTCATTTTATGCCCCCAATAAATCTATGATTGTTGTTTCATTTTATGCCCTCAATAAATCTATGATCGTAGTTTCATTTTATGCCCCCAATAATTCACGATTTGTTCTTTGTTGTGACAACAAAATAAGCATTGCTTTTAGATTTATTGAAGGTTTCAATAAAAAATTGTCAAGCATTATTCTAATGACACTAATAAGGCTATAAAATTATTGTTTACATTGTATCATCTTTACATATCTGATTTTTTTACTACGCTTTTTTTGAACTAAATCCAAATTATACATGAATCTATAACTTACCGTGATATTTGAGATCCGTATTTTATCCTATTATTTTTTTCAATTTTTTGAAATAAAACTAATTTATTATCGATATTGTAATTGATTAATATTTTATTATTTTTTGACTTACTAATTATGGTCCCTACCATTGTAGAAAATTGAGCCAAAGACATAGCGTTCCAAATCGTCAAAGCGGTAACTAATTAAGCCAGACACTTTTTCTAGGTGTCTTTCCTTCTTTAGAAAAAGTAAAAATCAACTTTCTCTCATGCTCAGAAATCTGTGTCCTAAGAAGGCAGTTTTGGTACTCGCCAAAAAATAGTCCCATCAAAAAATTGTTTTGAATGTTTGTTAAATTAGCAAGTATACTATACTCCTATAGGCGGATAGTGTACATTTACTCCCTTGGTCAAAAGACCTTTTCAGGAGGATTTTTTCAGTTTTAAATTCTGGGAACTTCCCAAAATCATAGATGATTATTCTCAAAAGAAAAAAAAAATTAATTAACTTTTCCAATACTTAAATCTCATCCTCCAATAAATAAATGGTTTCCGATTGATTTTGAGACATTATTTTTTTCAAGTGTTTAGAAGGTGCAATTAGCAAAACATTTTCTATTGAAGAATAATTTATGGGTGGAAGATGTTACATCCCAAAATTTGGGGTCCCAAAGTTAATTTTAGATGCCTTTTACCCGAGGGAGTAAATGGACAGTACTCCCACGCGAGTATATTATCAATTTGCTTATTAAATTTGAGCTGGTTTTCTTTTCCAAGTCTTGCTTATTAAATTTGAGCTGGTTTTCTTTTCCATGTCACTCTTTTTTGACAAAACTAAACAGTACATTAAATAGTGCCCACTAGTCAATTGATGGTTGAAAGGTGGAAGTACTTATCTTGAATGGAAGCCTATTTTGACTACAATGCGGATGCACATTAAGGATATTTTCGTCTTTGTTCAAAAGCAATAATCAATGTAGCCTTGATCTCAACGAACGCGGTTAACATGCGGCCAGCCCGCATGCGGGCTTGGCAATAAATATATATTTAGAAGGTCCAGTTTGCATACCGATGTATCCTAGAGGTAAGGTGGACCTTCAAATTATATAATTTTGATGTAAAATATTTTTACGATTATCTCAAAATAAATTTTTATATCTAATTATAAAATTTTAAATTTAAAAAATGGTTAAAATCAAGTAGATCTATAAACATATGAAAATCTTGAAAATGAACTGTGTATATAATATGTTGTAAAATGCACTATTTCTGAGGCTTAAAGTCTTTTTATTTTTCATAGTCATACATCTTGATGTCGAGATGATCAATCAAAGGGTTTTTCAATATTAAAACTACCTTTTTCGATCGATTTTTGAGGGGCATCCGTAGTTCTACATTATAAGGTAGCATCCTTATATAAACTTTTTTCATATTTTAAATATAATTGGATCTTAATTTTAAGGGTGTGGTTTCCATAAGGTCGCAACCTTCAACAATCTAATTAAGATGCACTTCTAAATTTTATCATAAATGATATTTTGATATAAAAAAAGTTTTGGATGGCTTGAGAATCTATTTTCATTTCTAATTATAAAATTTTAAAGTCTAAAAATGGTTCAAATTAAGTAGATCTAGAAACACATGAAAATCTTGAAAATGGACGGTCTAGATAATTTGTTGCAAGATGTACTAGTTTGGGGACTCAAAATCTTCTTTTTTTCTTTTCATATTCATACATCTCGATGTCGAGATGATCAATTAGAGGGTTTTCCAACATCCGAACAACCTTTTATGATGGATTTTTGAAGTGCATCTTTAACTTTACATTTTAAAGTTGCAACCTTATTTAAACATTTTTCTAAATTTTACATAATATGTAATCTTTAACATGGAGATCGTCAATATTAAAAAATAAATAAATTTTGGAAATTAAAAATAATAATTATATTAAATTTTTTTTTTGGATAGTTAGTTATAATTCTTGTTTAGGTGAACTACTTATTTGTATGGATGCTTTAACCTCTAAAGCCACATATTGTAGAAATGTGGTCCAGCCCTCATGAAACAATTCTTCTTTAACTCCAAAGTACTTGGGTAATCCCTACTCTGTAACTGTTTGCTTGTTCGTTGTTAAAAAAAGAAAGGGTATTTTGTATTTAGCTTAGGTTCTAAACAATCAAATTAAAATCTCTACTGTATCGGTTTGCTTATTCGTGGTTAAAAAAAGAAAGGGTGCGGTTTATATAGGGCCTAGGCTCTAAACAATCAAATTAGAGCCTACCTTTAAATAGCATCAAGATATATGGTTTTAATATTAGAAATCTTTGTCATAGCTTTAAAATATATTTTCATCGTTATTTATAAAGTTTAAAGCTTAAAAAATAGTGTAGATCGACATATCTATGAAAACTTGAAAATGTTGAAAATTGACGGTAAAAAATTGCATTACAAAATATATTATTTTCAAAACTTGAAATCCATTTTTTTCTCATGTCCATGCATCCTGATGTTGAGATGATAAATTTCAGCATATGTGAGCATCAAAACAACATATGTTACTGAAATTTTTGAGGTAGGCTCTAATTTGATTGTTTAGAACCTCGGCTCTATATAAACTTTTATCAAAAAAAGGCCGTGAATATCATGATCTGTCACCACACAAATGGACGGATTAAAATCTCTAAAGATGAATATCAGCCGTCGAATTAATTCTACCTCAAGATCTCCGTCCCACTCCCTAGCAGGAAGCCGAGCCGAAAGAACCTTGCCCATACCCCCAAGTATTGAAAAAATGTCACTCTCTCTATAAAGTATGAAAAATCTCTCTCTAAAACGAGCATGAAGCGTTAAACCCCCATGATAAATACAGAGGCAAATTCTCTCCCTCTCTCTCTAAGTTGTATCCAAGAGACGAAGACGAGAAGAAGGAAAAAGGCAGTCAGCTAAAGGTAACGCAGGCAGTATCTCTCTCTCTGGCTCCATGCTCCAGCCCGACGTCAAAGTATCCTGCGAAACTATCGCCGGAAACTATGGTTTCCCGGCCAAAGTCAATTTCCATGCGAAACTTGAAGTGAAGGTCTCCAGTAAAACTCCTGCCGGAAAACCTGATTTTCTGGTGAAACCCCTAGCGCCTTTGGCCCAACCTAACTCGGAAACCACCTCTGAAATCCTAACCTGGAATGATACTTTTCAGGCAAAAGACAACTTTCCGGCAACGGGAAAAGAGACCCAATCCATTCCCCATCGCGATACCCTGGCCGGAATTCTCAATCTTCCGGAGAAACCCACCTCGCCTTCTGATTCATACACTGTAACCAAAGAAGAAGAGAAAGATTGGATATTCAAGAATGCCTCGTTTCTTCATAGGAATGAATCAACAAAGGGGTCAAGCTCTCGTCGCTTAAAGCACAAGTTAACGGTTATTGGGTTGCCTGAAACTCAAAATTCCGGCTACTTATCCTGCAAATTCCGGCCAAATGTCCGCCCAAAACAGCCATTATTCATCCCAAAACGAACGGCCTCTCCCTTACGTGAACCTTCATCGCCAAAAGTCTCTTGTTTAGGGAGCATAAAGCTTAGACGAAGCCAAAAACAAAGAAGAAGGACTGTAAAAGAAGCTGTTCCTCCTCCTTCTCCGACCAGAAAGCCTGGTTTTTGGTCCAGGGTTAAGAGGCTTATCCGCTTCAGTCGTCGAAAAAAAGATAGCAGTCAAATTCCTGCCGTTGTGGGTCATTTTCCGGCACAGGAGGGCGAGATTCCGGCGATTGTTTGTCAGATCCCAGCATCATCGCCGCCGCGTTTGTCAGAGTTGAAGCGTTTTGTTTCCGGGAGAAAGGCGGCGTCTATGGGCGTTTTGGACTTCGAAATGGCAAAATACGCCGAAAGATTGGAAGATTTCGGCGAAATGGAAGTCAGCGACAGGAAAGAAAATATCGGCGAAATCGGACTTAGCGAAAGGAAGAAATATTCCGGCGAAATTTGGAGGAGACGGCTACGTACGGCCCCGCCTACTCTGGTAGCACCGTACGACGGCGCTTGGAAGGATTCTGGGCCCGCCTCCATTTGAGGTAACGCCGTTATCGTACTCCGTTATATGAAACTCCTTGTACACTTGACGTTTTTTGTCTTCTTTCTGTTTTTTTGGGGGAAATTTGGTATATTACAAGTGAGAGTGGTTATTTCGGGTGTGGGTATTGATGGTAACTAAGATTGGATATTGTTGAAACGGCTGTTGTACGACGCCATTATTTGTTACTTTCTGTACTTTTTTCCTCAGTTTTCTTTCTCTTGTTTTCTTTCCTTTTATTTGAATCGAGAAATAATTCGTATTGTAAATGAGAGTAGTTATTTTGGGTTAGGATGTTTATGAAAGTTTGTGAGGTTTGATGAATTTGTAATAAGGTTGTTGAACGTTTTTATGGTCAGGGTATTAAGTTGAGTGTAATTTAGGGAAAGAAGAGAGAGGATAGAGGTAAAGGGCAGAGGTAACGAACCCCATAGTTCAGCTGTACGTTGGGGTTTTTATTTTCTTCAAAAACTACTAATTAATATCTATTTTTTAGATAGATTTTAAGATTTAATAAGGACATGTAATCTCTAACATTGAGATCATGAATATAAAAAACTAAATAAATTTTAAAGGCTAAAAATAATAATTCTAGTAAGAAAACATTTAGACCATTAATTTTGTTTTTAAATGGGACACCTAGTTGCATCTATCTCTAAAATGGATGTTTTAAGACCGCATATGTAGAAATGCTGTAAACAATTTTTTATTAAAAAATAGGTAGAGGCATGTCATCTTTACTGAATTATCAAATAAATAAATAAATAAATAAATAAGTAAATAAGTAAATAAATAAATAAATAACAAAAAACAAAAAAAAAAAAAAAGAGAAGAAGAGAGGGGCTATAAGCCTATAATAATGGGGGGCATTCAAATATTGGTGTATTTCTAGCGAATTTGGCCAGAATCCAGTTGTGATGCATTTGATGTGTAGAGAGAGGATTGAAAGGCGATGGGAAAAACATGAAATGGAGTTTGAAGGACTGGGATTACATAGATCGGTAGTCGGTATGAAAAACATGGAGTAGAATTAGTGGAGTTAGAAGGATAAGCATTGGGAGCATTGAAAATAGCGATTGTAGTTCACATCACATCATACACGTAGATAATGAAAGCTCAACGCAATAAGACACCCAACTCAACACGTCTTACTTAATTAACGGTACAGATGTAATCCATTCTCTCTCCGGATAAATCGCCAACTCACGTTGAGAGAGGGGAAATGACTCTAGGCTCTAACTAAAAAACAACTAAAGCATAGGTCTGAACCACTAAAAGAGTGCTTGTTTGTCTCTCGAGGAAGATACTTGGTTTGGAGAAGGTATGGGAAATTTTCGAAAGTATCTTTATATTTTTTAAAAAAATTTGAAAGATAATAAATTTTTTTTAAAGTTATGTCCATACCCAGTACTTTGTTTTCAACCCAAAATGCTTTTCACGACCTTAATAGGGCCGTGAGTACCAAGGATTTAGTTGGAAGCTTCCTTTGAGCATCACGGCCCTATTAGAGTTGTGATGCCCGATACGGTTGTGTACCTTTGGATGCATTCAAAAGCTTTTAAGGTGCCCAAGGCATCACGACCCTAATAGATATGTGGTTATGCGTCATGAGATATGTGGTTATGCGTCATGTTGTAATTGGGACGTTCAGTGTATTTTAAGTAGACAAAAGTATTGTTCGGTATGGATGCTAGTTTTTAAAAAATTTTTGGTAGTTCTTGTATTTTTAAAAATATAGAGGAATTTTCAGTTTATTTCTTTGAGATAATTTAACCTTGGTGCAAGCACAAATGACTTTGGTATTTAGAGGTAAAATTGTGTTGCAACTATGCCTTCCACCGATCTCAAATTCTAAAAGAAGATTTCGAGCTTTGCGACACTCTGCATGCAGTCAAGTTTCACATTTGAGCGCTAAATGATTGTATTTGTAACCGTGGTTATATATGTGATCTCCTTGTACCAAAAATAAATTGCGATAAAACGCATAATCCAATTTGGTTTTAAATGGTCTACTAGAATTGGCCAAATTTAGATAGAGATTTTAGATCTCTTGATAAAGAGCCGAAAAGTCCAATGTATAGATCAATTGTATATGAGAATTTGCTACCTAGGCAAGGGTGAGTGCACCGTCAATTCGAGTGATGCATGTGTTATTGTACCCTATACCAGAAGGATTTGGTGAATTGTTTGTCCAAATTTAACAACTTCAATTATTTGGTTGTATTGCGCAATTTAGGTGAGATTTGGAGCTAGGACCCGTGGACCTCAACCACCAGGCCAAGAGCCCTATTATTGGTTGAGTTAGGTTCCTTTTGTGACTCCAAGACGAACTTCCTGGGTCCCTTATCGCTGACCCAATGAGTAGAGGATGACAAGAAATTATTGAATAAAATGAGTTTCCAACAACTATCTGATTAAGGTTGGGCTTGCAAGAGTCGATTTTGCAGTCTTTTTTTATGCAGTACCTCAACGTGATTCGAGCACGAAAAAGGTTCAAAAATCAGTTTTATAAGGTCTAAAACCAAATCACTTATTTCGACTTTTTAACCCATATTGTAGGGTTCTCGAAATGGGTACCCCCTTGAGGTTATTGGCATGAAATTCAGCCTCCCAAATACTGCTTTATCTCTTGAAAAGGTTTGCGGAATTTCATAACGTGAGCATACAAATGGATTTAGACAACCCTATTCAACTCTCCACCCTGAGTTTTGTTATAGTTTTTGCCAGAGATAAATATGTTGTCCCGCAGCAGAAAGTTCATGTTTACAACGACTTCCCTTGCACAATTGGAATCATATAAACAAGGACATGGTTTCTATGCGGCCGGCCCAGGCTTGGCAATAAATATATTTTTTAAATATAATTTGATCTTAATTTTTAGTGACTAAATAATCTTTAATATAGAAATCATGAATATAAAAAACAAAAATTTTAAAATTAGAAATAATAATTATATTAAAAAAACATTTGTACCATTAAGTTTCACTTTTTTTAGATAGACCACCTATTTGCATCCTAACAAAACTAAAATTCTAAGTCTACAATTTTTGGAAAGGCCATGGACAATATTGCTCTTTCCTTTTTGAATGTAACAAGATAGGAAAATGTACATAACAAGATAGGAAAGTGTATATTACACCATTGTATGATCATTATATATACAATTAAAGAACCACCACAATAATTGTGTGGGTCACAATTATTTTCTAAAGGATGCGATTTTTATAAGGTTGCAACCTTAAACAATCCAATTAAGGCGCACCTTAAAATTTTATCATAACATATAATTTTGTTGTAAAAAATTCTATTATTATCTTAAAATCTATTTTTATACTTAATTACAAAATTTTAAATTCCAACAATAGTTAAAATTAATTAGATCTATAAATATATGAGAATCTTGAAAATGGATGGTCTAGATAATGTGTTGCAAGATGCACCATTTTCACGACTCAAAAACTTGTTTTTCTCATATTCATACGTCTCGATGTCAAGATGATCGATTAAAGTGTTTTTCAAAGTTAAAACAATATTTTCGATAGATTTTTTAGGTGCATATGTGATTCTACATTTTAATGTTGCAATCTTATATAAACTTTTCTTTTTTCTAAAAGAGTTCATCTCTCTCTAAAAAAATTCTTTATGGTATCAGATCGGATCCGTGAAACACAATCGATAGAGGCTAAAATGTGAGGCTGATCATATTAACAATCACGTTTTTTCTTCATCTTAAAAGGTTAACGTTAGGTCCTTATTTCACTTTACCATCATCTTCACATCTCCCTAAAAAACTCTTTTCCCCTGGTTTTTGTCTTCACGTCACTCTTCTATAGCATCCATATCATCCCAACACCGATACATCCATATCATAAAGCCCAGTTTCTCTATCCTCTTACACCATCTACAGCATCTTTCCACACACTCTCTCTAAAAATCAAGCACCAACCCTACCTCCCATCTTCTTTCTCAAAACGTCCACACCCTCTCCCTTGACCTTACAGGCTATCTTCTCATCTCTAAAATTTTATTTTATTTTTTCAAGCCCTAACTGACATATTTCCTTCCACCATTTTTTTTTCTTCTTTCTCTCATGTTTTTGCGTCTAGCCACATATTTTATCAATTATTCCTAAAGATTTATTTGTTCCAATGACTGCTACATCCTCAATATCTCAATATCCCTATCCCTCGCAAAACACAAAAAGGCAGAAAAACAATATATCTCCATTGACGATTATATTTAGGGAAAGCTTTCTATGTTCCCCTTACAACATAAAAGTTCTATGTTTGCCTTATCCAAGCGTCCATTTTTTAATGGATGGTTAAGATTGTACCAATCACAATGTCACGTCTCTACAATGTTTTATTTTAAATTTTTTTCTATAAATTGTTTTTACACCAAATTTTGGACGTCTATTCCTATATTAAACTCACACTAACGAAAAATATAAAAAAAATATTTTCAATAAAATAAAATGACCAAAATACGCCTAAAATTTTTAAGGGGTATTTTGGTCATTAATTTTTATCGAAAAATTATTGTTAATATTTTTTATAGGTACGCCCCAATGAGAAGATGGCAAGTACGAAATTTCATATTAAAAAAATATTTTATTAAAAAGACTAAAAATAAAATACTTTGAGACGATGGATTTAAGATCAAACGGTGAGTGGCTCTCTTGATAAAAAATGGATGGCTGGATGGTAGGGGGAACGTAGAACTTCTATGTTGTAGGGGGAGCATAGAAAGCCTTCCTTGATATATATATATATATATATGGTTTAAACGGTGCACCGTATCAGGCACTCCAAAAACCCATCCGGATCGGTGAATCGAGAATCCGGATCGGGAATTGGCCAAATCGGTCGGATTAAGCCTTAAATAAAATAAAAAACAATTATTCAAATTCATTATAAATGTTGTTTTTTAAGAATGCAATAAGAAATTGAGGTACTACATTATTAACTTTCATTTTTTTCATCAATATGCGAATATAGAGATATTATTTCCCGGTATGAACTTATGTTAACCATTAAATTTCATCACAAAAAAGAAAGAAAGAAAGGTTTCTATACTTCCCCTAAAGCATAGAAGTTCTATCATCTCCCTACCATCCAGCTCTACAATTTTGATCAAGAGAGCCCCTCACTGTTTGATTTTAGATCCGACGTCTCAAAGTATTTTATTTTTAATTGTTTTTTATACAAAGTATATGAATATGAAATTTTGTACATGCCATATTCTCATTGGGACACACAGATAAAAAATATTAAAAATATTTTTTCAATAAAATATGATAACCACAATAACCATTGAAACTTTTAGGGGTATTTTGGTCATTTTATTTTATAGACTTTTTTTATATATATATATATATTTCGCCTGTGTGAGTTTAATAGAGGAATGGACGTCCAAAATTTGGGGTCAAAATAGTTTATATAAAAATAATAATAATAAAATAGTGTAGAGATGTGACATTATGATTGGGGCAATTTTAGCCCTCCATTCAGAATGGACGGTTGGATAAGGGGGAGGATAGAACTTCTACGCTCTAGGGGAAGCATATAACGCTTGCCCAAAGAAAAATCATAATTTTATCATGGATGAAGTATATAATCATACATGGACTACAATAAAGAATAGATTAAATCGATGAAAAATGGCCACTAAAATCTCGAATTGGTGGAAAACTCTAATCATCTGAAAAAACCCAAATTATTACAACCTAACTAGCTATAATCCAAAATTATTACAACCTAACTAACTATAATATTATATATTGAAATTGTTGGTTTATATTTTATAATTACTTTATTATACAAAGAATAACAAATCAAAAATATCTTAATATCATCAAATTTAAAATATATTATTGACAACTGTAAGGAAAAATAGTACATTACATAATTTATAATGCAAATAAATTAATACATAAAATAAAAGATTTGATTATCAATGTAGAAATTATTAGAATGTATATCAATTTTTGAAATAACATTTTAATTTTTTAAAAATCTAATTTTTTAGGTTTCTAAAATAAATTTAGTGGAAGAGAATGTTAGTAAAGAGAGAGAGATTTCAAATGGTCTCATTGTATGAACCCTATTTTTAAATTAATATTCCTAAATTTATATTAAAGACCACCATGTTATAAAAATACAAAATATAATTAGACCATTTATTCCTAAGTAAAAAAAAAAATCTAACAATAGGAATTTATAGATGAGAGAGAGAAAAAGAGCTAACATGCTCCAAGCCTATATTGTATTACCTTTACATATCTAATTTAAGCTTATAATAATCACAGCTTAAATGCATACTTGAAAAGTATGATACTTGTATTACCTTTTTTTTTTTTTTGACAAGAAATACTTGTTGTATTACCTTTCATTTATTTTGACAAGAAAAATATGGTACTTGTTGTATTACCCTTTTTTTTTGACAAGAAATACTTGTTGTATTATTTTTTATTTTTTTGACGAGAAAAATAAGAAAATAACAAGAAATACTTGTTGTATTAAGAAATACCTGTTAATTTTTTCTTGAATAGAAATACTTGTTGTACTTTTATTTATTTTTGACCAGAAAAATATAATACTTATTGTATTACCTTTTATTTTATTTTTGACAAAAAATACTTGTTTTACTTTTTATTTTTTTTACAAGAAAAAAAGGAAAATAGCAATAAATACTTGTTGTATTAAGAAGATAGTGGTTCGAACTAAGGACTTTCAGTAGGCAAGAAGAACCTGATAACCAAATATACCAAAGCACCACTTGTTGTACTATTTACGTGAATAAAATGCTATATTAGAAAGCAAAAGTGTATTAAGGAATTGTCCCACATCGAAGAGATGTGGGAAGCATAGGCCTTATAAAACAAGAAAACCAACCCTTACTACCACGAAATATTGATGTGTGGTCACGTGTACATGGGTTTATCGACCCTGATCTCATCAAGGCGATCCATGACATCATTTTAATGTGTAAGGGAAGATTATAATGTCATACGCCGATTTATGACAATATTTTACATAGGAATCGACACAGGGTGACCGATTCCCGTGTCGACTCGAAAGAGTCCGTTGCGACTCGCCGTTTTTTAAAACACTGGAGTATATAATACAACCAGAGGTAACTTGTTTAATTTGAGCATCAAGATAAGTTACAATAAGTAACTTTCTATACATGATATACAAGTTAATTTGCACATCAAGACAAGTTACAATAAGTAACTTTCTATACATGATATAATATAAAATAAATACAGGATCCTCAATTGTCTCTACACTCTCCCTCAAACTGAAGTTGGTTGAACAACATCAGTTATAAGTTACAATAAGTAACTTTCTATAAATGATATAATATAAAATAAATACAAGATCTTCAATTGTCTCTACACTCTCCCTCAAACTGAGGTTGGTTGAACAACATCAGTTTGTCAATGAGATAGTTATGACGAGGTGAATGATTCACTTGCGTGCACTCCAGTCATATGATTAGATGCACCCGAGTTAATAAACTAAAGGGGATCCACACTAGGGGGTATGTGATAATTCATACTAGACAAATCCATAGCAAAGAAAACTGAAGAGATAGTTGTAGACATAGAGTTTTGTACCAATTGTCGAATATCATCTGGCATAGCTGCTGTTTGGGACCCTGCCGTGTTTGGGGCATCATTATTAGCTTGATATGCCATGTAAAAATGCTTCCTTATATCTGATGCCCTGTTTCCTCGCTAAGGACGATCGCGACACTCTGTGATAATATGCCCAGGACGTTTGCAATAATTACAAAAGTTGTTCTTCTTACAATGAGAAGCTATATGACCATATTCTTTACAATCATAACATTGCACCAAAGATGAGTTCTTTTGTGGTGGCTTTCCTCTGGCCCGTTGAGCCAAGACAGACTCTATATCCTTTGTTTCCTCAATGGTGGCATGTGTTGCAATTCTCGTCTCCTCATGAAGTAAATCACCCAGAACGACATATATATCGAACAATGTTTCGCGATTCAAAAGATTGGCTCAAATGATATCAAATTATAAGCACAACTTCATTAGGAACTACATCACCTTCCTGTCACCATTTATCGAATTTAAACCTGGAATGCAACAAGCACTGGTGATAGCTGTCATAATTACAGATTCATATTTTGTCCATAAGTTCGTAAAACCCGTATAATATTCTTGGATGTTTTACTCCTCATGTCCATAGGTAAACATATCATACTCGGTTCGAAATCGTCGTGCAAGATTTGATTGCTGAAAAATATTTTTCAGATATTCCTACATTTCTTTCGCTGTATGGAAGCCTCTCATTGGCCTTCCAATGTCTATATCCACGTATCCGATGATCCATTAAATACTTTTTGCATTGTTGATTTTCCATTATTAGGTTTCTTTAGTATTGGATGGATCAAGTTGGGGTTCAGTTTCCTCAATAAACCCCCACAAACCTTTTCCTTCCACAAAAATCTGAAAATAGAAGCGCCAATCGAGATAATTTTTCCCATTAAGTTTTATAGTCATCACATCTCTTTTTCAAAAGCCATGTACAAATTGTATGATTGAGAAACTTGATCTGAGATCAAAACTCAGACTTTGAGATTTTTAACAAGTAAAATGTACTAAGAAACAATGGTGAGGTCAAGGTGTAGAGCTTGACGTGGGTCTTTGGATTGAGGAATAGAAGATCTTGTATTTATTTTATATTATATCATATATAAAAAGTTATTTATTGTAACTTATCTTGCTGTGCAAGTTACTTCTGGTTGTATTATATATACGTATTGACAATAATCAATAGAGATAGATTTTTTCCCTACCTTTTTGTGTGTTTGACATGATATCAGAGCCATTAATGTTGTTACTCTAGCTACAAATCTAGAGAGATTTGCTGCCCCACTAAGATCGCCATAGAGAGAGAGAGCCGCTGCCTTCGATATTTCTAGTTGCACCATAGAGAGAGAGAGAGAGAGAGAGAGAGAGAGAGAGAGAGAGAGAGTTGCTGCCTACTTTTTTCCCTTTGCTTGAATCATTGACGTGAAGCCCAATATGCTACTTCCTTTACATTCATTTGCATTCCAGTAAATCTTGGCTTACAATGCACCCACACGTTGACTTCCTCCCTACATTCCCTCTACCCTTAATATAGGAAAGTTTGTGTCTATTATGTTGATACATAACAACTATCTATTATGAAAAACTCAAATGCTTTCTCTCATTGAGAGTCATGAACTTTTTGGATTCATTAATGGTGACTACACTACACCAAGTCGAAAGATTTCATCTCCTGATGGTAAGAGTGAAATCGCAAACCCTCACTACAAAGCATGGATAAAGTCTGATTGGCTTCTCAAAGCTTGAATTTTGAAAATGCCTGAAGAATTCATATGAAGGTAATTCTCAAGCTAGGGAGTTTCAACTTACCCAACAACTCTAATTCTACAAGAAAGTGAATTCAACCCTATCAGAATAGATATGCAAATTCAAAAGTACTTGTGATGATTTAGCAACTGTTGGAAACCGTTCCTAATGAAAATAAGGTTTTTTAGCTTCTTAATGGACTTCGTCCAAAAATGCGATTTTTGCTGCCACTATGTTTAAGCCTTCGATTCCTTCATATTTTCAAATCATACCTCTTCTTCAAAGACATGAGATTAGAAATCAGCTCCATGTCTTTGAAAAACACTCAGATCCAAATAGAAATATGGCCCTTGTTACACAACAAAAGCTTTTTGGACCCAACAAAAGTAACCATAATTCTAGAGGAAGAGGGATGAATAACTTTGGTGATCCACATTTATTCAAATCTTGAGGATGTGGGTTTGTTTAAACTAACCAGATTAGTAATGTGTGTTGTGGGGTGCCCAGGAAAAATCAAGATAGTGGCAGTACACGTCCTATGTGATACATGGATCGAAGCTTCTAACAAGATTCTCAGATACAATAGTAAGCTCAGACACCTCGAGAAAAATATCAAATTTGTAGGAAACTTAGACATACTGTATTGAAGTGTTGGTATTGATTCAACCATACGTACTAAACAAAAGATATTCCTCAAGCCCTTACTGCAATAACTATAGCTGATCCACAAGACTCAGAATGGTTCCCAGACATAGGTGCCTCCATTCATATGACAAGAGATTCAGGTAAATTGCATCTTTATCCTTATAGAGGCACATATACAGTCATGTTTGGAAATGGTAAACAATTAACTATTTCACATATTGGTGATGCAAATATTGATACTAGATTTGAAAAATTTGATGTTTCTAATGTTCTTTTGGTGCTTAAAATGAAAAAGAACTTATTATCTGTTAGTCAATTTACAACAACATTCCCATGTACTTTTGAATTTTTATGGATCCTTCTTTATCTCAATAGTACACAATCTTGTTGTATAAGAATCTTATTTGTTAGTTCCTTTGAGTTATATGTCATCTCTCATGTAGATTGGGCTGGGTGTTCAACCACTCGCCGTTCAACTACTAGTTTTTACACTTATCTTGGTTCCAGCTACATATTTTGGAATGCTAAGAAACAATCGACTATGGCTGGTTCCAGTACTGAAGCGGAATGCTGATCTATGACATCCACTGATGCAGAGTTGACATGGCTTTCTTTTATTCTTTGTGATATTAAGATGTCTCTTCCTAAGCCACAAACTCTTTTTTGTAACAATATTAATGCTCTCTACATGCCAGTTAATCTTGTAATTCATGCACGGACAAAGCACATTGAGTTATAATATCATTTTGTGTGCGAAAATGTTGCTATTGGATTGCTTATCACTCGTTTTGTTTCCTCTCCCATGCAAGTAGCTAATATCTTTATTTGACTGATTCAATCATGAATTTTATCTCTCCAGATTTACCTCCCAAATTCATGGAGAAAATCGTGTAACTTCTTTGTATATATTTATGTATTTCTTTTCTATTAATACACAATAAATACACTCGAAATTCACATTTTATCATGGTATTAGAGCATGGTTCTCTGCCCCCAAATCTCTCCTATCTCTCGGCCCCTTGATCTCTCTGGTTTAAGCATCTCTGGCAGATCCAGTAACTCTCTCCATACCAGCTATCGTTCTCTCCCTCTTTAAACTTTTGATAACAACATGTTGTTCTCTTTCTGTTGGTGTTGTCGCTATGCCTCTTCTATTTGGCTTTTCGCTTTCCTCTAACTAGTTCAAGCTCATGCTTTTGGTACTCCTTCGCATATTCTTGCGCCCTCTTAAACATCAATTTCTTGTTATCAACCTTTATTGGTCCACAAGTTGGGAAATCTGAGCACACCATCATTGGTTTTACCAATTTTTTTTGTGGGGCTTCTGTTCCTTTTGTCTCAAACTTTTGTGGGACTTTTATTTGTCGTAAGTTTCTTTTTGTGCTTAATATTGAGTTATTTGGGTCCTCTCTCTCTCTAAAAATTCCACTTCTAAATTCGCATCCTTTCTCTACTCTCCTTCCTCTTCAACCGCCATGATAGAACCTACTCTCCCATTGGGTTCTTCTCATGAATCCCTGCCACCCCCATCTTCTGAAATAGATCTTTCCAATGTTCTTTTTTGAATCTCTACGGATGCTTATTCATCTTCTCTATATTACATTCACCATTCAGACAGTCCTGGGACTGTTATTGTCTCCAAAGTTCTTACATGTGCTATGCGTTTGGCTTTGAATGCCAAAAACAAATTAGGTTTCATAGATGGTTCTCTCCCTAGACCTGTTGCAGATTCTTATATGTTCAACCAATGGGATAAGGCCAATGATATGGTCACATCTTGGTCACTTAATGGTGTTTCTGGAGACATTTTGGACAGCATCAACAATGGTGGTTCAACACATGGTGTTTGGGTTCAGCTGCGAGAATGATTATCCTAAAACTAAGCACTGAGAATTTTTAATTGACTCATTGCATTTCCACTCTGCAACAAGACAATTCTTCAATTCTGACATACTTTAGTAAGCTCAAATCCTATTGAGATAAGCTTTCTTCTATCTCTGCTATTCCACCATGTTCCTGTGGCGCCTCCAAATCTACGACTTCTTTTGAGTACCAACAGCGTTTGATGCAATTTCTCATGGGTCTCAACAATTCATGCAGCTCCGTTCGTAGCCAGATCTTTCTCATGAATCCTTTGGCGCCAATAAACAAATCTTATAATCTACTACTGCATGAGGAAAGGCAGCGCACTCTGCACGTTCACCCAAAAACATTAGTTGAGCGCTTTTCCATGGCTGCTACTCGCAAGACCAGTCCTGCCCCATAGTTAGCAAGTCGGGGACTTTCAATAAATCGGCTTACCTTAAAATCGGGAAAAATTTGTTTTTATTTTAAAAAGTCGAATGAAAAATTCAGATAAACAATACGGATCGGGAAAAATACTTCATGTAAAGATATCGCCAATACATCAGACTAGGCTAAAAAATTCGGAGTAAAAAAATCGGATAAATATATGCATAATTTGTATTATAGTTTTCTACCATAGTAGCTTAATAATAATCCCAATAACATAAAATAGAATGGTAGCCTAACAATAATCCCAATAATGTTTTCGTGTACAAGTACATTGTGATCCTTAGAGTATATAATTTTTCTTGTCCTCACTTCTGTGAAATGAGTAATATAAAAAGCTCATGCCATCTCATACAATGTATTAAAGAAGTTTAAAACAGGGCTCGGGCAGGGAAACCATTGATCTTCGTTGCTCTTTATCGAGGGTGAGAAAGAAACCTTAACCAGGACGGGGCAAATTTTGGGATCACTATTTTATAGAGAAAAAGAAATCCTGAGTTCGGACAAGATTTGGAAAGGCAAGAAGAGATGGTGGACTTGATTTTAGAGATTTTAGAGAGAGAAAGAAACCCTAATCAATGCTCTGCTTGTAGTGACTTGGGTATTTTTTAGGCTAGGGCAAGATTTGAAAAGGCAAGAAGAGATGGTGGAGCTGATTTTAGAGAGACAAAAGGAAGAGGTGATTTTTTTTCTTTTGTAATATGTAATTTTCTTCTTAAAATAAGACCATTTTTTCTTTTTTTTGACAGGTGCTTGATAAACCATTAAATCTAGTAGACCCAAAAGGGCTAGGAGCATTTGATGAATGCAAACAAACAATATAGGGAATTAAACTGCCAATTGAAGCTCAGTGTTTACAATTATGAGAACAACACCGTCTTCCCCATCCCTCCCATGAACATAGAGCTTTAGAAAATCTAAGCTTCCTGCTCCTCATGAGCGTTCTTTTGATAATTATTATCTCCTTTGGATCAAAATTCAAAACAAACTAATATGCAT
Source organism: Amborella trichopoda (assembly GCF_054954075.1). Classification (NCBI taxonomy): domain Eukaryota; kingdom Viridiplantae; phylum Streptophyta; class Magnoliopsida; order Amborellales; family Amborellaceae; genus Amborella; species Amborella trichopoda. The sequence continues at coordinate 14,977,767 of NC_142346.1, forward strand.
CCATAGACGCTCCATGAATCAATCGGCCACATAAGTACCTCTCCCAAAAGTTAAAAAATTAGATCATTTTTTCACAGAGGTTCTAGAGAGATAAACATGGCCCTTTTCATTTTTTTGGGTTTTTCTCTGTAAAATCAAGAAAAAGATTGTGGTTAAATAGGGGATTTCTCTGTAAATTGCATGTTTCAAAAGCTTGTGGTTCTACAGAGAGAAACATGGATTTTTTTTTTTTTTGGATTTTTTCTGTGAAATTAGCAAGAAAATGAGCATTTTTTTTAGCCCCGTTTAATTCGTTCTCCAAAAAAATGAATTTTTAAAGTTATTATGAAAAACCGAGTTTTTTTGACGAACTTTTTTAAAAAAACGCCATTTTTAACGTTTTTAAAAAAATCTCCGATTTTTTGAAAAATCGACGATTAATCGGCGATTTGCTAACTATGGTTCTGCCCCTCAACCTTCTTCAACACAACATCAACAACAAGGGGGATCCTGCACTCACTGTATGCGTGATAATCACCTTGTCCAAATCTGTTGGTTACTCTACGGTTTTCTAAAACATAGAGGTAATAATAGGCAACAACAATGAGGTGGACGTCAACAACAACAACAACGTCCTCCTTTTTAGCCACATCGTCAGACTTTATCGCTAGCTACAACTACTCAAGAACCTTCCAATGCGGGCTTACTAGCCAACACGCCCACTTTTGATTGTGATGCCTCCTCCACTCAGTCCATGCCTTTCACGCCTAAACAATACCGCAGACTTCTTTATCTAATTACCCCAAGTAGCTCCAATTCTGCAAACAATCTTTCTGGTACGCACCATTTTACCTTTAATGTCTCTTCTCTTGATTGGATTATTGATAGTGGTGCTACTGATCACATGATTGGTGATCCTTCATTACTATCATAATCTACCCCTCTTGTTTCATCTAAACTTGTTATTTTACCAAATGGACAACACACCAACATTTCTCATGTTTGCTCATTACATCTGTACCCATCTTTGGCCTTACATGATGTTCTTTGTATTCCTTAATTCAAGCAAAATCTTTTATCCGTTAGTCAAATCACAAAGAATCTCAACTGTTCCATAACTTTTTTCCCTGACTCATGTATCTTGTAGGACCTGTCATCGAAGACGACGATTGGATTGGTTAAAGAACAAGGTGGACTATACCTCCTCCAACGACCACTCGGGCCTACAGCCTTTACCACTACTTCCCCAACCATCGATTCGTGGCATTGGCGTTTAGGGCCTATTTCCTCTTCTCGCCTTCATCATTTTACTTCTAGTATTCCTTATATTTTAGTTTCCAAGAATAAATTGTGTGATGTATGTCCCTTTACAAAACAAACTAGATTACTTTTTCCTTTAAGTAGCATTACTTCCAATGCTCCATTTTGTTTGATTCATGTAGATATTTAGGGATGATATTGTGTTCCTTCTCTTTGTGGTGCTAAACTTTTTCTTACAATAGTCGATGATTACTGTCACGGTCCAGCACTTTGTCACCCTCCGGTAAGATACGGTAGGGGTCAAGGGGCGGGGTCGTGACAATTACTCATGCGCAAGTTGGACATATCTCATGTAACACAAATCTCAAGTTGATTTTTATTTGAAAATGTTTATTACTCCTGTTAAAAATCAATTCCACTCCCAAATTCAAATTATTTGTAATGGGACTGAATTTTACTCCAAAGATATGCAATCATTTCTTCAAAATGAAGGAATTATACACCAACACAGTTGTGTTGCTACATCACAATAAAATGGTGTAGTGGAAGGTAAACATCGTCAGTTACTTGAAGTTGCACGTGCTTTACGGTTTTAGGCAAATATTCCCTTTAAATTTTGGGGAGATTGTATCCTCACAGTTGCCTATATAATCAACCTCATTCCTTCCCCTCTATTGCATAATTGGTCCCCTAATCAAATTTTATTCTATGCCAAACCTAATTACAACAATCTTTGTGTTTTCGATTGCCTGTGTTTTGCATATAATATTCATCACCATGACAAATTTTATTACCGTGCAAAACCGAGTATTTTTATCGGTTATTCCTTTGCTCAAAAGGGCTATCAAATCTTTGATATTGCTGCCCGTTAAACGTACATCAGTCGCAATGTCATTTTTCATTTTCATATTTTCCCATATGCCAACATCCAACACCATGCCACAAACTCCAGCCGTGTCTTACCTTTACTTGCCCCAAACCATGGCTCAACATCACTCATTTCCGACCCAACACAATCTTCTCCTTCTCAAAATATTCCATTGCACCAACCACCACCATCTTCCCTCCCTTCCACTTTACCCCAATCGGACCGCACCTCCACTTTCCTCCTTTCCACTTTACCCCACCCACCGAGCCCTCCAATTCTCCTTTACCCACTAATAGCATCCAAGACCAACCTCATCGGTCAACTAGAGCCCCATAAACCACCTGCTCATCTTAAGGACTATTATTGTTCTTTTTCCCAACCTTCCTTTCGCACCCAATCCACACCGTCTCCTTCAGCGACATGCACTGTGAGTGCAACTTTTCCTCTCTCCAAATTCATGGATTTTTCTAATTCTCACCTTCCCATCAAGTTTTCCTTGCAGCTATCCAGACCATTCTTGAACCTTCTACCATTTTCCAGGTTGTGAAAGTCCTAGAATGGCGAGAGGCAATGACCAAGGAGATTAAAGCCTTTGAAGATAATCATACTTGGACCCTTACCTCTCTCCCACTTGACAAACATGCCATTGGCTGTAAGTGGATTTACAAGATTAAATACCTTGCTAATGGAAATGTTGAACGGTATAAAGCTCGTCTAGTCGCTAAGGGCTATAATCAAATGGAGGGCCTCGACTATCACAAGACATTTGCCCCGATAGAAAAATTGGCCACAATCCTTTGTTGGCTTGCTCTAGCCGTTATAAAGGGATAGTATGTTGAACAACTTGATGTTCATAGTTCCTTCTTACATGGGGACCTTGACGAGGAAGTCTATATGAAGATTCCTCCCGTTTTTTCCAGACAGGGGAAGCACAAAGTTTGCCATTTAAATTAATCTTTATATGGCCTGAAGCAAACATCAAGAAATTGGTTTGCTAAGTTCTCTTCTGCTTTATATATAATTGGCTTTCGACAATCTAAGACAGATTACTGACTCTTCACCAAGATTTTAGGATCCTACTTTGTATTTATTATTGTATATGTCGATGATATTTTAATCATCGATAATGATGTTGATTCCATTGAGATTATTAAACGGTATTTATATAGTAAGTTCCATATCAAAGAACTTGGTCCCCTAAAATATTTCTTGGAAATTGAAGTGGCTCGTTCATCTAAAGGTATTTATCTCAAGAAAATACGCTTTAGATATACTTGACAACGTGGGACTTCTTAGAGCACACACTAGTGACTTACCAATTGAGCAACATTTAAAACTTAACAATTCGATCAGTGATTTGCTTAATGATCCTTCTCCATATTGTCAGCATGTGGGCAAGCTTATTTATATGATAATAACAAATCATAATTTCACGTTCATCCGCAGAGGTCGAGTATAGATCCATGGTATTAGTTTCTCGTGAGATTCAATGACTCAAATTTTTATTTCAAGACCTTGGCATTTCTCATAATGAGCCTATGACTCTTTATTGCGACAACCAAGCGGCCCTTCATATTGCGGCTAATCCAGTCTATCATGAACACACAAAGAACCTAGAACTGGACTGCCATCTTGTACGAGAAAAGCTTCAACAATGCCTTATTCAACCATGTTTATTGGGTCTTTACACTAGGTGGTTGATATTTTTACGAAGGCATTGGGTGGACAGAATTTCAGATTCCTACTAACCAAGTTTGGCGTCAAGAACCTCCACGCTCCAACTTGAGGGGGAGTATTAGACTTATTCAAAAGTCAATTTTATCTCTCCAGATTTATCTCCCAAATTCATGGAGAAAATCGTGCATTTTATCTCTCCAGATTTATCTCCTAAATTCATGGATAAATTTGTGTATTTTATCTCTCCAGATTTACCTCCCTAATTGATGAAGAAAATCGTGTAACTTTTATGTATATATTTATGTATTTCCTTTCTATTGATAGAAAGTAAATACATTTTAAATTCACATTTTATCAATCTTCACCAAGCTTTTACTACGAAATGATTTTCGCAATCGTTGCTTCAAATTCAGGCTTCAAATGCCTCCCTAGCTGAGTTTGAGGGGGAGTAATAAAAATAAAGTTCCAAAACTACAATTTCTGGAAACGCCACAGTAGACAATATTGCTCTTTCTTTTTTGAAAAGAGAATATAACAAGATATGAAAGCATATATTGCATGTAACAAGATAGAAAAATGTATATTACACTATTGTAATATCATTATATATACAATGACAGAACCACCACAACAATTGTGTGGGTCATAATGATTTTCTAAAAGACTTCATCTCTCTCTAAAAAATTCTTTAAATCCATCTTTAAGATGGATGCTTTATACCTCTGAATCGCATATGGTAGAAATACAGTCTAGCCCGCAGGAAACAATTTTCTTATAAATAAAGGGTGCGGTTTATATAGAGTCAAGGCTCTAAACAATCAAAGTAGATCACACTTTCAAATAGTCTCGAGAAATGTGGTTTCGATATTGAAAATCTTTATGATTGTCTTAAAATAAATTTTCATCTCTAATTACAAAATTTAAAGCTTAAAAATAATACAGATAGAGAAGATCAATAAAAACTTGAAAATCTTTAAAATTGATAGTCCAAAAATGCATTACAAGATACACTATTTCTAAAACTTCAAATCCATTTTTTTCTCATGACCATACATCTTGATGTCGAGATAATCAATTTGAGGATATTTACACATCGAAACAACATTTTCTAGTGAAAATTTTGATGTGCGCTCTAATTTGATTATTTAGAGCATTGGCTCTATATAAACCTTTTTACATTTTATATATATATATATATATATATATATATGTATAGAAAATTCTTCCTAACGCCTATAGCCGAAATGAATAGTGATTCGTCTACCCTCATCACCATCTAAGTTTCATCGCGCGGTCACAATTATTTGGTAGTATTTTTATTTTTATTTTGTTTCTATATATTGGAATGATCTGAAATTTGGAAGATATGTACATCTTATTGAAGCGCATCTAATAAAAATATAAAAAAAATTATCCGTAAAAAAATATTGACCAAAATACCCCGAAAATATTTTGGGGTATTTTGGTCAAATTTTTCATATAAAATATTTTTTTTATATTTTTCGAAGATTTCTCTATTTTTTATTAATACACGCTCCAAATTTTAGGTCATTCTGATTTGTAGAAAAAAAAAAAAAAAAAAAATACTACCGTACAATCATAATTGCGAGATGAACTTTGGACGGTGATGGGGTTAGGCGAAATCATTTTCGCCTATAGACGTTGCGTAGTGTTTTTCTATATATATATATATATATATATATATATATATATATATATATATATATATATATAAGGTGTGCATAAAAAATCAATAGAAAAGAGTGTTCTGAAATTGAAAATCTTCTAATTCATTATCTCGACTTCGAGATGTATGGATACACAAAAAAAAAAGAATTTCGAATCTTTAAAATAATGTAACTTATAAGAAGTTATCTAGGGCATCTATTCTCAAGATTTTCAAGTGCTTATAGTATTATTCAATCTGCATCATTTGAAATTTAATTTTCATAAACATAGGTTTTAAAGTGCTTTGTAAGATTTACGATGCAGGAACTACATCTTCCATACAATTTCAAAAGTGCCCTTTACTTGTACATACAAGATGTCACGACTCTCCACCGTCGGAGAGAGACATCTACCTAAGAGAGATTAGAAAAAAAAAAAGAGCGAAAAAATTAATACAATATTTCAAAAAGGTTGAATTATTTGAAAAAGTTTTAAGGAAAATTGTAAATTACAGAAAATATTTAAATAAATACAAATATTATTGTAAAATATCTAAAACCCTATCTAACACAACTTAGAATTAAAAAAATAAACCTTAATTTTCTAACTTGCAAATATTTTTAAATTTTATTGAATCTTTGATAATAAAATAAGTACAAATTATATTAACAAAATATTTAGACCTAGTAGGACAATCTAATACCAATTGTTTTTAAATTTTATTGAATCTTTAAGATAATAAAATAAGCACAAAAATATATTAAAAAATTATCTAGACCTACCTGGGACAATCTAAGAACCAGAGAAAAAAATAATTACCTATAATACTTCTAAAAGCTTTAACATTTTCAAAATTTTCAGCAAAACCATAAATCATAATAGAAAATAAAAATAAATATAAATATAAATATTACCAGAAATATATAAATCCTAGCTATACAAATTATTACAAAAATTATTTTTTAAAATAAAAATTAAAAATAGAAAAACAAAGAAAATGCATAAATTCATAAAATCCAAAAACAAAAATCTCATAAGATAGCTCAATGCAAATCAAAATAAAAATATTTTAAAACAAAGGCAGAAGAAAAAATAGTGGGGAAAAAAATTGTCTAAATGTTTTGTCTCTTATTCAAAAATCTTACAAGGTTTTTGTAGATCAATATCTTGTGAATATTTTGAACCAAATTTGAAAAATCCTAAAACTTTCAATCTAGATCTCTTAAATAATGGACTTCGAATAAGCATTTATGATCAGACATGAACATTGATAGTCCATAAATCATAAAAATTCCAAGAATTCCGTGTTAATCATTCTTATTCACCATAGTTCAACAAACGTAATTAAGTATTTACCATCTTACATCTAACAATGTTTTTTTTGTTGGCACTAAGTTCTTCAAGTGAGGGGGAGCAACTCCCATCTCTTGTTGTTCCTTGGGCGTGGTATCTTAATATCCGATATACCATTTTGAATTTTCCAACTTATCATTCTCATTACTGCTTTAGCCGATTGATTTCACTTCTCTTTTGCCCCCCAATTTCACACCCAAAACGTAGTAGGGAGAAAGACCTTCCACATTTCATCAAGGAACTTGTTTTTAATTTCTTTATGATTCAATTTGTTTTGAGGTTTTGGGCATTTGAATAAGCCATTGTATTGAGAGTTGAACTTTGACAAAACGGTTTAGCAAATGTTGCAAGTCATAAGCAGGTATTTAGAGCTCAATTGTCAATTTTCAACCAGTATACATTATTTAACTTGGAGCCCCCATGGTTGGATTCCATCACTACTTGAGAATCATATTTTGGTATGCTATCCAAGAGAACAAGTAGGATCTTAGGTAAATTGGTCTTATCTATGAAGCGTGTTCTGTAAATTTGTTGTCTCGTCAAGGGATTGTTTACAAAGATACCATTTATCTTTTGTATGTGAAAGTCACAATCATTCTTCTCCCTTAAATTTCAAAATAGATGGTTGTAAGAGTGTCATTGAATAAACACAGAGTGTCATTGAATAAATACAAAGTTCCAAAAAATAAATTCTCGGACTTTGTAAGTCACCCCAAGCTACCCTATTTGATATCTAATGACCAATACCAATTGTGATCTCCTAGTGCTAAAAATAAATGGTCTCATAAAAATAATTTCCATTATATTTTCTTTCACATTCTATTGTCTTAACTACAATATATAGGAAACTATGATATTTAAACCTTGAAGTATAGCTTTTTGTGCTCGAAACATACTATATGACTAATTTCTTTATTTTTAGCTATGTACTTTTTAATATATTCATAAATCACACACGTTTTGCTTTCTTTTTGAAGTATCTGATTCCAGATTCCTTTTGCTGCGTTCTTAAATGCTTCACAAAAATTATGCATAAGTTTTTTTAATGAAGTAGGTTGTACAACTCCATATATCATTACTTTTTTATTACTCAATTGGCATAATTTTTTCAATATTTGGTATGCCTTTAAATTTTTCTTATAAATAACTTTAAAAGATTTTAAATAAAGTAGTTACCATTAATTTGAAATTTATAGAACAAATTATTTTGTTTTTAATAAAAATACGATAGCAAAATAGCAATTGTAAAACCTTGTATTTTATTTAATTCTTCTTTTCATGGTTTGAAATAATGTTTATGGGTAACTGTTTGTTTGTTTGTTTTTTTTTTCTTTTTCTTTTTTTTTATAGTTTTAATTATAATTTTTATTTTTAATGGCTTTATTTCCCTTATGATTGGTTCTCCACTTTTTAAGATTTTTCAAAACTTAAAAAAAAAAATTGTTGCTGCATACCCTCTATGTACATCATATTTCATTCATGTTGCATTACTTTGGTATTTCCACTAAGCGTGCATCACTATGGTCCCTCGGGAGTATACTGGACATTTACTCCCTTGAGGAAAACACTTGGAAATTTTTTTAATCTATAAAAAAAATAATAAAGGATTTTGAGTTCTTAAATTGTTCTCGATTATTCCATCCAAAAATTTGATCGTTTCGTGCAATCTTGGGATGCAGTTTTTTTTAAGCACATAGAGACTACGAGTTGATTTCTTTGTTTTTACTTTGAGGTCGGTAGCGGGGTTCTAGAGATTGCATCCCAAACCTTGCGATAACCCTAGAATAAGTTTTGCTTGAGGGAGTAGACGCATTGTATACTCCCGTAGGACAAGAAAATCTTTTGGCTTTCAAATATTATGAATAGCACTTAGATTTTAAATTATTTCTGTATATAGTAAATTATTAAGGGAAAGGTTTTTATACTTCCTCTAGACGAACTATATTTCCCCTACCATCCAGCCGTCCAATTTTGATCAAGAGAGCCAATCACCGTTTGATCTTACATCTGACGTCTCAAAGTATTTTATTTTTATTTTTTTATACAAATTGTATAAATATGAAATTTGGTCCGTACCATCTTCTCATTGGTGCGAACCTATAAAAAATATTAAAAATAATTTTTCGATAAAATATAATGACCAAAATACCCCTTAAAATTTCAAAGGTATTTTGGTTATTTTATTTTATTGGAAATATTTTTTTATATATTTTTCACTAGTGTGAGTTTAATAGAGGATTGAACATCCAAAATTTGATGTAAAAATAGTTTATAAATAATAAAAAAAAAAATAGTGTAGAGATGTGTCATTATGATTGGGGGCAATCTTAGCCCTCCATTTAGAATAGACGGTTGGATAAGGGGAAGTATATAAGTTTTATGCTATAGGGAACCATAGAAAGCTTGCCCAATTACTATATCATTGTTACAAAAATAGTACAACAATTTTTTAAATCTTTTATATTGTTAAAATTTTAGTTTTAAATATGATTGAATTTCATTTGTGACTCATTTTCTTTTTTCTAAGAACTTCTAAAAACATAAAATACTAATTTTTCTTATAATCAAAAGTTTATTTGGATATAGATTATGGCCAATTTTAAACTTTAACAAAATGAACTTTTACATGCTTCACAAAAATAATGCTAACTTTACAACAAATCAAAGAAAATTTTAAAAAATGGTTTCTTTCTATTTTCAATTATTTAGATAGCATTATCGTTTTAAACAATTGCTTATGCATTTCAAAAACTGTATGTCATGAATTTTTTAAAAATCTTAAATGCAATTTTTTTTTGCAACTTCTTAGATCTTAAAAAAAAAATGTTTACAACATTGAATATTGGTTTTAAAATATTTTATGATCTTTATGATTTTTTTAAGGGTGTCGAAAAATTTCAAAACTGAATTGTGGTTCTAAACAATTAAAGTAAAGTGCACCTTCAAATAGCGTTGAGAAATGTGGTTTTAATACTGAAAAGTCTTTCTGATAGCCGTAAAGTATATATTTGCATCTCAAATTATAAAATTTCAATATTAAAATATAGAGTAGACCGAGCAGATCTATCAAAAAATAAAACTCTTGAAAATTGACAGTTTAAAAATGCATTATATGGAGCACTCCAAAGCTTGAAATCCATTTCTTTTCTCATGTCTATGCATCGTGATGTTGAGATGACTAATTTGAGGATATTTGGGCATCAAAGTAACTTCTTCTAGTAAAATTTTTGAGTTGCACTCTAATTTGATTGTTGAGAGCCTCGCACTTGTATAATTTTTTTTTTTTTTTAATGGATTTCAGTTACATTTATGAGTAATATATTGAATTTTCAATAGTATAAAATGTTAAGAAGGAAATTAATATTCTCATTCCATCAAATTCTTCTACTTTAAAAATATTCTATGAGCAATTTCAAGGCCTACTATTATGAATTCCAAAAAAGTTTAAAAGGATACGCTTACTTTTGTAAAATCTAGACTAGGAAACCATATGGTTAAAGACGCGGTTTCTAAGCGGCCAACCCGCTAGGAATGCGGCCCTCTTAATAAATCTATCTATTTTTGAGATGGATTTTAAGGCTTAATTGTTAAGGATATGTAATCTCTAACATGGAGATCAGGAATATGAAAAGAGAAATAAATTTTGAAAATAATAATTCTAGTAAAAAAAACATTTGAACCGTTAGTTTCCATTATTTTTAGAAGGAACACCTACTTGCATCCATCTTTAATATGGATACTTTACACTCTCTGGACCGCATATGTAGAAACGTGGCGCAGCCCGTGAGAAACAATTTTCCTATGGTTAATAATTACTGACAAAAAATGATATATTTCGCTAAAAAATTTATGCTTCAAAAATGGTTTATGACTACGTTTCTGTTTGTTAATTATAACTTTTTGATATTTTAAAAAATTATGTCCATTCCATTTCCTATTTCCAATATTTTTAAACTCTAATATTTTGACATTTTCTAGATATAATAGATATTTTAGGTTCAAAATAACTTAATATAAGTACATTCATAGTATATTATGATTCATTTGTTCATTTCAGTAATTCGCTGTACTTTTGTTACTACATATATTTCCACGTGCAAATGCAGGTGTCTCCTCTAGTATAATATGAACCGTCTCTTTAGCATTTAATTTCTTTGATAAAGCTGCCCATATTTCATATAACCCTAAAATGGGATTTGGTCCATCAGCTTAGAACCCCGTTTGGACTTCCCATCAAGTCCGCTAACGAAGAAGGTTAGTTGATTAGCTTAGGGCCCATTTGGACAGCCCATCAGGCCCGCTAAGGAGAAATGTCATTTGAAAGACTATTTACTTTTGGTATAAGATGGTCACAATTAATCTTGACCATTAAATGTGAAACTGAGCGGTTACATTTATTCTATTGACTAAAGTTAAAATAATAAAAAAAAATCTCGAAATTTGCAACATTATTATGATTTTTTTTTACAAAAGAATTGTGGGCATTTTGACCGATTTTCTTAATAACGCATGAATGGTTGTAGGAACATGCCTAAATTGGTAGAGAAAAAGTGTGTTCTTCCTTATTAATTGGTATGTCCAAACCAGTAGTTTAAAAGACGGATTGATGCTTTGGATCGGGCACCCAAAAAATCCATCCGAATCAGTGAATCGACGATCCGAATTGAGAATCGGCCGAATCGATCGGATTAAGCTTTAAATAAAATCCAAAAAAATTATTAAAATTCATTATAAATATTGCTTTTTAGAAATTCAATAAGAAATTGGGGTACTACATTATTAGCTTTTCATTTTTTTCATCAATATGCGAATATTGAGATGTTCTTTCTTTGTATAAACTTATGTAAATCATTAAATTTACATCACACAAAAGAAAAATCATAGAATTATCTTAGATGAAATATATAATCATACATGGACTACAATAAAGAATGCATTAAATCGACGAAAAAATGGCCACTAAAATCACGAATTGGCGGAAAACCCTAATCCGTTAAAAAAAAACCCAAATTATTACAACCTAACTAACTATAATACAAAATTATTACAAACTAACTAACTATAATATTATATACTGAAATTGAAATGGTTGGTTTACATTTTATAATTATTTTATTATACAAATAATAATAAATCCAAAATATATTAAAAAATAATCTAATTTAAAATATATTATTGACAACTGTAAGAAAAAATAGTATATTATATAATTTATAATGTAAATAAAATAATAAATAAAATAAAAATTTTCATTATCAATATAAAAATTATTAGAATGCGTACCAATTTTCGAAATAACATTGTAAGTTTTAAAAAGTCTAATTTTTTAGGTTTTTAGAATAAATTTAGTGGAAGAAATTGTGAGTCGAGAAAGAGAGATTTCAAATGGCTTCATTGTATAAACCCTATCTTTAAATTAATATTCTTAAATTTATGTTAAAGACCACCATGTTATAAAAATAAAAAATATAATTAGACCATGTATTCCTAGGTAAAAAAACATCTAACAATAGGTATTCATAGATTAGAGAGAGAAAAAGAGCTAACATGCTCCAAGCCTATTTTTTATTACGTTTACATATCTAATTTAAGCTTATAATAATCACGACTTAAATGGATGCTTGAAAAGCATGATGCTTGTTGTAGTACATTTTTCTTGTTTTTTGACAAGAAATACTTGTTGTATTACCTTTTATTTTTTTTTTACAAGAAAAATATGATACTTGTTGTATTATCTTTTATTTCTTTTTTGACAAGAAATACTTGTTGTATTATTTTTTATTTTTTTTGATGAGAAAAATAAGAAAATAGCAAGAAATATTTGTTGTATTAAGAAATACCTTTTATTTTTTTCTTGAAAAGAAATACTTGTTGTAATACCTTTTAAATTTTTTTTGACAAGAAAAGTATGATACTTGTTGTATTACCTTTTATTTTCTTTTTGACAAAAAATACTCGTTGTATTATTTTTTATTTTTTATTTTTTTGACAAGAAAAATAGGAAAATAATAAGAAATATTTGTTGTTGTATTACTTTTTATTTTTTTTGACAAGAAAAATAAAAAAATAACAAGAAATATTTGTTGTATTACTTTTTATTTTTTTTGACAAGAAAAATAAGAAAATAACAAGAAATATTTGTTGTATTAAGAAGATGGTACGGCCTAAGAGGTTTGAATTAGTTAGTGCTATTTTTCTCTCTTAAAATATCTTTGAAACTAATATTTTTTAATATTCAATAGACTAAAATTAATATTATTATTATTTTTTAATATCCTATGGGCTAGTACTAATTTTTAATCTCAATTAACTACTTAATTAATTATTAATCATATAATGAAATAATTCCGTGAGATAATAGCATAGTAGAGTTTTTATATTTTATTTAAATGTTTTTTTGAAAGATAGGGGTGGTGAGCACCTAATTATTATTTTTAATAAAATTTTTTTTTATCAAATAATTTAATTACCAACATCGGTAATACACCCTTCTTATTGACGACGGGCATACACCGTCGCGTGTACACCATCACAGCTTTTAACCTTTAAAGTTCAAACCTTTTAGAAAGTTTCAAACTATATTAACCCTAACGTCAGTTTAGTAGGAAGCGAAGGTACAAAGAATAGTCTATAAAAGAAGCAGCGCAATCATCTTTATCAACATTTATAAGCAAGTGGGGCCATGTTGGTTGGTCGTGCACTCAAATGTGACGTAGTGGGGCCATGAAATTTGAATTTTAATGATTAAAAGGAAAATAAGTCAATCACAACATCATCACGACATCATTGGGGGTGAGTCACGATATCATGACATCATCATGTCGCCCGATTTTCGGTATTTTGTCGGAATTGGCATGGCGTGGCCGATTTATGTGTCGATCCCAGGTGAATCCGGGTCGACTCGACGCTTTTTAAATCACTGGTACAGAATCATCGTCGACTCTAACAAATTACTATACAAATCACTAGTATAGAATCATCGTCGATTCTTAAAGAGAATCGCTGAATCGCCGGTTCTAACAAATTACTGTACAGAATCATCGCCTTGACTTAGCTCTAGGGTCGCCTGGTTTCTAGTATTTCGTCGGAATCAACACGGGGTGGACGAAGTGGGGCCATGAAATTTGAATTTTAATAATTAATAGAAAAATCAAGTCAATCATGACATCATCATGACATCATTGGGGGTGAGTCGCGAGATCATGACATCATCATGTTTCCCGATTTCTGGTATTTTGTCGGAATTGGCACGGCGTGGCCAATTTCTTTGTCGACCCTAGGTGAATCCGGGTCGACTCGACGCTTTTTAAATCACTGGTACAGAATCATCGCCGACTTTAACAAATTACTATACAAATCACTAGTATAGAATTATTGCCGGTTCTTCAAGAGAATCGTTACTGCACAGAATCATCGCCTCGACTCAGCTCTAGGGTCGCCCGGTTTCTAGTATTCGTCGGAATCAACACGGGGTGGCCGATTTCGTGTGACGAAGTGGGGCCATGAAATTTGAATTTTAATAATTAATAGAAAAATCAAGTCAATCATGACATCATTGGCGTGAGTCGCGAGATCATGACATCATCATGTCGCCCGATTTCCGGTATTTTGTCGGAATTGGCACGGCGTGGCCGATTTCTGTGTCGACCCCAGGTGAATCTGGGTCGACTCGTCGCTTTTTAAATCACTGGTACAGAATCATCGCCGACTCTAACAAATTACTATACAAATCACTAATATAGAATCACCGCCGGTTCTTCAAGAGAATCACTGAATCGCCGGTTCTAACAAATTACTGTATAGAATCATAGCCTCGACTCAGCTCTAGGGTCGCCCGGTTTCTAGTATTTAGTCGGAATCAACACAGGGTGGCCGATTTCGTGTCGACTCGACGTTTTTTAAATTAGCGGTGCATAATCATCGCCGCTTTTTAAATCAATGGTACAAAATCATCGTCGGTTCTAACAAATTACTGTACAGAATCATTGCCTCTCACGACTCAGCTCTAGGGTCGCCCGGTTACCAGTATTTCATTGGAATCAGCACGGGGTGACCGATTTCTGTGTCAACCCGGGCGATTCCCGTTCGACTCGGTGTTTTGTAAATCACTGGTACAAAATCATCACCGATTCTTTAAGAGAATCGCTGGTTCTAACAAATTACTGTACAGAGAAGAACCGGAATCACCAGTTCTAGAGAAGAACCGACGATTCTCTATTACTGTATAGAATTACCGGTTCTTCAAGAGAATTGCCGGTTCTAACCAATTGCTATACAGAATCACCAGTTCTAAAGAAGAACTGACAATTATGTTAGAACCGAAATCGCCGGCTCTAGAGAAGAATCGGCGATTCTCTTATACATAATTGTCGGTTCTATCAAGAATCTCTAGTTTGGCGATTCAACATTTTACACAGTCGGGGTGACTGATTCCCATGTCGATTCGGGCGAGTCCGTTTTAAAATACTGGTCCAAAGAGAGGGAGTTGATAGTGGTTAAGGCATAATGTGGACATCATTCACAATATTTACTGTACGATTCTCTTGTACAAAATCGCTGGTTTTGACAAGAATTGCCCGTTGGGTGATTTAACATTTTACACAGTAATCGACACAGGGTGATCGATTCCCGTGTCAACTTGGACGAGTCCGTTTTAAAACATTGGTCCAAACAGACGGAGTTGACAGTGGTAAAGGCACAATCCGGGTATGGTCTTGGGTTGTCTAGGATCATCAAATAAATAAGAGGTTGATGATTCATGGTGTGTTATTATTTAGCTGCTAGTAAAAACATTAACAATGTTTATATTTTAGATGAGAAAATTCTTTAACTTTTAAAGAATTCTAGATATACATTTTTATGAGAAAAATAACATCTTTGTGAAAGTTGTACCTTAAGAAATAAAATATTTTAGTTATCTTAATATATTTAATTAAATACTTTCAAGGGTATCAGAGAACCTATATTACATATACTAAATTGCTTAAGATATACATGTGTTAGGTCCCTTGATTTTTATTCACGATAATAGCAGCCTTTAGATTTCTTTCTTCCTTTCTTTTATTTTCTTTTTATTTTTCTGTTTTTTATTTTACCAAAGCAGCCTTTAGATTTCCTTAATAAAGTTCTAACAAATAAGGTTTCATGTTACTCGGCCCAAGTTGGCAGGGTCCAATGAGGCCAAAAAGTGCTGAGAAATAAAAAAATCTGAAAAATATGAAGTAGTACATCATTTTCGTTATATTTTATTTTTTATCATGAAATTTTATTTTTGAAAATGTTTACAATATATCCAATTAATATATTTGAGAATGATCCAATTAAGATCTTAAAATAATTTAATATTTTAGTAACAAATTCCTACTTAAGAAAAATTGAAGCCTCTATGAAACATAGATTTGAAAATAATTGAGTTTTTTCAAATTGCAAAATTATTATTGTTCAAAAATAATTTGCACCACTTTAAATTATGGGATAAAAACTAATAAAACAAAAAATGTGATTTGAAACTTGACTTTATTTTTAGATTTTCTTTTGTCAGTAGATTTTTGACGATTTTTCAATTACAAATTTTTATTTTAGAAAACTAAATTATGTTAGTATAAAAATAAGAGATCTGCAAATCTACCTCAATTATTTTTTTGAGTTGAATTTTTATTGTTTGTAAAATGAGGTGTGGCAATTTCCAATAAGATATTTAAAAGATTAATTTATAATTATATTTCACTTTAAATAAAAGACTTCAATCCTACCTGGATTTCTTTGACTATATCAAGCCTTCACCACATGAGTTGTGGATTGGTATAATCGTAAAATAATTTGAGAAAGTAAGAGATGTTTTATAGAAGTATTTAGACATAAGAGAATGAAATTTTTGTACGGACCCTCAAAATTTATTTAATTTCATATTTATCTCTCCCTTAGTTTTTGTACACGCAACATTAATTTTTATAAATATGTATCATCCTACCCTTCTCAACTTGTCTCCTATCCTCCTTTATTTTTACCTCACGAATTACCCTAAAGAATTATTATTACATCAATAACTCCCCTTCGTCATCTCTTCCTTCTTCTTCTTCTTTTCTTCTTTTCTTCTTTTTATTTTTAATTTTTTTATTTTTATTTTTTACTTTTTTATTTTTTAATGGACTAGAGACAGATGAACTACGAAAAACTTACAATATGTTATTTGGAGTGGGGTAAAGATAACAAAAGGAAGTGGAGGGAAGTGATGGCGGAGGGATCATCATTACCATCATCCACGCTTTATCCCCAATCATTACCATCGTCCAAGCCTTATCCCAATTATTTGGGGTTAGCTACATCAACGGTATTCGATCATTTTTTTCTATTAAAGGTCATATTGTTAGTAAGACTAAAAGTTATCATATATTTTCTCACTACTTCTATCCATATCTTTTTGGGCATTCCTCATTGCCTTTTCAAAGCCTTCTACTTGAACCAAACTGCACATCGGAACCAGTGTTGTATTAGGTTGTCTACACTGCACATGACCAGCCCACACATCTACTTTCCCTCATCTTTTTGCCTATTGAAGCCAAACCTAAATTTCCTCATATGTATTCATTCCGAAATCATGTCTCGCAATATGAAAAGGGTTATGTTAGAGTGCTCACACAATGAAGTAATTTATCATTGTACTCAACAAAATCTGGACACTTATATACTATTGTTTTGTATATGAAGCTTTTTTTAATAATATTAGTTTTGGTCATCAGGGAAGGTGTGACGTCATCCACATGGTTGTGACTACTAATGTGCTCTATGTGGTGATGTCACACCCCTTCTAATGACAAAAAATACCTTTATTAAAAAAGTTCTCAATATACAAGACAAAGGTATAGAATTGTCCAAAATTTATTGTGTACAATAATGAATTATTCCATAGTGTGAGCACCCAAATATAACCCATAAGCATAATGACAGGGGTTGATATGAAATTTAATTTTTTTTCGGATATCAAAGAAATGTTTTATATAAGAAACATAAACTTACGTATATGCCTTTTTTTTAAAAAAAATAACTTGACATATAGAATGTAAAACTATTCTACTTCTAGCAACACATTACTAAGCAATATAAAACTATTTTCTCAATCTCATATTTTTTATGGTAACAAATTATTTTCACTCAATAGAAATTATAACGAAAGCAAGAATTAAAGAGCTTCATATTCCTCATTTGACTGGAAATCTAGAAACTAAAGGAATCTTCATTGTTTGAGAATTCAAGTTCATCATATATACATAATTAAATTTAGAAAAATTATAGAAAGAGACTATTTATCTTTAGTTCAAGGAGGTCACAATTACTCTTATTCCTTGGATTTCAGATTGGGTGCCAAAGTTCAAAAAAATAATTTTGGACATTGTGAATCACCCCTGGTAACTAATTTGACATCTAATGACTAGGAGTAAGTATGACCTCCATGTAGGTATATAGGGAAAATGATCTCTACCCCTCTCCATGAAATTTCCATCCCTAATATCTCCTTGGCTTCACCCAAATGCCTTGTATCCCCTCAAGTTCAAAACTTTGGAACTATTAGCGCCTCAAAGTTTTAAACATGAGGGGGTACAAGGGATTTTGGTGAACCCAAGGGCCTAATAGGGATGGAAATTTCGGGGAGGTGCGAAGAGGCCATTTTCCCTTGTATATAATCCTTTAAATTTATGAGAAATGTTTCTATGTGACCCCAACAACATATAAGTTATATGCGACCCCACTTCTTATCCTTTGATTTGAATCAAACGGCTATGATTGTTCATACCACAATGTCACGTCAATCACTGTTTTATTTTTCATTTTTTTTCTACATAACATTTTTTATGAAAATTTGGGCGTCCCATCAGAAAAATAGACAAACTTGGAAAAAATAAAACAAAAATATTTTATGTAAAAATAAATAACCAAAATTCCCTTGCAAATTTTAAGGGTATTTTGATAATTTTTATCACCAAAAATACTTTTTTAATATTTTTATCATGTGCGACCTTGTTAGATCTATACATGCCCTAAAATTTGCTTCGAAATTATTTGTAGAATAAAAATAAAAAATAAAACGTTATGAGCCATCTGATCAAGATCTGACAGTTAAGTGCTAGCTTGTGACAATGTGACTCAAGCCATCTCAGCCATCTACTCAGATCAGATGGTTGAGGCTTGGGGTCACATATACTATACATGTGGGTGGGGTCACATTGAAAGCCCTCCCTTTATAGAAATAGAAAATTTTAAAAGTAAAAGCTTCATAATAAAATAAAATAAAATTAATAAATCATACATATTACTTGAGGATGTGGTTTGTATAGAGTCGAGGCTCTAAACCATCAAAGTAAAGCACACCTTTAAATAGTGTCGAAACATATTGTTTCAATGATGGATTGTTATAAGTCATTTTTGACGTATTTGTATCCCCGGTGCGAATAAAGAGAGAGTCGGTAGTTACCTAGTCTCGCCTGTGCCCAAGACACCTTCAGACCATGCGAACACTGTAACAATAAGCCTAAAATTGGGCGACCCTTGAAGAAGTGTCAGAATGGCCTCAAATTTCATGAAAGGGTATTTTTGGATACCCTAAGGACACCCATAAATGTTTGCTGCATTATGACAAGTTTTGATATGATCAGGACAAAACTTGATTTTCAAATCCAGTTCCATTCATTTTGAAAATAGACCCTATAACTATAAACCTATTTTATAGGTCTCAAACCAGTTTGAGACCATCTCCATTGGATTCGGAACGTCAAAAAACCACCAAGTACCAAATTTCGACTCAATCAGACCCTCTAGGACCATTCTGGGTCTAATTTACCATAAAAGGGTGGGTTTTACATTATTGTAATGCAGCAGCCTCAATGAACTAATTTCCATTTATGGAAATGGTGTTTTCTCATTTTGGGATGAATTTCAAATGCTCATAACTGGCTCGTTTTGGGTCCAATTAAGCTCAAATTTGGACACGAGCTAGATCTCGACGAAACAAGAGAATTTTTAAAGAGAAGATGGGCTCAAAACATGAAAATTCAGATTTTAAAAAGAACATCCAATTCTTTGAGAGGCCATAGCTCAAGATCCCGATGTCGGATCATAGCAAGTATGCTCGTTGCGACCATGCTTTGAAGAGCAACTGTCATGACCCCGCCCTAGACCACCGTACCATACGCGGCGACGGGCAATCAAGCGCAGGTTCGTGATCCAATGTAACTTTTGTCACTCAGGAAGGAGTGGACTCAATGCTTTTATTTTTGGTAATCGAGCAAAACATGGAAAATAACTAAAACAATTACTCAACTAGCAAATGAAAATAGGCAATCCCATACACAAAAAATCCATCATAAAAAATTCTTCCAAAATATAACATTCAGTTCGGGGAATCTAGGCCCAATATTACACATATCAACAAAGAACAAAAACCCAAGGCCAAACAGCCTAGACACAAAAAAGATCTAAGCACATTCTTCGAGAAATCTAACTTCGATTTTCCCCCACAAAATACGATCTCCAAGCCCTGAACCTGTCGCTATCAATTTACATGGAGAGGAGAAATAATGGAATGAGCTATACAACCCAGTAAGTTGATCTAGTGTTAAGCATCTACAGTAATTCTATCCGTGTGTGATAACAGTTCAATCCATCATTATAAAGTCATGGTTTAACATACATGAATATCAGGTCAAGACATACATTCAAATGAAAACTATTATTAAATCAGAGTGATCATAAGCATTCAATCAGTGAATCATTAATCATTCAATCAATGCAATCATAAACATTTATTATTCAGAAATTCAATTATTACCCACGCTTTCCCTAAATCACCTACGCCCTTACCTTGCAAGGCATCAATCATTTCATTTTATTTCATGAATCTAAGGTGCGACTCTCTATCCTCTTCCTTAACCCGTTCATATTATTATGCAGGTTAGGAGATATGATAGCATCACTTTCCTTACTATCGATGCGTGTCCCATCGCGTAGTAGGCGATATCACACCAGTATCTACTACCGGTGAGTGTCCCACGCGTAGTGGCCAATATCCATATAAGTAGTGGCCATTCATCACAATATCATAACACTATCCATTACTGGTGAGTGTCCCACCGCGTAGTGGTCAATATCAATATAAGCAGTGGCCATTCATCATATTCAAGCATTCAATTCATTCACTTTAGTCAATGTCTCATACATATGAATCATATTTCATCATCATAACATCATAGCATTTAGCAAAAGATATTTATTACATAAGCTTTCACAGAGCATTTACACATAAGTTTTCTCAGTAGCATTTGGCATTCATTATGAATTCATTCCATCACTATTGCTCTCGTGGCCCCTATTTCTCACAAAGTGCAGTCATATGATATCATTTACATATCTTTATGGCATTCGAATGAAATTTATCATATGGTATTCGCATTTATCACATATCAAGATAACTTAGCATCGCATGGATATAAAATTGGTGTAGTGACATGTAACAGTGATATGCCCCTCTTTACGAGGGTGTAGCTCCCGATCTACGGGGAGTTCTGAAATGCCTCAAACATGAAACTTTGAGCTAATACCCAGACTTTCCAATGGTGGTAATTTGAAGGTTTTTAGACTTCGTTTGCTGAGTCAAAAGCATGGCCCAAAGAGGGCCACAGTTGCTGAAATTAGCAGCGACTGTGAGCAGTGTCATGTCTCGACATTTTAGGCCATGTCTTTTAATCTATGCACAATTTTATCATGACATAAAAACTAAACTTGGAGTAGACATACATGTCTTTCATTGGATCTAATTTGGTCCCATTTGGCCATCGAACATTTGATGCAAAAATAGTCATAGTTCTGGAAATTTTTATTCTCAAGTTAACATGCTTTTAAAGAACACTTAATATTTCATGGCCAAGGTACACCTTGGGCGTGGAACCTTGTTCATGTTAAGAAGTCTCACAGTGGGAAATTTCATGAGTTTCGATGAATAACAAGATCATATATGTGGTTAAAAAGAAACAGCCATGGTATTTAGAAGCACAAATCTGAAATTTCAACCTGATGTCAACCCATTCACACTTCGCATTTCTCATTCTATCATCTTACCCATTCTAAATATTTGATCTTTACAAAAACCATGGATGCATAGAAGCAAAACCCACTTACCTTGACTCCCAAGGTATTTCAAATCCCCGACTCACAGTGTTTACGGGCTTTCCTTAGCTCCACCAGTGGGTTGTCTTCAAGGGGTAGCTGCGAATTCCAAGAGAGAGAGAGAGAGAGAAAAAAAAAAAGTTTAGAAATGGGACAGACAGTGCTGCCCAAGGGAGGAAAAGGCTTAAAAAGGAGAGGGTGGTTGGAAAACACTGTGGCTGACTCAATCGTATGCAGCTCTGGCACGTACGAAGCGGCGTTGACATGTACAACAGCCGTACATTTGGCCAAGACACTCATGGTGTTGCTCTTTCTTGCTCTCACTTCACAGATGGCGCTGGGTCACAACCAGCGCTAGGCCTTGAATTTACAGACAACGATGGGTCTCTCGGCGCTACGTCTTCCTTACACAGCCGGTGCTGCGTCTTCCTTACACAGCCGGTGCTGCGTCTTCCTTACACAGCCAGCGCTGCATCTTCTTTACACAGCCAGTGCTGCGTCTTACTTACATAGCTAGTGCTGCGTCTTCCTTACACAGTTGGCACTGCATCTTCCTTACACAGCCGGCACAGTGTCTTCCTTACACAGCCGGTGCTGAATCTTCCTTACATAGCCGGCATTGCGTCTTCCTTACACAGCTGGCGCTGCGTCTTCCTTACACAGTCGGCGCTGCGTCTTCCTTACATAGCAGGCGCTGCATCTTCCTTGCACAGCCGGTGCTGCATCTTCCTCTCACTCTACATCACCGTGCGCATCATTGGATTGGGAGAAAATTGTGGTCCTTACATCATCCCCCCCTTAAAAGGATTTTTTCCTCAAAATCATATTAACATTAACCAAAAAGGTGGAGATATTTCTCTTTAATCTCATCCTCCCGTTCCCATGTTGATTCTTCGCTTGAATGATATTGCTATTGTACCGAGACCAGAGGAATTTCTTTATTGCGTAATACTTGTACTCTCTTGTCTAATATCTCAGTCGGTTGTTCAATATAGGTCAAATCTTCCCTCAACGGGATTGGTTCATACTCAAAGACATGGAAAGGGTCAGGTTGATATTTGCTCAACAGTGATATATGGAAGACGTTGTGGATGCTGACCAGTTCAGGTGGCAGAGCAAGTCCGTAAGCCACACTTTCAATTCTTTCCAGGACTTCAAAAGGTCCAATGAATCATGAGCTCAATTTCCCGTTCGTACCAAATCTCACAACACCCTTGGTTGGTGATACCTTCAGGAAGACCCGATCCCCCACTTCAAACTCGAGGTCTTTCCGGTGATTATCATAGTAACTCTTTTGCCGACTTTGGGCTATCTTGACCCTCTCTCTAATCAAGGCAATCTTCTCAGAAGTCACCTTAACTATTTTGGGCCCTAACAATCTTCTTTCGCTCACTTCATCTCAACAGATGGGCGACCAACATTTTCTTCCATTCTGGGCTTCAAAGGTGCCTTCTGAATACTGGCTTGGAAACTATTGTTGTAAGCAAATTCTATCAAAGGTAGATGGTCTTCCCACCTTCCCTTAAAGTCAGTGACACACGTCCTTAACATGTTCTCCAAGGTTTGAATGGTTCTCTCTGATTGTCCATTGGTCTGGGGTTGAAAGGTAATGCTAAAGGTAAGTCTGGTTCCCAAGGCTGATTGCAGACTTGCCCAAAATCTGGAAGTGAATCTAGTGTCACTGTCTGACCCAATGCTGATGGGTACCCCGTGCAATCTCACAATTTCTCTAATGTACAACTAAGCCAGCTTATCTAGTGTATGGGTCGTGTGAATCTGTAAGAAATCAGCAGTTTTGATTAGTCGGTCCACCACGACCCAGATACCATCATGCCCTACACTCTATTTTGGTAATCTAGAAACAAAATCCATTGTGATATATTTCCATTCCACTCAAGTATGGTCAGGGGCTGCAATAATCTGGCAGGCTTCTGATGTTCTGCCTTCACTTGCTGGCACGTCAAACATTTAGCGACAAACTGTGTCACATCTCGCTTCATGTTGTTCCACCAGAAGCTCTTTTCAAATCCTGGTACATCTTTGTACTCCCGAGGTGTACCATGTAGTGAGAGTGGTGTGCCTCTTCCAGAATAGCCCCTTTTTATACTTTCATTATCAGGAACACATACCAGGAACTTAAACCTTAACAAGTCATCACTGCTCGTAGAGCAATATTATTTTCCTTCCATATTCAGTTCTTCTAAGATTTTTATCAGCTGGGGATCTCTTTTTTGAGCCGCTCTGATTTGTTGAAAGAGTTGGGGTTCCATCCTCCGACACGACAACATTTCTTCACCTTCACTACGGGGCTGAGATGGGTGCCACTCCGCCACATCCTCTAATAGCTTCATTTCTCGAACCATCAAATGTGCCATGGAGATCACAACTTTTTCGACTTAAGGTATCGACTACTACATTAGTCTTGCATAGTTGGTAATCAATTGTACAGTTGTAATCATTTAATAAGTCCATCCATCTTCTTTGCCTCATATTCAAGTCTTTCTGGGAAAATAGGTACTTGAGGCTCTTGTGGTCCGTGAACACCTTAAACTGGGCCCCATAGAGGTAGTGCCTTCATATTTTTAACTCGAACACTACTGCCGTGAGCTCCAAGTCGTGAGTTGGATAGTTCTGATCATACGATTTTAGTTGTCTGGAGGCATAAGTAATGATTTTACCTCTGTATGAGTACACATTCGAGCCCTTTATGGGATGCGTTGGTATAAACCACAAAGTCTTCATTCCCCTCGGGCAAGGCCAGTATTGAGGTTGTGACTAGTCTCTTCTTAAATTCCTGGAAACTCCTCTCACACTCCTCTAACCATATAAATTTTACATTCTTCTGGGTCAGTCGAGTCAAGGGAAGCGCAATCTTTGAGAATCCTTCTACAAAGCACCTATAGTACCCTGTCAATCCCAGAAAGTTATGAACCTCGGTCACATTTGTTGGCCTTTCCCACTTAAGTATGGCTTCGATCTTAGAGGGCTTGACCGTAATTCCATCCTTAGAAATAATTTGCCCAAGGAAGGCCACACTGGGGAGCCAAAACTAGTTCTTGGTCAACTTAGCATACAATCATTTCGACTTTGAAGTTTGCAAGACAATTCTTAGATGTTGGTCATGCAATTATCGACTCTTAGAATATACTAAGATATCATCGATAAAAACCACTACAAAATCGTCTAGGAAAGGTCTAAACACCCTATTCATCAAATCCATGAATATAGTAGGGGCATTGGTTAACCCAAACGACATCACAAGAAACTCATAGTGACCGTATCGAGTTCTGAAAGAGGTCTTTGGGATGTCTCCCTCCTTGACCCGCTATTGATGATAACCCGATCGGAGGTCAATCTTCGAAAACACCTGGGCCCCTTGAAGCTGGTCAAAGAGGTCGTCAATCCTAGGCAGAGGGTACTTATTTTTCACCGTCACTTGGTTCAACTGCTTATAGTCAATGCATAATCTCAAGGACCCATCCTTTTTCTTCACAAACAGGACCGGTGAATCCCAGGGTGACACACTAGGCCAAATGAATCCCTTATCCAATAATTCTTACAATTGCTCGTTTAACTCTTTCAATTCCACTGGAACCATTCTATAATGGGCTTTGGAGATGGGAGTAGTGCCAAGTAGTACTTCTATCTCAAATTCGATTTCTCTTTTTGGAGGTAGGGATGGCAATTCCTCTGGAAACACCTCAGAGTATTCTTTTACTACTGGCATCCCTTCCAACTGGGTCTGAACATCCCGATTCTCTACCACATAAGCTAGGTACCCTTGACCCTTCTTAGCCAAAAAGCGAGAAGCCCGATGAGGTGCAATGGGGAATTGTCCCTAATGCCCCTGAAGTGTATTTCTGCTCGATCGGGACATTGAAAGTTACCGTCTCTTAGTGGCAATTGACCGTGGCATGGTGTGTAAATAACTAATCCATGCCTAGAATTACATCAAATTCTTGAATATATAGGTGGATTAGATCCACAGGTAGGTCGCACCCATCAATCGTAAGCTCATACTGCCTATATACTCTAGCAGTTTCTATAGAGCCTCCCACAAGCGTGCATACTACGAAAGTATAATTGAGACATGCAGGTGCAACATTCATATAACGGGTAAAACGGGGTGCAACAAATGAGTGAGAGGATCCAGGGTCTATGAAGACTTTAACATTAACATCACAAATTGAGAGCATACCTCTGATCACCGAGGTGGATGCCTTGGCCTCTTGTTCAGTGAGTTCGAACACTTGTCCTTGGGTCTTCGGGTGATTGTCAGCCTTCATCATAGGGTAGTCCTTCACCCAGTGGCCAGGCTTGCCGCATTCCAGACATACATTCTTCTTTCGGTAGCATTCCGTGGCAGTGTGGTTGCTTCTCCCACAATAAGTACAAATCGGACGTCGGTCAGTGTCCATATTACCTGGAAGACAGTTCGGGATCATCGGGTTAAGTGGGTATTGCTTCCCTCTGGCGTTTCTCCTTGAAACCGCTAGGGTTTCTTCCCAAACATTCTCGATGACACTACTTTCATTTTTCCTTACTTCCTTAACCTGCAATCCTCGTAGTCTTTTTCCATCTTCATGGCATGGTCTACCATCGGGGCGTACGACTTTATATTGGCCAACATCACTCTACTCCTGATATTTGATCGCAAGCCCCTTTCAAATTTAGCCGCCTTTCGTGCCTCGATATTAATGATGTGGGGCGCATACTTAGAGAGCCCTGCTAACCGGGCAGCGTATTGTTCAACGGTCATACTCCCTTGCCGGAGTTCAATAAATTCTACTTCCTTTCCTTGACTAAATCGGGGAAGTTCTTCTCATCAAATGCTGTCAAGAAGTTTTCCCAGGTGACTTCGGTCCTTGTCTCCCTCCAAGTTTGCTTCACCGAGTCCCACCAGTACTCTGCTTCCCCTTCTAGCATGAGGACCCCTAGCCTGACTTTTTGCTCATCCGAGGAGTGTAACACCTCTAAAATATGCTCCACTTGTTTCTTCCACCTCTCAGCCTTCTGCACTCCTCCATGCCTCAAAAAGGTTGGGGACGCCATTCTTCTAAACCTCTCCATGAGGCTACTATCATTTTGCTTTGGTGTAGGGGTAGACTGGGTTGGCATCGATTCCTTCATCATTTGGGTCATAGCCCCCGAAGTCCTATAAAACGCGCAGAGTGCCTCGGTATTTTCATTACTGAAACTCGCATTGTGGGTACGAGCTTTCAGCATCTTTAACTTAGTCACAAGAACAACCAGTCACTTGTCTACCCCAAAACTAATCTAAGGACTCTCTTAAACTCCCTAGGCCAAGAATCATATCCTGGTTGCTCTGATACCATATCTGTCACGACCTTGCCTTCGACCACTATACCTTACGCGACGACGGGCAATCGAGTGTGGGTTCGTGTTCTAATGTAACGTTTGTCACTCAAGAAGGTGTTGACTCAACGCTTTATTTTTAGTAATCGAGCAAAACATGGAAAAGAACTAAAACAATAACTCAACTAGTAGATGAACATAGGTAATCCCATATACCGAAAATCCACTATATAAAATTCTTTATTACATTCAATTCGGGGAATCTAGGGCCAATATTACACATATCAACAGAGAACAAAAACCCAGGGCCAAACAGCCCAGACAGAAACAAGCTATAAGCACCTTCTTCGAGAAATATATCTTCGACTTCCCGCCACATAACGCGAGCTCCAAGCCCTGAACCTATCGCTATCAATCTACAAGGAGAGGAGAAATAACGGAATGAGCTATACAGCCCAATAAGTAGATCTAGTGTTATGTACCTGTAGTAATTCTATCCGTGTGTGATAACAGTTCAATCCATCAATAAAAAATCATGGTTTAGCATATATGAATATCTGGTCAAGACAACGAGTATGAACATTACATTCAAACGATAGATATAATTAAATCAGAGTGACCATAAGCATTCAATCAATGAAATCATTAATCATTCAATCAATGCAATCCTAAACATTCCTTATTCAGAAATTCAATTATTACCCACGCACTCCCTAAATCACCTACTCCCTTAGTAGATGCCCTAAGCATCGGGCTAAGCCAATCCCATCGCTTAGAACCTCTACTATCTCCCAGGAGGGAGGCCAATGACAAGTGGATGAATCCACTTCGTAATACCCTCAACATACGCACATGGTCCCTAGCGTGCATTGGGGGTTTGATAGGCCCTTACCTTGCAAGGTATCAATCATTTCATTTTATTTCATGAATCTAGGGTGCGACCCTCTATCCTCTCCCTTAACCCTTTCTTATCATTTTGTAGGTTGGGAGATATGCCAGCATCACTTTCCTTACTACCGATATGTGTCCCTAGGCGATATCATAATAGTATCCACTACCGGTGAGTGTCCCACCGTGTAGTAGCCAATATCTATATAAGCAGTGGCCATTCATCACAAATATCATAATAGTATCCACTACCGGTGAGTGTCCCACCGAATAGTGGTCATTATCAATATAAGCAGTGGCCATTCATCATATTCAAGCATTCAATTCATTCACATCAGTCAATCTCTCATATAGATGAATCATATTTCATCATCATAACATCATAGCATTTAGGAAAAGATATTTATTTCACAGGCTTTCACAAGGGATTTACACATAAGTTTTCTCAGTAGCATTTGTCATTCATTATGAATTCATTCCATCACGATTGTGCTCGTGGCCCCTATTTCTCACAAAGTGCAGGCATATGACGTCATTCACATATGTTTATGGCATTCACATGAAATTTATCATATGGTATTCACATTTATTACATATCAAGATAACTTAGTGTCGCATGGATAATATATTGTTGCAGTGACATGTAACAGTGACATGTTCATCTTTGCGAGGGTGTAGCTCCCGATCTAGGGGGAGTTCCTAAATTCCTCAAACATGAAACTTTGAGCTAATACACATGCCTTTCCAATGGAGATAATTTAAAGATTTTCAGACATCGTTTGCTAGGTCAAAAGCATGGCCTAAAGAGGGCCACAGAATTAGCAGCGACTGTGAGCAGTGTTATGTCTCGACATCTTAGGCCATGTCTTTTAATCTATGCACAATTTTATTATGACATAAAAAGTAAACTTGGACTAGACATACATGTCTTTCATTTGGAACTGATTTAGTCCCATTTGGATGCCATTTGGCCATCGAACATTTGATGAAAAGACAGTCACAGTTCTGGAAATTCTTATTCTTAAGTTAACATGCTTTTAAAGAACACCTAATATTTCATGGCCAAGGTATACCTTGGGCATGGAACCTTGTTCAGGTTAAGAAGTCTCACAGTGAGCAATTTCATTAGTTTCCTTGAATAACAAGATCATTTATGTGGTTAAAAAAAACAGCCAAGGCATTTAGAAGCACAAATCTGAAATTTCAACCTCATGTCAACGCATTCACACTTCGCATTTCTCATTCTATCATCTTATCCATTCTAAATATTTGATCTTTAAAAAAACCATGGATGCATAGAAGCTAAACCTACTTACCTTGACTCCCACGGTATCTCAAATCCTCACTTACGGCCTTCACAGGCTTTCCTTAGCTCCATCAGTAACTTCAAGAGAGAGAGAGAGAAATAGTTGAGAAATGGGAGAGGCGGTGCTGCCTAAGGGAGGAAAAGGCTTAAAAAGGAGAGGGTGGTTGGAAAACACTATGGCTGATGTAATCGCATGTAGTTCTGACACATACGGTGCAGTATTGACACGTACGACGACCATACGTTTGACCAAGACACTTCCGGTGCTACTCTTTCATGCTCTCACTTCACAGATGGCGCTGGCTCGCAGCCAGCGCTAGGCCTTGAATTCACAGACGGCGGCGCTACGTCTCCCTTACACAGCCGGCGCTATGTCTTCCTTATACAATCGGCGCTACGTCTTCCTTACACAGCCGGCACTGCGTCTTCCTTACACAGCCAACGCAGCATCTTCCTTACATAGCTGACGTTGCGTCTTCCTTACACAGCCGATAATGCATATTCCTCTCACTCTCCATCGCTGTGCGCATCACTGGATTGGGAGAAAATTGTGATCCTTACCGCTATAGTTTGATACAATTTTTGTGAATGAGCGGAGGCCAGATGACATGAATTTTGATGTCGAAAATGGAAAACTTTTCTAGTTGCCAGAATCTTATTTTTCGACGACTTCCCACAATTGATACATGCTCAAATGTAGACCAAAATGGATGAAATTTATCAAAAAAATGATCATGATAGTATCCTCTTTAATTTATGATCAAAATGAAGGCTTGGAACTTCATAGATAGTGCTGGATTGATGCTCGAAGAATCACAAGTTTATGGAACTTGGCTGGATATTGGATTCATCCTTAAAAATCCGTTTCAATACGATCAAAGGGTATCAAAACGTGCACAATAGTTTAAGCATCGATTCTACGATGATTAATCATCCGAATTACCACCGTAAGCATTCGAAAAAGCTCTAGAAGCCTAGCAATGGAAAGAGGCTCCTCATGGAGGGATGGTTTTGTCATTTGTTGAAAATGTCTCGGTGTATTTTGGTCATTTGGTCCAAAAACGAGATTTTTATTTTAATTCATAAAATATGTATTTTTTGATAATTTTGGTAGTTTTTGAGCATTCCACCCTTGTTTTGTGATTGCTCTATATAAGAAACTCAAGTCATTTGTAATGAAGACTCTTGATCTCTCTTGAAAGTGTTGGAAATTAATGAGAAAGACTTGAGAATTCTAAGGTGTAGGCTTGTTCTTTTTACTTTGCTTTCAAGTTCAAGACTCAAGATGAGAGGAGAGAGATTCTTATGGAGAGAAAATACCCTTAGAAACGCTACACTCCCAAGAATCCCAAAATTCCAATTCTCAATTCCTAATCCCGTACTCCTTAGGATTCTTAACTTCCATACACCTTAGAACCTTTAGCTTCTAATCCTAATCCATACACCCTATACCTTACCTTATTTAGCTTACACCCTACCGTACACAAAACACCATAGCTTAACCCAACCCACCTAAGCTAGGTACTTAGACCTCTAGACCTTAACCTTGATCCAAGACTTAGACCTCTTTCTCTCTCTCTCTCTCTCTCTCTCTCTCTCTCATATGCATGCAAATGGATGATGAGAAAGACTTGAGAATTCTATCTTACTCTCTCTTTCCCTCTCGTCAAATTGACTGACTCGCTCCTTAGGGGGGTCCGCCCTACTCTCTCTTTTTCTCTTTACTCTCTTACCCTCTCTCTCCCTATACCCCTATCTGCCCCTCTCTCGCATTGTACCCCTATCCGCCCCACTTTCTCCCTATACCCTTATCTACCCCTCTCTTGCCATACTTGCCCTATCCGCCCCTCTCTTGCCCTATACCTCTATCCTTCCCTCTCTCGCACTATACACTCTATCTGCCCCTCTCTCGCCCTATACCTTTATCCTCCCCTCTCTCGCCCTATACACTCTATCTACCCTTCTCTCGCCCTATACCCCTATCCGGCCCTCACCTATGCTCCTTTCTGCCCCTCTCTCACATGTACACTCTATTCGCCCCTCTCTCCCCTATATGCTCTACCAGCCCTCTCTCACCTATATGCCCTATCCATCTCTCTCTCATCTCTCACACCCTATCTGCCCCTTTGTGAGCCCAGACTTATACCTTAGTTATGTCCATCACCCCTTGACCCCATTCATCTTTCTTTCACTCTCTTCTCTCTCTAAATCATATTTTAACTGTTCATTCATTTTAATTTTTATTTCATCATTCTTTTATTTTTCTCTTTACTAGTTTTTTCTTTCACTTCTTGAGCGCTTGATTCGAGGTCATCCTGAGATAGTGCTCGAGGGTTGTAACTCTCAGATTGCCACTCTAACCATCAGCTTATACAGTGAAGTCGGGTCATAAGAGATATAGATTTTGTTACACTCAATCACTCGAGTCATAAGAGGCATAGATTCTCTTTCACGCAGTAACTCAGGTTGGGGTCATCTTGAGTTATCTTTCTTTAGAGCTCTAACCCTTCCACTACTCTAACCATCGAATCACACAGTGCTCGGTTTGTGAGAGGCTTTCATCTCTCTCTCTCTCTCTCTCTCTCTCTCTCTTTCTCGCTCTCTCTCTCACATTCTTCTAACCCATGATTGGTTTTAAGGGGATCTTTGGTTTAACGACATAGTTATAGGCCCAGTCCTGTAACTCTGCTTTTCAAATCTTTCGGATACCAAGGCTTCGGGCCTGATGCTTTTCCTTGCCTTTGATAGTACCTCTTAGGAGAGGTTACGTCGGGAGGCTGCCCAATTTTCTTTGGGTCATCTCTTCACTTCTTTTATCTTCTTCACTTTATTTTTCTTCTCACTTATGTAAACCAAGTTTTACTAACTCATTCTCGTTCTCTTCTTTCTTCTCTCGCTTACTACTCTACCCTCAAAACTATAGCCATTTACTCATAAGAAGCACATCAAAGAGGAGTACATTATATTTGGATTTCATCAACAACTTTTCAGTGAGAGTTAAGCTGAGGTGTTGAGTTTAGAGAGGGGCTGAACTCAAACCATGTAGCTGGATAGCCGGAGGGGGTCAATTGAACCCGGGTCCCTGAGGAAGCCCGAGCGAGGTAAATCCAGGCTCGACCAACTGACGACTCCACTAGGGATACACCACCTTATAGTTGGTTCAGTCTGCTCTCATACTGACATCTTATCTCACTCTTTCTTAACATCTTCTATGGAGTCGAATTACTCCTCTCTCATCCAAATTGGGGATTTCATCATCCCAACATTCATGAATTTTCCCATGGGAAGTACGGTTCGACCACCTACTACACTCATCTATCTTTTGCAAGGTCTTTCAGACCTTAGCATTTGGGTTCAAGCCCAAGAAAACTGGAGAAAGGGTACCCAAAACCTTTGTTCCCTCTCTACCGGAATTAATGGTATGTCTATTGGTGTCAATTGCATGAGCGGTTCCAAAACCTCCACCCTTTATGCTCACACCACTATTGGTGGCCTCTCCACCAGTCATAAGCTTAAGAGTGGTTCTAAGATCATTCCCTCTCCTCATATGGTAGGCTCTTGTAAAACCACCACTTCAGTGGGTAACCTTGGGTCATCTCGTCTCTATTCCACATGGGCGAACCCAACATGAATGACTGCAAAGCCATTCGACACACTCTTATACATGTCACATCAAATGGCTCAACTATCGTTGTGATGAATCATGGCAAGAAAAAGCTACCCCTGACCACTTCACTTGCTTCGGGTCTCTTACCCATTAAGAGTGGTTCTCAAGACACTCATGCATTGCAGAATATTCACTCAGCATAGGGCAATCCAAATGATGTGACCCAAAGGTCACAAATAACTATGCACATATTTATAAACCAAAGTTGCCCTAAGACCATAACAATTGAAAAGGTTGGCATTCCAAATGCCAAACCTCTCACTTCACTAAGGGTTGGTTCCCAAGCTACCCCCAACACTTCTATGGACCGTTCACGCACATGCAGGTCCAATGCTGTTGCTGGCTTCAAGGGGAAAGGCCAGCAGTACAAGCTTCCTTCTACCCCAAAGCCCATGACAACGTGGTACTCGAAGAAGTTCCTTTGAGTACACTCATGTCCACTCCTTCACCTTCATATATATGAGCCAGCCCATGAGGTTGGACTCAGAGAAAAATTACGCCCTCGAAGTCAATGGAACAGTCTCTCACTTCTTCAAACAAAACTAAACTTCTAAGGATGACCCCGAGCTCACTACTCCTGGGGATCACGCTTTACCTGAATTGATTAACTTCGCTCTAGTCTCCTTGAGACAAGCCAATCAAGCGGGATGCCATGCCCAATTCCAATTCTAGGAGCGGATTTATTGAAGCTTGCGAATCAAACAGTAAAAAGGCATGAAAGTGCCGCACATAGGAAAAAAGTTAGAGTCTTCAGCTTCAGAAGACTGTTGTACGTTATTTTTGACGTACTTCCATGAGCTCATGCGAATAAGGAGAGAGCTGGCGACAGTCTGGTCTCATGGGTTCACAAAACACCCGCAGGCTAGAATTGTGCCTAAAAATAAAGCCTCCAGCCTAGTGACCTGGGTGTAGTGCCCTAGCACAAAAGAAGGACCCTTCATTGTAGCCCTATGATAGTGGCTACAACAGGACACCAGACCATCGCCATTGTGCTTAGAACATTGAAAAACCATGAGGACGAAATTTGGGCTAAATCAGACCCCTCTAGAAGGGTGTATGCTTATGCGGCCTCGCAATACATAGGTTTTACCATAACGCGATGCGAATTCACCAAACAAGCCCTGGATATGGGGACTGCGACAACATTTTCTGGAAGCAACTTCTCCAACCCACGACGCCTTTCTCAAAAATTAGACAAAGCTCAAACGATGACATGTTCTAGATCACGCCAGTCCCGTCATTTTGACCAAAGGTACTCACTGTGACGTGACCAGGAAACCCCCATTGCTCAGAGAAGGAAGGAGGTCGGAGAAACCAAGAAAAAAAAAGGGGTTCAGCAAGCTTCGGATTCGGTGAAGCATAGCTCGAAATCCAGGCCATGATTAATGCGAGGATGAGTTCAAAAGAACCATCTCGCATAGAGCTACATTCCAGTATAACTCTTGCATTCAATCCTTTTTTCAATGGATGCAAGTCCTCAGGTCACCAAAGAAGTAAATCTAGTTGGTTGTCAGAATCTCTTTCTCTGACAACCTTCCAAATTAAGCAAAAACGCAAATCTGCACTAAATCAGCTCCAAATTGGTGCAAAATGACTGCAATGACCTCCTCTCTAACTTGCAAGCAGAGCCACGAGCTAAAACGACGCAGTTTGGAGATGCATTGGCAAACAAAATTCACAAAACTAGCTAGACTTTCACCCAGAGGAAGAAGGCCACCACAACACGATTAAAGGGCATCAAAATGCTCGCAATCGAGAGAAGAACAAATATATATTGCTGAAAATGCCGAACAGTCGCCGCAAGTTGCAGAACCAGCATCCAAGGTCTTTCCATGGCGGAGCTGCCTGCATGCAGGGACGGTCTTATCATTTAGGCAAAAGATCACAAGGACAATTTGGTTATTTATGCCAAATTTTTTGATTTTTTTTCAATTTATTTAATTGTAACTAAGCTTGGATTTTGAGCATTCACCCATGTTTGGTGAATCCTCTATATAAGAAATGTTAGCTCATTTGTAAATGGGTCTAGAAAGTCACTCCAAAAGTCCCCCTTTTGGAAGCTCCAATACCCCAAGGCCTGGAAAGAATCAAGGCTAGTCTATTCTTGATGTCTTGAAAGGCTAGTCTATTCTTGATGTCTTGTCTTACTCTGTGAGTCCCTAATCCATTCGGGGAAGGAGAGAGAGGGAAAGAGAGAAAAATTTGAGAAAGAGGGTACCCTTGAGTGCACGGTCCTGCGGACTCCCCGGTTGCACGGGTGATCCCAATTCTCCCAGGCTGAGTCAATCCTCCTCTCTATCTATTTATCTCTTCCTCTCACTTCCACACGTGTGACCCTGCCCACACGGTAGTCTGCACCTGTCTGTGAGCACGCAGACGTGTGCTAACCCACGGGCCTTCACTCTCAGCATTTACCCACACCCCCCTTTAGCGGCCAGCAAATCCTTCTGAAAGGGAATCCAGGGAGGAGGGACATCAGGATCCTATCCCGATAGCACAGAGAGAGTGAGAGGAGAGAGATTGAGAACCTGAATAGAGCTCCCGTCCAAACCCCGCTGACAAACAGCAGGAGGGCTTCATAATTTCTCTAAGAGGGCCATCCACTCGGGCGTGTCCTCGAACCGGCTACAAGTGGTGTAAGAGTGATTCGCACTCTAGTCGCAAAAAGCTCTCTCACCATTGGCCTCCTATCCTCAAGTAGGAGGGACCGTGCGTCCCTCGCATGCTGGACCTTCGCAGTTGTTGGATATAGGGTTTTCTCATCCCCGCGAGGAGGGAACCAAGACCCAACTGATATTAGCTGGCGACTCCACTGGGGAAACGTCACCCTATTGTTAGCTCGAGCCCTCTCCAGGTACCAGTCTATCTTTCTTCTCTTTCCACTTTTTCTATGGGATTTTCTTATCCTTATTTCCTCCGGGTTGGGGAGTTCTACATCCCCATACCAGTGGCTACTCATGGAGAGGCTCGACGCTTGGTCGTCCCCCCCGTGTGTGCCCTTTATGTGGTCATGTTGGCTCAGCCATCTCGACCTTGGTCGAGGAAGCTTGAGGCACAGGCCCTCAAGCCCGCTGCATGGGCAACTCTACTACCGTCTCCTCACTAAAGCACCTTGTTGCTAACAGACACACCGCAAGCCATAGATCCCACATCATCCCTCATGCCACCACTCTCCCTCACTTGGTTGGTCCCTATAGGACTGCCGTTGCCGTTGGTAAACAAAAGGTAACCCCGCTTGCTTCACAAAGGGCCATCGCCAACACTGGCACCCCCTCGCACATATCAACCCCTTGCAATCACCATGCCAGCCTGTGTAGTTACTCCACCGTGCACGCCCACGTCTATAAACTCCCTAGTGGCCTGACCGCCATAATAATGAATCAGGGCAGGTGGTAGCCTACCCTGGTCCCTCAAACAGTTTTGGGTCTCTTCAAGCAGGGCGTAGTGTTAGTGGCTCTGATGTCACCCACGCAATGCATGTCAACCCCACGGCTCAGGGTAGGCCAAAGGCTGACCCTCGACGTACACGTGACTTTTAAGACAATTGAAAGTCCCCTAAGCGAGTGCACATGCACTCTGGGGGCCAAACGACCTCACCAGCAAAACAAGCAGATGACACACGTACTCCACCCCTCACCACACGAGGGACCAATCCCGTGGCCATCTCAGATACTACTATGGGTCATGCACACATTTGCAAGTCCAAAGAAACCCTCGGCTATGGAAAGAGACGAGCACTTATCTCCCCGTCCACCACTACTGTGCCACTCACTGCATGGTACTCGAAGAAGTTCCCTTCGAGCACTATCCTATTCGCGTTGCGCTTGGTGCATCCACGAGCCACCCCTCGGTGCAAGATCCAAATGGGGAAAACGCTGCTTGTGACCGCTAACCGCACCATTCTCCCCGCCAGTGGCTCTCAAAGTCCACTGCCACCTGAAAAGCCCCTCTTCCCTCCGTGTCTCACTCTACCACAGCTTGTCGACTCCACCCGTGCATCGATAGAGCGGGCCTGCCTAGAGGAGGACTGGACCCGATTTCGATTTTGGGGGAAGATCTACCAAGGCCTGTGGCTCAAGCAAGCTAGGGAAACAAAAGTTCCCCTCTTCCCTTGAAAGACGATGTATTCCGTCGCGAAGGGCCTTCCCAGTCAGAACTAGTTCAACCTCTTGTAAGATACGAAGGAATCCGATGAGGGTAGCGTCGCTCACTCTAACATTGTCAGGGCATAAGAAAGTGACTCCGCTTTGCCAGACCTCAAGAGCCAGTGGAGGAAGATGGGCCCCAAGGCCTTCAAGTGCCAAGCCCGGCAATAGGACGCCCGCTGGGTCGCCCCGAACCTGTACTTTCTTGGGCCCTCAAGCAAGCCTGAGCCCAGATTAGGCAGGACCAACCTCTGCTCTTCGATGTCCCCGATCGAAGTACGAAGAGGACCAGAGTCACCCCCCCTCCGAGTTGCCTGACTCAGATTGACCTGTCAAGGTCATGGTGGCAAGCCAAAACGAAGAGGAGCTCGAAAGCTCGACGACCCGCTTCGAGAACCTCTTGTACAACATCCTAGACAGGCGTAAAGGGCTCGAGGAGGCATTGCCAACCATCTCCTCCCACCAAGAAACTAAGTCTCCCCCTGAACCACCACTCAGGTAGGAAGAAAGACATCGACCTCCCCCTTTGGCTCTAGTGTCGAGGTCTCTGAATCCTCCTCCCTCTCTTGAAGTCTGATCTGATACAGCCCCTCAAGAGGGGCCGTCGATGTTTACGCTGGAGGATGTCTAGCAGATGATCAATAGAAGCATCCGAGAGCTACAACTGTAAAAAATACAGGAAAACCTCTAGTACCAAAAGCCTTATTCACCCTCTGTTGATCAGGTTCCCTTCCCTGTCGGGTATAAGAAAGGAAATGTTCTAATTTTTTATGGCATGGGCTCCCAGCAGCAGCACATAGCTCACTTCTTGTCGGCCTGCCAGGAGTTGGCCTCAGACTCCAGATTGCTATTTCAACAGTTCGTGGAGACCCTTGTCGGGCCTGCTTACAAATGGTATGCCTACCTGCTATCCAACTTGGTCCACTCTTGGCGGGAGATGGAACAACTCTTCTACAAATGCTTCTATGAAACAGAGCTGGACGTGCAGGCCATATAACTCGTCATCATGGCCCAAAACCCTGATGAATCGGTGGGTCAATATATTCAGTGGTGGAGAGACCTCGCGATGTGCTAGACCAAACCCATGAGCGAGGCGAAAGCCATCCAGACAAGCGTCATAATCATGAAGAGAGAAATCTCACTATATGTTGAGGTTTCCAACCCCACCACCTTCTCCGAAATGACCATCAATGTAGCCAAGATCGAGAGCTTGCTGAAGCATCATGGCAGAGACTAGGCCCAAACCTCAGCAGGGGGACAATGTCGAGGCAGCAGAACTAACCCCTGCGTCAGTCAATCCAAAATCTGATCAGCGCGGTGGTGACAACTGCTTCCCAGCCCAAACTAAATGCAGCTCCCTAACGAACGTTGGACACCTCCGAGGAACCTGCAACCGCGGATTGAGAGGTCGGCACAACAGCCGCCACCTCAAAAGCAGGATTGTAGCAGGGTACCTCCGCCGCGCAGCTACCAACGAACTGAAGAGTTCAGGTAGAACCTCAATCAACAATACAGCTTCAACATGGCATGGGTACCGACCCTCCTCAACATGTTGATTGAGCAAGACATGGTGACCCTCCCGCCTAGCAAACGACCTGACCACGAAGAATGGATTGATCAACCTAAATACTGCGCATTCCACCGAATGCTGGGGCACCCTGTCGAGGTTTGTAACC
Organism: Amborella trichopoda; assembly: GCF_054954075.1. Lineage (NCBI taxonomy): Eukaryota > Viridiplantae > Streptophyta > Magnoliopsida > Amborellales > Amborellaceae > Amborella > Amborella trichopoda. Next base: position 15,016,726 of record NC_142346.1, read on the forward strand.
TGCTCAAAGACTATATTGATGCCCTGATCCAGAAAGGGCAGATCGATTTGGAGGTCCTTAAGAAGGCTTTCGAGACACCTAAAGCTTGTAACGTGGTCACACTCCACGAAGTGTTGGACAATCAAGTTCTTGAGGCCGAGCCACAACCCTACTGGCTCCCTACTCTTTTCAACGCAATGGTGCAGGACGAAATGATCGTGCCCCGTGCCGCCAAGACACGGAGACGAATGGTCAACGAAGGCCAGAGCCCATGGTGCCCTTACCACCAGCTGAGTGGTCACGACTTGTGCCACTGCTACGGGTTCCTGAACATCCTTCAAGGATACATCCAAGACAGATGGATAACCTTGATTGATGAACAAGCTCTGTCCCGAAGCAGAATACCCCATCAATGCCCTCACCCCCATCTGGGAACAGGTTGGGCTCGAAGCCCTGTTATTAGCGCTTTCGAGTCTTTTATCTCCGATGCTTTGCACCCATGGCAGGTGTATCATGCCCGCTGCAGACTGAAGAATACCAGTGGCAACACGGCTCATTGTGCGGGCATGACACTTGCACAAGAACCCACCCGCTCGGAATAGAGAGACATGACTGGGAGGACACAATCGCACCAATTCGAGACACTCAGTCTCCCCCATACCCATAAGAGGCGGAGCTCCTACCCCCTCGACCTACCCTACTTGACTTCATCCCTTGGCAAGTCCTCTTTGTCGAGGAAAGCCAGCATTCACCCCTCAGGGTTCTCTTTACACGACCACAAGGTCCTAAAGGTTTAGTCCCAAGGGCATGACTTTAAGTAGGTTCTACTGCGATTGTGGGGGTACGACTCTAAACTACCTGCCAAACTCGTAACGGCGCACAGGCAGGAGTCCGCGGCCTCCCTAGAAAGAAATCTGGCACCTTCCCAGTACGCATCCGAATTCTTGCCGTTACTACCTCTCCCTTAGAGAAGGTCAAGGCGAAATTCAAAACAAAAGGCGCAAGATGAAGAAACCTCAAACACACCAAATGCAACAGAATAAGAAAAAAAATGGCTGTCTTATTCACATATAAAAGAGGTTACAAAATCTTAGTGGGCCAGCAAGGCCCACACAAAGAAAAAAGAGGAGAAAGGGAGGAAAAGGAAAAAGCAAGAGGAATCAGAAGCGGTCGAGTGCCTCATGTATCCTCGCCTTCAGCTACTGCGCTCTGTTTAGCGCAGCCTGCATCTCCTCCTTACCATGAGTGATCTTCGCGACGACCGACTCAGACAGAACGGTGATCGCCATTATGTTTGAACCCAACTGCTCCAAGCGGCGAGAGTTTGTAGCCATCACCTCCTGATAGCATTGTAGTCGCCCCCTTGAGTTAGCCACATGAGTCTGTAACAGAGCAATCTCGTATACAACACTCTTGATCTCTTCTTTTATCTCTGTCTCCTCTCTCACAATCTGGGCATGGTGAGAGGCAATTCTCTCTCTCTTCTCCTCATGACTTCTCACGAGGACCTGCTGAGTCGCCAGCTTCGCCCTCAAGGAGGCCAGACGCGCTGGGCAAGACGTTCGCATTGACGTTTCTGTTGAGTGAGCCTCAACCGCCGAATCTACGAGGTTCCGCAGCAGCTCTTGTACCCGGTTGAAAGTCTCTACATCCAGGCCCACGACCCTCAGGCTGGTCGCACAGGCCTTGAAACCCTCAATCGCCTCTTGGAGGTAAAAAAGGGGGCATTCGTTCACGCCCTTCAGTCCTATCTGAAGCATCAGTCACACAGTCCGCTCTCTAAAACCCAACCCCGATGAAGCCAAAACGAGGAACTCACTAAAGCGAGTGCGGGAACGTCAAGGACAGGTCCCCCAACCATAAGGGCTAAAGACTGGGAGGGAGCAACTTGAGGCTTTGAAGAGGGCTCGCCAGCTACCCACTGACCTTTAGCATCGACCAACACATAGGCTCTAATAGACGAAGCTGAGGTCTCATTAGCAGCAAACCTCACGTGTTTCGCTGCAGTCAAGAAAAAAAGAGCGAAAGGGTCAGATAAAAAATGGCGCACCAGCCATGTGCCCGGACCCAAGTACACAACATTACCTGGAGGAGGAGGCAGACTCCTGCCAGCCAAGGTACTTGCTCGCAAACTGCTACTTTTGGAAAAAGGAAAATGCCGAAAAGGAGGCCTGAAAAAAAGGCACAAAGGGTGTTTACTCTTACTTGCGATCTAGAACCTGAGTAGGAGCGAACGACAATCACCCCTCTTTTTATAAAGCTCGACAGCAGAAGGACCAATTAATGGGTGACCTGCCCTCCAATCACATAGGAACAACGGTGGAATGCCAAATGAGGCACTGGAAGCCAGACACCAAAGCACCACCGGTGTGAAAATTGAAGCATCGCACGAGCAAGCACCATGTGCCTTGAAGGTACGGTCGTACAAGCAGCACGCCAAGCAACATGCCACATGTGCAGAAGATTATGCTTGGTCCCGAGGAAGCACTAAGGGAACATAATCGAACCATCATACGACATCTATGCTGCCTGTCCCGCTCGACATTAACTGCTGCATGCGTGATGTGGCCTTTCAAGAATGGCGTGCCTACCGCCATCAAAATGCTTCCCAGCTCACGCATGCAGCCCCACTCCACTCGATTGCCTACAACAAGGGCCCACTCAAAGTGCCCAGGGAATGCCTTTGCACCACTATACTTCTCGTGCAAGTTAACTCTATTCCTTGTCTTGCCCATGTATGGGAGCCCCTGTGGTCCCCTTCCCCAAAAAAAAAAAAACCAAAATTGTGGGGTCTTGCAAAAATCGGCAACAACGCATTCGCCAATGGTTGGGATGAAAACCCGTAAGGGCATCCCAACCATCATTACTCAGCAAGCAGCAATCACCCCACAGGCACAACGAGCACTTCATCGACCATTCCTTATCCCCATCATCAGTACGGATAAGGACTGTACAGGCCCACAAAAAATAGAGAGCTTGCATCCATCTCTTCAATTAAGACTTGAAGAGGACAAGGAGAGCCTCCTCATTCAACTCGCTCTCTGATGAGGGAGCAAGGCCAGAAAAACTCGCGGGCTAGCCTCCCCCCTCTTGCAATTTACCATCATACCTAAAATAGTATGTTGGGATTCAAGGTGGCTGGTCCCCAGTGCCTCATACACGACCACAGGCCTCACTCCTTAGGTCCCGCACAAACAAAGGAGCCTCACAGCAACAAGCTCGCCCTCTGTCACGGGTCCATCATCGCCTCCGCGCAATGGTCGGTGTCAGGTAGTCAGCCCCCGCAATGGGCATCGCTCACCGACCATGCTCTTAAAAGAAAATGAAGTTTCCGTGCTTCCTCCATACAAAGGAGAATAAAAAATGAACTTCGTTAGAAAGCTTCCCTCAAGCTCTCCTGCCTAGCCCCTTTTTGAAGGGCCTAAGCTCATCAAAGCTTGCTGCTTCCCAAGCACCCTGCTGCCCAGTTGCTTAGCCACGTGTCACCACAGCAGCACCTTGTTGACCGCAACATTTAAACCTTCTCATGCCTCACCTACCAGGCGTTGCTCATGAAGCATCATGGTCAAAACTCGTGCCGCCATACTACCAACCTGGCATTATCAATAGATCACTCAAGCGGATCTTGCCCTAAGCACCACCACCACGTGGCGTTCTTCATCTGACCTTTCCCAGCAAGTGGGCGCCTCTTCAGCCGAACATTGCCTCTACGAAGTTCACCCCCTCGGGGCATGCCTACACTTCACCTCCTCGGGGCATGCCTTCACTTCGCCCCCTCGGGGCATGTCATCACTTCGCCCCCTCGGGGCATGCCTTCACTTCGCCTCCTCGGGGCATGCCTTCACTTCGCCCCCTCCGGGCATGCCTTCACTTCATGCCCTCGGGGCATGCCTTCACTTCGCCTCCGCGGGGCATGTCATCACCTCTCCTCCTCGGGGCATGCCTTCACTTCGATCCCTCGAGGCTTGCCTTTACTTCGTCCACCCGGGGCATGTCATCACTTCACCCCCTCGGGGCATGCCTTCACTTCGCTCCCTTGAGGAATATCTCCATGACACCCCGCAGGTGCCATCTCCACCACACGCCACCATACCCCGCAGGTGCCTCTTCACCACCACCCCCCGTGGGTACCATCTCCATCACACCCCCCGCAGTGCCAGCTCCATCACACCCGCCGTGGGTGCCATCTCCACCACCCCCCGCGGGTGCCTCTTCACCACACCCCACGCGGATACCATCTCCACCACACCTTGAGGGTGCCTCTTCACCACCCCCCGCGGGTCCCGCCTCCATCATCCCCTACGGGTGCCACTTCCATTACACCCCCTGGCAGGTGCCTCCTCTTCACACACCGTGGGTGCCTCTTCACTTCACACCTCTCGCGAACACCACCATCATTGACCCCTTGCGGACACACACCTCCTGGGTCATCATAAAGCTACTCTTTGAGGCAATGCCCCACAAGGTGAAAAGACACCCTGCCTCGGCCCACAACCGATAGACTCAACCCGAAGAAGGGTCCCTCAAGACTCCTATGTTACGGTTCACTACATTGGTGACCCCTTCATCCTCCCTACCAAAAAAAAAGCCGATCACAGAGGCAATCATCGCTATAAAAGATAAAGAGCTTCAGATAGACATAGGTCAAAAAAAAAAGAGGGGCTATGGGTAAAATCGCCCAAGAATAAAAGCAGGGGCCACAAAGGGCACCATGAGTAAAAATGATAGGCGGGCATGGCCACGAAGCCATGAGTAAAAGAGTCCTAAAAAAAACGGGCATGGTGAAAACCCGCAAAGGGCGCCATGAGCAAAAGCGGAAACTAATGGGTGGACGTGACCTTGAAGTCACAGGTCAAAGCGCCCCAACAAAGGATATGGTTAAAACCACTATGTTGGAGCCATATCTCCTCGGTCTCGGTGAAAACTCGTAAAGGGCACCTGGACCGAACCCCTTGCTTTTGGCCTTCGGGCCAAACCTCCTCACTCCGGCCTCAGTGCCTTCCAAAACTCCGGCCCCAATGCCTTTAAAAAAAAAAAACTCTCGCCCCAATGCCTTTTGACAAAAAAAACTCTGGCCCTTGTGCCTTAAATGCTACGGCCCCAGTGCCTTCCAAAGAAAAAAAAAAAAAAAAAAATATCTGGCCTTAGTGCCTTTAAAAAAAAAAAACTCTTGCCCCAGTTCCCTCCAAAAAAAAACAAAAACTTTCGACCCCATTGCCTAAAAAAAAAAAGAAAACTTCCGGCCCCAGTTCCTTAAAAAAAAAAGAAAAACCTTTTGGCTCCAATGCCTTCAAAACATTTCGGCCCAAGTGCCACCTTCTTTTTATCCCGGGCCTTAGTGACGGCTTCTTATTTTCAGTACCGGAGCATTAGTGCTCTGGTGCCACCCTTTTATCCTGATCCTTAGTGCCACCACAACAACAAAAAAAATCGTCTTCTCCTCTTCTCTTCCATCAAGCTCTTGCATCCAAGGTGAAGCCCCTTAAAAAGGGACCACCTCAGAAGCCATCCTCTTATCAAGCTTGGAAAATCGGGACGTGCCGAGAAACCCCAAGCCAGGCCAGTAGGGCGTAAGCCAAAGAGGTACCTTGCATGCCGTTCTTCTCATAAAACTCCAGCGTCTAACGTGAAGTCCAATAAATGGGACCGCCTCAGAGGCCATCCTCCTATCAAGCCTAGACAATCGGGACGCGCCAAGAAACCCCGAGCCAAGCCAGTAGGGCATAAGCTGAAGAGGTACCTTGCTTGCCTTTTCTTCCATCACCAACCTTCAATCATCCAAGGTGAAGTCCCCTAAAATAAGACCGCCTCGAAGGCCATTCTCCTTTCATGTCTGGCTAATTCAGGAGACCCCCAACTGGACCTGTAGGACTCAAGCCAAGAGGTACCTTGTTTTCTCTTGGTATTTCTGTTTGGATAGGGATAAATCTCACAAGAAGGGCCCTCGCCAAATGGAACGCCACGACCTCCCAGGCCAGTATGGGATAAAGCTCACAAGAAGGGCCCCCACTGGCTGGAAAATCGGGAGTTTGTGTTGAGAAGTCGTAAGCCTGTCGAAGGCAGAATATCATCGTGATCTCCCAAATTGAAAAATGGATTCTGGCGGGACCCAAGAAAGCCCCTCAACAAGGTACCAGACCACTAGAAACCACTTTGGTTGCCCCCTGGTCAAGGGAAAAGCTCAGCAAGGTCTACCCCTTGAGGATTGTGCTGTGCTGGTGATCAAGAAAAAAAAAATGATCGAGAGACAATAAACATGTCTTGGCAAGGATTTGTCAGAGGAGCTACGACGTTAATTTTTTTCGAATCTTGCACTTCTTGCTTCTCTCGAAGAACAACATCTGGTGGGGCAAGTTGTTCTACATCATTTTTGACATACTTCCATGCTTTTATGCGAATAAGGAGAGAGCTGGTGATAGTCTAGTCTCATAGGATCACGAAACACTCGCAGGCCAGGATTGTGCCGAAAGATAAAGCCTCCAGCTTAGTGACGTGGGTGCGATGCCCTTGCTCCAAAGAAGGACCCTTCACTGTAGCCCTCTGATAGTGGCTGTAATAGGGCAACATAACATCGCCATTGTGCTCAGAACGTTGAAAAACCCCCAAGGTCCAAATTTGGGCTCAATCGGACCCCTCTAAAAGGGCCTATGCTCATGCGGCCTCGCAACACATAGGTTTTACCATAGCATGGTGCGGCTTCACCAAACTGGTCCCAGAAATGGGGACTACGACAATGTTTTTTGGCAGCAACTTCTCCAACCCATGATGACATTCTCTGAAATCGAACAGAGCTCAAACGTTGACATGTTCTAGATCACGCCAGCCTCGTCATTTTGACCTAAGCCACTCACTGTGGTGTGACTAGGAACCCCATTGCTCTGAGAAGGAAGGTGGAAAAAGAAACCAAGAAAAAAAAAAAGGGGTTCAGCAAGCTTTGGATTCGGTGAAGCATAGCTCGAAATCCAAACCACAGATTAACATGAGGATGAGTTCAAAAGAACCACCTCGCACAGAGCTACATTTTGGTATAAATCTTGCATTCAATCCCTTGTTCAATGCATGCAATTATTTAGGTCATCAAAGAAGCAAATCTAGTTTGTTGCTGGAAGCCCTTTCTCCGGCAACCTTACAAATTAGGCAAAAACACAAATCTACACAAAATTAGCTCCAACTTGGTGCAAAATGATTGCAATGACCTCCTCTCTGACTTGCAAGCAGAGCCAGAAGCTAAAACGATGCAGCTCGGAGATGCATTGATAAACAAAGTTCGGAAAACTGGCCGGAACCCCAAGGAAGAAGGCCACCACAACACAATTAACGGGCACCAAAATGCTTGCAATCGAGAGAAGAACAAAGATATGTTGCTGAAAAATCTGAACAATTGCTGCAAGTTGCAAGACCAGCTTTGAAGGTCTTCTCATGGCAGAGCAGCCTGCATGTAGGGATGGTCTCATCATTCGACCAAAAGATCACATGCACATTTTGGTCATTTGCGTCTAATTTTTTGATTTTTTTTCAATTTCTTTAATTGTAATAAAGATTGGATTTTGAGCATTCACCCCTAATTGGTGAATCCTCTATATAAGCAAGCTTAGCTCATTTGTAAAAAGGTCCTGAAAGTTGCTCCAAAAGTCCCCCTTTTGGAAGCTCTAATACCCCAAGGGCTGGGAAGAATCAAGGCTAGTCTATTCTTGTTATCTTGTCTTACTCTGTGAGTCCCTAATCCATTCGAGGGAGGAGAGAGAGGGAGAGAGAGAGAGAAAACTTTGAGAAAGTGGGTACCGTTGAGTGCGCACTCCCACGGATGCTGCGACCGTGCAGGTCATCCCACTTCTCCCAAGCTGAGTCATTCCTCCTCTCTCTCTCTCTACCTATCTCTTCGTCCCACTTAACGAGCGTGACCCTACCAGAGCGGTAGTTTGCGCCCGTCCACGAGCCCACGGATGTGTGCTAACCCAAGGGCCTTTGCCATCGGCTTTTATCCACACCCCCATTTAGCGGTCAACATATCCTTCTGAAAGGGCATCCAGGGAGGAGGGACATTAGGATCCTATCCCGATAGCACGAAGAGAGTGAGAGGAGAGAGATTGAGAACCTGAAGAGGGCTCCCATCCAAACCGTGTTGACAAATAGTTGGAGGGCTTCGTAATTGCTTTAAGAGGGCCATCCACCTTGGCATGTCCTCAAACCCCCCCAAGTGGCATAAGAGCGATTCGTGCTCCAATCACAAAAATTTCTCTCACCGTCGGCCTCCTATCCGCAAGCAGGAGGGCTTGCATATCCACTGCACGCCAGACCTCCGCGGTTGTTCGAGAGAGGATTTCTTCATCCCCGCACTGAGGGAAACCATGACCCAACCAACATCAAAGTCTTATTATTGAAGAACCTATTTTACCCATTACAAACTGCAATGGAACTTAAAATGAGTTGCATTGTTCAATGCTCGAGTGTAGAAGTTCGAGAAGATGAACCTAATTTGTCAGAATCGCAACCCCAAGGCCGTCTTGAGCCACAACACAAGGAAATATGGCCCCAAGGCCGTCATGAGCCTATCCAGATCGAGCCATGGCCCCAAGGCCGTGTCGCACCATATATGGTCGAGGCCTTGTTTTTGCAGAGGAAAACCCTTTCTCGAAAAACCACAAGGGCCTACACGCTCTTTTGTGTGTGCGTGTGCTTTTTGTGCTGATAAGAACCAACAATAAGAGAGATTTTAATCGACAAAGAAGCATTCAGATGCCTACCTTGTCGTTTGTGGTTCGGGGATATGCCCGGGCAATTGCCCTCTTAAAATAATTAAGAAGCCCTCCGGCTGTCTAGTAGCGTGGTTTGAATGTGAACCCTTCTCGAACTCAACGCTTCATCTCGATTCTTTCTCTAAAAATTTATATTGAAGTTCAGGGGTAAATTCTCCACTCAAATGGGTTAACTGAGTGGATTGGCAAAGTAATGTGGCTAAATGGATAGGACGAAGCAAGAAGGGTGATGGACTCGAGTGTTACGAGGCCTGGCTATTAAAGCAACCAGGGAGTCAAAACTCAATGGAATGCTAATGCAAGATGATCCCACTTGAGTGAGTGAGGGTAAGAGCATCAACATCTCTCGTAACTCAACTTTACTGTAGGGAATGGAGGTTAGAGCAATGGTCTGAGAATTAAAACCCTTAAAGCAGATCTAAATGACACCAACTCAAGTACCCAAGTAGTGGAAGAAGCTACCAACACAAAAGATTAGACTATATTGTTAAAAGACAAATGAACAAGGGAAAAGACAAATGAACAAGGGAGCAAGTGGGAGAGGAGATCGTGCCCACACTAAGGCACGACTCTGGGTTCAAATGTGAGTAAGAGGGGAGGAAGGATAAGAGAGAAAAAGGGAGAGAATTGCCAGGCCCGCCTCTAGGCGCAGGCCCGAGCTTGACGATAGGTGTAAGGGGACAAAGAAAGGGAGGCAAGAAAGAGAGAGGGTAAGCCTGCCCTCAGGCGCAGCCCTGTGCTTGAGGTGGGTAAGAGGAAGAGGAACAAAGGAGAGAGCAAGGAAGAGAGCGGGGACTGCACTCAGGTGCAACCTTGGGCTTAGAGGCGAGAGGGATACAGGAGAATAAAGAGGGAAGTGGGAGAGGAGGAGCCAGGCCTGCACTTAGGGGCAGCTCAGACTTTACAACGTGTGAGAGGGGGAGGAACGAAGAGAAGAGAAGTGTGAGGGCAGAGAGTTGGGACCATTATTAGACGCGGCTTTAGACTTATACGTGAGACATAATGAAGAAAGGAGAGCAAAGAGGGAAGAGAGAGAGAGAGAGAGAGAAAGGGACTAGGCCAGCTACTAAGGGCAGCCCTGAGCTTATATGTAGGATGAAGACGGAAGAGGAGAGGGAAAGAAGAGATTAGGATCGGGGCTGTTGCTAGATGCGGCCCTGAGCTTAGGTGTAGGAAAGAGGGATGGAGAGAGAGAGAGAGAAGGAAGGGAGAGAAAGGGGAAGGAGAGAGAATGGACTTGGGAGTGTCCTAGCGTAGGTGCACCCCCATGGGTCCTCTTGCACACACATGAGAGAGAGAGGGGTTAGGTTTGGGCCAAGGTTAAGGTGTATGATCTAGAGTGTATGGTCTAGGGTGTATGGTTTAGGGTATGGTGTAGGGTGTATGGTCTAGAGTGTATGGTCTAGGGTGTGGTGTATAGTCTAGGATATAGTCTAGGGGTATTTTTTCTCTCTACCAAAAGTTTCTCTCTCCCCTCAACTTGATCAAGAACTTAGAAGCAAAGCAAAAATAACAAGCTAGAATTTTCTCTCAAATGCTCAAGTTTCATAAAATGATCAAGCCCTTTTCCCCTCCATTACAAATGACTTAGGTTCACTATATAGAGCAACTACAAAACATGGCTGGAATGCTCAAAAGTAACCAAGATTGTAAAACATTACATATTAATGGACTTAAAATAAAATCCAGTTTTGGGACTAAATGACCAAAATACCCCTTAGTTTTTTTCAACAAATGACAAACCCATCCCTCTATGAGGGGCCTTTTGCCATTGCTAAGAGATTTTTTGAACGTTTATGGTGGTAATGCGGGTGATCAATCATCGTAGAGTCGATGCTTGATCTATCACAAACATTTTGATACCCTTTGATCATCTTGAAACAAATTTTTTATGAAGAACAAAAAATTCGGCCAAGTTCATAAACTTCGACCACCAATCCGATACGATCTATGATGTTCCAAGTCTTCATTTTGATCACAAATTGATGGCGACATTGTCACCATCATTTTGTAATAAATTTCGTTCAATTTGGTTTCCGTTTAAGCATATTCCAAATTTGGGAAGTCGACGGAAAATGGGATTTCGACAACCGAAAAATATTTCCTCTTTCAACCTCAAAATTTATGCTATCTGGCATTCGATTGTGTATAAAAAAAATATCAAATTGTAGCCCTTTGTGATACGGTCGCAACAGACCTATTTTTGTGATGATTCGACATCTGGATCTTGAGTTATGACATTATGTAGTATGGGATGTTCTCCTATAGAAAATCTGATTTTTAATGCTTTCAATCTCATATTCTCTCTAGAAATTCTCTTGTTTTTTGTTATATCATGATGCATGTCATATGTCAAAATGATCGAGTCGTCGAGACCTAGCTTGAGTCCGAATTTGAGCTTGATTGGTCTCACAACGAGCAAGTTATGAGCATTTGAAAATCATGCTAAATTGGGAAAAAAAAGTTTCCATAAATGGAAACTGGTTCACCGATGTTGCACCATAATAGTATAACCATTTTAGGTTAAGTTAGGCTTAGAATGATCCTGGAAGGTCCGATTGAGCAAAAATTTGGTCCCTGGGGGATTTTTAACGTTTCGAATCTAATGGAGGTGGTTGGGTATTGTTTTGAGACCCAGGAAATAGGGCTGTAGTTATACGATCCCTTTTAGCATGATAGGAATTAGATTTGAAAACCAAGTTTCATTCAGATCATGTCAAAACTTATCAGAATATAACAAAACTTTGTGAGCCTCCTTTGGGCATCCAAACCTACCCTTTTCATGCATTTCGAAGCCATTTCAGTACTCTTGAAGAGGTTTCCCAGTTTTAGCCTTATTTTTACAATGTTCCCATGGTCCGACGGTGTCTTGTGTACCGACGGGATGTTGCTATTGGCTCTCTTCTTATTCGTACCGCGGATACAAATACATCTAAAATTACATATAACAACTTGCCCCATCAAATGCTGCCCTTCAAGCTCATTCGTCGGACCAGACATTCGAGGCATGCCAACAAAACCCTCGATTGGGCTCGACAAGAAGGGGCCCACAAAGGTACCCTACTTGTCAAAGTAAGCCTGGTTTAGCAGGAAACATTGCCACCAACAAGTCCAATGAGGACGAAGACTTTAAAGGCATCTTATACGTCCGACATGGGTGAGGACTTAAAACTCATCCCTTAAAAGTCTCCACATCTAGGGTAAGCCAACAAAATCCTCAATTGTCTTAAAGTGCCTTGGTCACCCCTACGGGAAGCAACTTTGCATGAATATCCCTTTCACGTTCATGTGATCCGGCGACCAAGAAGAATACTGAAGTCAGAGGAATAATTTTGTTTTGAATGGTGTACTTCTTGCTTCTCTCGAAGCACAACATTCGGCGAGGCAAGTTGTTTGAGGTAATTTTCCATCACTTATATCCATGGTGCAAATAAGAAGAGAGCAGTTCGTGACCTAGGTCCACAGGTGTTTGAAGAAATTTTTCAACACCTTGGTCCCTGATGCGGAATAAAGAGGAATCAGGTCAATAAAGCCTCAACATATAGTGAAATTCTCGATAGTCTCATAATTGCCTCAGATTGGGTCAGAATTTTTTGAGGCACTTCAAAAGGTCATCTGCTAAGTTTCGTCGCGATCCAATATGTTTAAGGCAGTGCAGACAAAGAAAATGTTTTGGAAAAATCGGCCTCTAACATCTTGAAATGGAACCCGTAACTATAACTCTATTTTTTAGTATGTCAAACAGTTGTGGGACCACCGTTATTAGATCCAGCAGGGTCAAAAACCCTTATGGGTCAAGTTTCAACTTAAACGGACTTTCCTGGACAAAGTTATGGGTGAATGATTTAAAAGGGATAGGCTGCATGCTATTCCCCTGTGGCCTCCCTACACCAATCTCCATTAAAGGAGGTTGATGTGCACAGTCCCGAGCAGTAACTTCAAAGGCCCATATCTCACTCTCCCTGAGTCAGATCGCTCTCAAATTTGGTGAGCGTGTTCGTCTCATCAAGACAAGAGTTTTGATATGTGGCATGACCAGTGACAAATTTTCGAGCAGTGAGAAAAATAACAGAAAAGTTTTCGATCCATGAAGAAAGTTGCAGAAAAATCAACAGCAGCATGCCTCGCTCGAGTGACCGTATCACAGCGCTAGCATACCCGATCGACGCGAAATCAGTTGCATTATGAGCATAAGGATTAAGGCTATCTTTGACCCGAAATCCACGTACAATTAACAGTTGGATTTCACACACAAAGGCATCGAAGCTATTGTAAATTTCGACTGTCGAATTTCCAAATTCTAGTAAAAAACCCAAGTCGACAAAATCTTTGTCCGGACACGAAATCAAGCTGTGTTTATTGCCACGCAATTGTGACGGTATGCTTAGTGTGATTCAACAAAGAAACTAAAGAACAACATCAAGAAATAAGCATACTATTGATATGAAGTTTGCAAGATTCATCCAAATTTTGAGTCGTATGATCTTGGCTTAAAAATACGATTCATGGCTTGAAGTTGGTATCAAATCGATCGTCATGCCGATCCCTACTAGAAAACAATCATCTTTCGATCAAACGGGCCCTAAAACAACCTTAATCATCCATGGAAGATCACACAAGTTCTAGGGCAGCAGCAAGGATTGTTTTGGAATTTCACACATTGTTGGGCAGGCGCAAAACAGTCCTTTTGTACGTATATTTATAATTTCTATTAATTCAATTAAATTGTAATTATCCTCAATTTAAGTAGTTTTTAGGCATCCACCCATGTTTGGGCCCAAATCGATAAGTACATGTTAAACGTAATTGTTAAAAAACCCTTGATTTTCGATACTCATCAATAAAATTTAAGAGTTTTCAAGTTGAAATTGTGGGCACATCTTGGAGAGAGAGAGAGGAAAGAGAAGAAAAGGGTCGGTATGCTTTGGTGAAGGTAATTTTCTCTCCACCTCTCATCTCTCTCTCTTTCCTTTCTCCCTCATTACTCATCTCATCTTCTTCTCACATGCACGACATCGATAGTGCTGTGCATGTTTCTCTTTCTCTCTCTTCTTTCTTCTCTTCCTCTCATTTGACCAAGAGAGGCTGAGACAAATATTACCATGGTAGTCTTGTCGTCTAGCAGTATTGTCATTGAGCCGGTCTTAGTTAATGTGCCTGTCTTACTGCCACGATAAACTAGCCATTGTGTCAGACTGGCCGATGATCATTCTGACGTCTAGTAGTATTTCTGTTGTGCCGGTCTAGTTGCCATGCCCGTCTTGCTAGCACACCGGGCAATCACTTGCCGATCTAGTTGCTTTGTTAGTCTTGTCACCTAGTCAAAATTCCTTTGATCTACCTCTTTCTTCTTCTTTTATTTACCCTCTTACCCTTTTCTTCTTTTGGATGTGCACAGCCATGTACATTTTCTCAAAGACAAGGTGGGGTCTCTTTCGGCCCACTTGTCTTGTAAAATTAACCATGTATATGTGATTGCAGAAACAGGAGAATATAGGCCAAGGGAGGTGATTCCAAACCAGTTCTATAAGTGGGGGGCTTTCTTTGTGATCTTAGAGGGCACCCACGTGAATCAGCTCGAGTAAGTCTCGAACCCACCTTAAATTCCTCTCTCATCGGTTGGTCTACTTGCCCTCTCTATTGAGCGAGGTTCTCGAGAGAGCGAACTCACGTCTCGGGTTCCCCCGAAACCTGAGACACATGCTGCCTGATCATTCAGATCTGGAGGATGAGATTGAGGCACCTAACCAATAGGTACCAAAATTCTTGTGGACTACGGAAGCCATAGGACAACAAGCACTGATCTGAAGTGAAAATTCCAACAGCATCAGAATGGCCTGAGAGCGTGCAAGAACATGTCTAAGGGTCTCTTAAGAACACTTGCCAAGTTTTGTCACAATCCGATCAGTTTTAGACAGTGCAAACGTCAAAACAGTTTCAAGAAATCTTGCCTCAATCATGCTGAAAATGGGCTTTGAACTACATCATCATTATCAGAGCATCAAATGGTCTCCATACCATCACCATTTGATTCAAAATGCTCGAAAACCTTTGGGTATCAATTTTCAGTGTGTTTGGAAGCATCTAGAGTACGTTACGGCCAAATTACCCAAAATGGGTAAGCCGTACACTATTATGGTGAGCCCGCGGCCAACCAGTTTCCATTAATGGGAACTGTGCATCACCAATTCAGGGGAAAACATCATAAGGTCATATCTTCTTCATCTCACTTCAGATTGAACCCAAAGTTTTGGAGCATGTTCGTCTCGTCAACTCGATCGAATTGATATGTGGCACTCATAGTGACATGGCCCGAGCTGGGAGAAATTGAAGAGAGAAGTTCGCCCGAAAAACCCAAAAGTTACAGAGAAATTCCAGCCATGCATCCCTCCGATCAAACTCCCATATCACGATGCTCGCAATTCGGATCAACCTCTAATCAGAGCAATTACGAGCATAAGGTCAGAGGCTTCATTGAAGCTGAACCTTGCATGTGATGGACGGTCAGATTCGACGCACGATAATTCCAAAGTTGTTGTAATTCTTGCCGCAAGAGTCCAAACTCCAGCCAAAGCTTCCCAATTTAGAAAACAGTCATCCGGGCATCAAATCGAGCCATTCGTTTTGCAGAACGATCGTGGTAACTTGCTCTCTACGTTATAACACTGAGAAATAGGATGAATCTTAAAATTAAGATTGCACATTTTTCCATGTTTTCTCCACGTCATGATCATGGCTCTAAACTTAGATTCATGGCCCAAAATTGATACTAAAATGGTCATCTTCTTGAGCTCATCAAGAAAAGAGTAATCTTTCGATCGGATGGTGACTGGAAAAGCCCCGAATTAGCCATAGAATGTTCCCACGATTGAACGGCCATGACAATGACTGATTTCAAATTACTCAGGTTGATGATACAAGGGAAAAATCACCATTTTGCCCCATATTCTTATATTTTCTTTAATTCTTTTAATGTCTAATTTCCATAAATTAGGTCAAGTTTTAGTCAACCACCCATGTTTGGGCCCCACTTCTATATAAAGAACGTACCATCTCATTGTAAAGTACCCTTTTGGATGAATAAAAAATTCTTCTTCTTTCTCTCTTTGTCTCTCTCTTCTTTCTCTCTCTTCTTTCTTTCTTTCTTCTTTCTCTCTCTTCCTTCTTTCCCTCTTCTGTCACGTATGGTAGTGCTCACTACTGAGTGTGATCTCCTTCTTCTCTCTTCCCTCTCTCTCTTCTCTCTTCTCCTCTCTCTCTTCCTCTCTGTCTCCCACGACAGTGAGTGCTGCCAAGCGCGACTCTTTTTTTTTTTTTCTCCTCTCTCCTTTCTGTCTTGCAGGGCAGTGATTGTTGTCAAGCGCAACTCTTTCTTTCTTCTCTCTCCTCTCTATCACGCACGACAGTGCTCACTGTCGAGCACGATCTTATTCTCTCCTCCCCTCTCTCTCTTCTTTCTTTCCCTCTCTTCTCTTTCTCCTCTTTCTTTCTCTCTCTTCTCTTCTCTCTTTCTCTCTTCTTTCTCTCTCTTCTTTCTTTCTCTGTTCTTACTCTCTCTTCCTTCTTTCCCTCCTCAATCACGCAAGCCAATGCTCACTACCGAGCGCGACCCTTTCTTTCTTCTCTCTCTAGTCTCGTACGCCAATGAGTGCTGCTGAGCACAACCCTTTCTTTCTTCTCTCTCATTTCTGTCTCACACGTCATGAGTGTTGTCGAGCGCGACCCTTTCTTTCTTCTCTCTCCTTTTTGTCTCACACGGTAGTGAGTGTTGTCAAACACGCCACTCTCTTTCTTCCCTCTCCCTACTTTCTCGCACAGTAGTGAATGCTGCCAAGTGCGACAGGTCACCAAATATGATTTCTTCTTCTTCCCCTTTGTTTGTTTGATCAGAGGGTAAGCACGAGCCTCGTGCAGCCATGTCAATATCGACATCGAGCAGCCTAGCCGTTGTGTTAGTCTAGTTACCGAGCCCATCTAACTGCCATGTCAGATTAGTCATTGCGCCAGACCAACCACTGTGGTAGTCTCATTGACGAGCAGCCTAGTCATCATGCCGGTCAAGTTATCGAGCCCGTCTATCTACCGTACTTGACTAACCTCTGTGTCGATCTTGTCATTGTGTCAGCCTAGCTGCCTGATTAAACCTTTTTCCCTTCTTTTCTCCTTCACTCATCTATTTTCTTATATCCTTCTTAGTTATTATTTTATTATTGTAAAATATATATCAAGGGTCCTTTGTCAAGGAGACGTCGGAAGGTTGTCGAATTGATACGAACTCGATCATGCCATTTTCTGTTTTCCTTTGAGTACACACGCCTGTGTGTGCTCATCCTATGACAAGGTGGGGTCTTCAGACCCAGTTATCTTGTAATCTAATTTGTGTGTGTGTGTGTGTATGTGATTGGAGGAAAATAAGAAATAGGCCAAAAGAAGCGCTTTCGACCCGGTCATAAATTCGGGGGGCATTCCAACGTGATCTAAGAGGGCGTCCACGCGAGTTAGCTTGAGTGAGTCACGGATCCAAGTGAGGTAAGTCCCACTTCACACCTTAGTTCCTCTCTCACGGGTTGGTAATCCGGTACATGTCCTCTGAACACGGTTCACGTGAGAGTGATCTCAGGTCTCGGGTCCACGTCGAACCCAGAGCCAAGCCATCAGATCACCCGGACTCGAGGGCGGGCGCGATCGAGGCATCTAACCATACCTATCCCTTGAAGGTGAAACTAGATCTTTGTTTAATGATCATTGTTGCATCTTTCGATGGGCTAAGGGTCGTGTAATCCCTAATCAAGAGGATTGCCCCGTTCAAGACCTCAATGCTTTAATAGGAAGTGGGCCTCATTCTGCCCCTGCTGATGGACCCGCCATGGCAAGAAGGTCTAAGATTCCCTTAAAGTCATCCCAAAAGAAGGGCCAAAGAAGAAAGGAGCCAGGAAGAAGAAGGGGGGTCTCATTCTGGCCTAGCTACTAGACCCTGTCATGGCAAGAAGGTCCAAGATGCAATGAAGTCATCCCAGAAGAAGGGAAAAGAAGAAAGGAGCTAGGAAGAAGAAGGGTGCAGAGGGTTCCGAACCTCACAGAGCTGCAGAGCCTATAATTCTTAAGAAGGTTACTCATCTGAGCAAGAGTGTTGCGTCAAACTCAAAAGCACTTCTCTTAACTCCATCTGCTCCGTGTAAGATTGATGTGCCTCCTCGGTCAGGGAAACATTTGAAGATAAAGGCCTCTCTTAGCTTACCTTTTCCACCAGAAGTAGTGACCCCTACTCAAGAGAAAATCCTTGAAGCAGTTGTGGTTGCATCAAGTTCATCTAGTCATTTATTGGAGAGTGCTGCTCCCCCTTCAATAGAGATAGAAGCATATCTTTCTGAAAATCCCTATGAGCCTGTAACAATGAAGTCTCAGACTCGTTCTTCTTTGAGTCAAGGAGATTTTCTCTGTACTATCACTGAGGAAGGAGAGATCCTTTATACTGAATCCATTGGGGAAGCTCCAGGTGATGAGGTTTCCATTCTTAAAGGACCTTCCCTTGTCTTCTCGGAAGACGAACCTTAGCCTGATGCCTCTTCTAGTGTCGGTTTGGAACTCATGATGGTTCCTGCTTTGCAGGTGTATACTTTAGTGCCTCTAGATAAAGGGGCTTTATCTAAGCCTATGAGTAGTGAACTCTTGGCTCTTATTTCCCAGGAACTAGCTGCCATTGCTAAAGTTCCTCCTCTAGTTTTGACTGACACCTCTTTTGCGCTTCACTTAGCATCAATTAGGGAGGCTTTGATTGTAAGAGACTCATTACAGTCAAGTCTCCGAGGAGTATGGGAATGTTCCCTCTATAATCTTGTAGTCGAGATAGGCGTAGTCAAGGACTGCACAACTACTTTGAGGTTGATCCATTATGATAAGGTGACCTTTGACAGGTTCGAAGGTCTTTTGAAGAACCTTGAATAATGGGGAGTTGAAGCTTTGCAGCGTGAGTCCGAGATACAGGTGGCATATAGGACTCGCTTGGCTTCTGTATAAGAAACTTTGGCCCATCGTCAACATCTCATGAGAGGTTTTGAGGAAGATAAGGCCTCTCTTCTGTCGTTTCAAGCTAGCTTCAAGTAGGCAGATGCAGCCTCTTCTACAGAGATAAAGGCTGTAGAGGAGGAAAGAGCAAGGTTGGACCTTTATATTCACCAACTGAAGTCTGATTAGACTCAGAAGAGAACAGAGGCTAAAGGCAAGCCTAAGAAATTGGAAGCATTGAATTCCAAGGTGGCTTCGATCATCAATACATCGAACCAAGTTGTGCAGACGATCTTCCTCCTCAAAGAGCAGATGAAGACAACTTCAGAATCTTTGGTGGCATTGAAGACTAAGATGCATGAACCCTTGAATACTTATAAGGGCTCATGAAATCTTTAATCTTTCTACTTTTATCTATCTTCTTTTCATTCCTTTTGTGGATTTTTGATAACTATTACCACAAAAATTTTATAACCTTCAGACGTCTATGGAATCAAATTTCTCTTCCTCCTCATCCCTTGCTTGTATGCTTCTCTTCACTTCATGGTTTGCTCATCTTTTCTTATGGTTTGCTCGTGACCAACCCTCGTCTCTTCCAGAAAGGGATAAGACGTGAACTTGGAAACCTACTTTGCATTAAAGCTTGGATCGCTCTTCATCATGAGTGACTCGAATGCCTTTTCGGGTTTTCATCCAAGTCCTTGGGGTGTGTGTCAGTTTTGGTTTTCACAAGAACCCCGCATATATTATTTTTTATGGCTCTTTTTCCCATAGCTTTTACACTATGTCTGCCATTTTTTTTTTTACTCATGACACTTTTGCGAGTTTTCATCATGCCCATAGTTTTTTATTTTTCACATATCGTACTCGTAACAGTTGATGATACTATTACACTCGTCATTTTTCTTTCATTTCTTTGAATCTTTTTACTCATGATGCCCTTGCGGGTTTTTGTCACGCCTGTCTTTTTGAGGAAGCAGTTTTAAGGTCATGCCACTATGACCATGAGGAGGCGTGTTTAAGGCCATGCCTTCGAGACCATAGAGTTGGTGTGTTTTAAGGTCATCCACCAAGACCGACTGAAGACAATTTTAAGGTCGCGCCTTCGAGACCATATATGATGTAGTTTAAAATCATGCCACTAAGACATGTGGTAGTAGTTTAGGGTCGTGTGGCTTGGACCATTACCGTGTAGTTTAAGGTCGTGCGATTAGGACCTAGCTTATGAATAATACGTTTTCAAGTATCTTCCATTGATTGGGGGCATAGCTTCATCACCTTCAGCATTGACCAGCACATAAGCTCCATTAGGAAAAGCCTTTTTTATTTTGGTTCGAACTTCCCCTTGGTTCTATCATGAGTGGCGATGGGTCTTCTTACTGCTAAGACCAATTCCCCTTTTACGTATGATCATATTCTGATTGATTTATTAAAGGATCATTGCATACTGTTCTTGTGAATTTCAAGGCTTTATTGTTCTTGCAACCTCTTTTCATCAAGTGTATCCAGTTCTTAATAGCAAAGAGCAACCCATCCTTCATCTGTCGTTTCATAATGAAGGGCTATTTTGAGAGATTGTAATTGAATTTTTAAAGGCAACACAACTTCACCCCCATATACCAGAGAGTAGGGAGTCGACTGAGTTGGACCTCGAGCGATAATACAATAAGCCCATAGAATTTCAGAAAGATTTTCATGCCAATCCCTCTTAGTGTATGAAACAGACTTCCTTAAAACATCACAAAGGGTTTTATTGATAGCTTTGGCTAGTCCATTACCCCTCTTAGTGTAGGAGACAGACTTCCTTAGAACATTACAAACGGATTTCCACTTAAACCTGAACTGGTTTATTAGACAGTCAATTTGATTATTCCAAAATTGAGGGCTCTTATCAGAAGTGATATGGTCAGGCACACCGAACCTATCTATGATTGTTATACATCATTTTTGATGTACTTACATCTCCCACGTGAATAAGGAGAGAGTCAGAAACAACATGGTCCTGCTGGTACTCAAAACACTGACAGACCAAAGTTGTGCCACGAAATAAGTCTCAAACCAGGCAACCTGGAAGGAATGCTATCTTGAGAAGGAGAGATATTACAACTGTATCGCAATGCTAGCAGCTTCAGAATAGTACCAGACCACCGCCATCGCACTCAAAATGTCGAAAAAACCCCGAGGACCAAATTTGGGCTCTATCAGACCACCCAAAAGGGGGTCTACGTCCATACGGCCTCAAGACGGGTAGGTTTTACACTATCGTGGTGCGGCTTCACTGAACCAATCCCCAAGCACAGAGATTGCAACATTGCATTTTGAGATGTACTTCAAGAACCATAGTACCTTCACCTAGAACTAGAAACTGTTCAGGCTTTGACATATTCTAGATCACGCCATGCCCGTCATTTTGACCTAGGGCATGCACTGTGGTGCGACCCAAAGTTATACTTCTTTTAGAAAGAAGGTGACCATGAAACAAGAAAAATCAGGGCTTTAAGAAGAAATCTCAAACCTCATGACGCACAGCTCGGAATCTGCGCATGGGATCATCGAGAGGATGAGTTCAAGGTAACCACCTCGCAAAGAGCTACAAAGTGGTATAACCATTGTACCTGATCCAAGGCCCGATATGTACAAATCCCTAGCTTACAAGAAAAGCAAACTTGCTCGGTCGTCGGAATCCCTTTTCTCGGTGACCTCCAAAATTAGGAAATGCTGCATATGAAGACAAAAATAGGCCAAACTTGGTGCGAAACGACTGTGACAGTCTCCTATTTCACATGAAAGCAAAACAAAGACTCAGAGCATCACAGGTCGAAGGGCATTAGCGACCGAAGTTAAGGAATCTGGTCAGACTTCCACCACGTGGGAAAAGGCTGCCTCAGCACGACTAAAGAGCATCAAAATGCTCAGAATTGAACAAGCACTGAGGATACAACAACAAATCGGTTGAACCATCGCTACAAGTCCATGAAAAAGCTACCAAGATCTGGCAATGGTGGGAGGACCCACAAGCAGGGATGGTTTCATCATTTGCATAGAAGGTCTTAGGGGTGTTTTGGTCATTGCACTTAATTTCAAGATTTTATTTGAATTCCTTTAATTGTAATTAAGCTTTATTTTTTAGTGTTCACCCCTGTTCGGTGAATCCTCTATATAAGCAAGCTTAAGTCACTTATAAAAGGGCGCATTATTGAGCATTCTTCATCGCTAAAAATAGAGGCATAATGCCTGTTTTCACTCGTCTTTTGCTTCTGTACTATTAATCCCACTGAGAGGAGAGAGAAAATATTTTTTAGAGAGAGAAAATACCCCTGAGTGGATGGCCCCATCCTTATTAGAACGAGAAAACATCTCCACCTGCACAGACACATTCTCTCTCTCTCAAGCTGGGTCACGTCCCGTGCCCTCTCTCTCTCCTCCTCTATGCATCGTCTGCCCCAGGCAGCATCTTGCGCACGCCAAGGAAGCGCGGTCACGAGCATGCCCCTTGAGCACCAATCCTCGATTTCTCTTGCGCCCTTCTAAGCGAGCTGGCCAGTCCCCCCTTCTAAGAGGGAACCGTCATGAAAGGGGGATAATCGAGCCCCATTGTAGTTGCATGAGAGACAGAGAGAGAGAGAGGAGAGACCCGTTGACCTGAAGAGAGTCCCTATCCAAACCATGCTAGCAGATAGCCGAAGGGCTTCGTGATTATTCTAAGAGGGCGAACTTCCCAAGCATGTCCCACGAACCCCAAGCAGCGAGGCAAGGGCTCAAGCACACCTCCCCCATTGTAAAATCTCTTTCGTTGTTGGTTCTTATCCATGCACAGGAGAGCCTGCATGCCCATGCACCGACAAGTGCCCAGCACTCGTGGATCCCTGCTGTTCTTTGAGAGAGGGTCTTCTACCCTACGCGTGTGCCACACCTTGCGGCGTGAGGACAAAGCCAAAGACCAGGCCCCGTCCAATGACATGTTGGCACAAGAAATTGACCACTGTAAGTTTGGGGACTTTCTTAGGGGGTTGGCCTCAGCCCATTTAGAGAAGTAGTCTATGGCAACAAGTATAAACGTGTGCCCCGAAGAAGACAGAGGATCAATAGGACCTATAATTTCCATGCCCCACTGAGCAAAAGGCCAAGCTGCGACTGCCAGGTGGAGAGGTTCATGAGCTTGGTGAATAAAGATTGAATGAATCTGACACACTAGACAGTTCTTCGCAAACATAAGGGAGTCAACATTCATGGTAAGCCAATAGTAAATGCATCTCAAACACTCTAGCATGAACTTCTTTAAGAACATGGTTTACATCTTTTTGGTCGATGCACCTGAGCAGCATATAAAGATATTAGATACAGGATACCGTCACAACATACATAACGTGTGGCTGACCTTCAGATCTTTTTGTGCTCAATAGATTCTTTAGTTGTTTTAGGTAATTTTTGATCACTTGTATCCCCAGTGCAAATAAAGAGAGAGCAGATCATGACCTAGGTCCACAGGTACTAAAATGCCAGTGAACTGCGGAAGCCATAGGTCAATAAGCCCTGATCCGGAAGTGAAATTTCTGATAGTCTCAGAATGTCTCACGAAGGTTTGAGATCGTGCATAAGATTCTTCTACGAACACATGTCAAGTTTCATTGCAATCCGACGAGTTTGATGCAGTGCAGACGTTAAAACAGTTTCGGGAAATTCTACCTCTATCATGCTAAAAATAGACTCTAAACTATAGCACCATTATCAAGGCATAAAATGGTCTTTAGATCATCACCATTAGATCCAGAACATTTAAAAACCCTTGGGTACCAATTTTTGGTGCATTTCGACGTTTTGGAGCACGTTATGGCCACATTACCCAAAATGGATAGGTCGTACACTATTATGGTGCACCCTCTGTGAACCAGTTTCCATTAATGGAAACTGTGCATAAAAATTTTGGAGGCAAAATTTTCATGGCATATCTCCCTTATCCCGAGCTAGATTGAGCCCAAATTTTTGGAGCATGTTTGTCTCGTTGACCCGGTCAATTTGATATGTGGCATGTATAATAACATGGCCCGAGCCAAGAGATATCGAAGAGAGCAGTTCACCAGAAAACTTCCAAAAGTAGCAAGAAATTTTCAGCAATGTGTCTCCTCGATCAAACACCCACGTCATGGCGCTTGCACTTTGGATCGACCTCAAACCAAGCCCATTATGAGCACAAGGTGAAAGACTTCATCTGAGCCGAACTCGAACGTGATGGATGATCAGATTCAATGCATAATCAGTTCGAAGTTGCTGCAATTCCAGCCACCAGAATCCAAACTCCGATCAAAGTTTCCCAATTTGGAAAATGGTTACCCAAGCATCAAATGGAGCCGTTTTTTTTGCAAAATGAGTGTGAAAATATGTTCGACAAGCTACAATGAAGAAATCGATGAAAAAACACTGAGAAATGAGCAGAATCTTAAATATAAGATTGCATGTTTTTCCATGTTTTTGCCACGTCATGACCATGACCTGAGAGTCTAATCCGCGATTCGAAAAAGGTATCAAAATGATCGTCTTCCCAAGCCGATCCAGAAACGGATAATATTTTGATCGGATGAAGACCTGAAAGACCCCAAACGGATCCCAAAAGATGGTGAAGATTGCATGGCAATCGTAGGGACCTTTTTGAAATTTTACATATTGTTGGTGTAGGGCAAAATCATCATTTTGCCCCTGTTTTCTTAATTTTCTTTAATTTCTTTAATCATTAATTTCCATCAATTAGGTTAAGTTTTAATCATCCACCCATGTTTGGGCCCCATTTCTATATAAGAACGTACCATCTACATGAAATGGAACCCCCCTCTTTTTTATCAATACAAATTCCCTTTTGCTAGATGTTTTGGGCCATGTCTAAGAGAGAGAGAGAGAGTGAGAGAGAAAGAGAGAGAGTGAGAGAGAGGAGAGAGAAAACCTTGATGGGTACACTTAGGTAACTTCTCTCTGCTCTCTATTCTTTATCTCTCTTTCTTCTCTCTCTTCTTTCTCGCTCTTCTTCTCTCTATCTCTCCCCTCTTTATCTCTCTTCTTTCTCTCTTATTTCTCTCTCTTCTCTTTCCCTCTCTTCTATTTTCCTCTCTTCTCTTTCCCTCTCTTCTCTTTCTTCTCTCTCTTTTCTCTCTTCTCTTTCTCTCGCTTCCCTTTCTCTCCCTTCTTTCCTTTTCCTCCTCTCTTCTTTCTTTTCTCTCTCCTATTGTTTTCCTTTCTTCCTCTCTTCTTTCTTTTCTCTCTCCTCTTTTCTTTCTTTTCTTTCCTTTCTTCCTCTTTTATGTTCTTTCCTCCTGTTCTCTTTTCTTTCTCTCTCCTCTTTCCTTTCCCTTCTCTTCATTCCTATTTCTTCTCTCTTTTTCCTTCTCTCTCTTCTTCTTTCTTTTCTCTCTTCTCAGTTCTCCCTTTGTCTCTCCTTCTTCACAAGGGTAACAATGTGGGCCTACCTTTTTTTATGGGCCTCGTCATGATTCTTGTAATCTCTCTCTGTCTCTCTCCTCTCACAAAGGCAGTGACATGGGCCTACCCTATTTGGCGGGCCTCATTGCGATCTTTATGTTCTCTCTTATCTTTTCTCTCTCTTTCTTTTCTTCTCTCTTTTTTCACAGGCGGCAGTCAAGCCGCCATTTGTGTTTTTTTCTTTTATTCTCTCTCCTTTCAGAGACGGTAATCAAGCCACTGTCTATTTCTTGCTCTCTCTTCTATCGTCATAAACGACAATAAGCCACCATCTGTGATCTTTCTCTTTTCTCTCTTCACATACGGTAGTAAGCCGCCATCTGTATTCTTTCTTTCTCCCTCCTTTCACAAATAGCAGGCAAGCCGCCGTCTATGTTCTTTCTTTTCTTCTCTCTGTCCTTTCACAAACGACAATCAAGCCACCGTATGTATTCTTTCTCTCTCTTCCCTCTTCATGGACGACAGTAAGCCGCTGTTTGTGTTCTTTCTCTCTTTTTCGTCTTCACAAACGACAGTAAACTGTTGTCTGTGTTCTTTCTGTCTCTTCTCTCTTCACAGACGGCAACAAGATGTCGTCTGTGTCTTTCCCTCCTTTTTCTCTCTCTACATTCTTCTCTTTCTTTCTCTTCCTTCTAATGTATTTTCTTTATCTAACCATTTTATTCTCTCCCCCCTATACAGTAAAATATGTATTGATAGTCCCTTGTCAAGGAGACAACGTAAGGCTGTCCAATTGGCATGGACTCCAGCGTAATATCTTTCCACTTTTTTTTGGGTACACATGCACGCATGCACTCACCCTATGACGAGGTGGGGTCTTCTGACCCACTTGTCTCGTATTCTAATGTGTGTGTGTGACTGTAGGAAAAGAAGAAATAAGTCAAAGGATGCAATTTTGAACCAGTCATAAACGTGGGGGGGCATTCCAGTGTGATCGAAAAGGGCGCCCACGTGAGTTAGCTTGAGTGCATGACGGACCCAAGTGAGTTATGTCCCACCTCACACCTTAATTCCTCTCTCACCCGGTTGATATTCTTGCCCGTGTCTTCCTCACACAGTTCACGAGAGAGCGGTCTCAGGTCTCAGATCCATATCGAACCCGAAGCCACGTCATCAGGTCGCACTAACCTGAGGGCGAGCTCGAGGCTTTTAACCAGCTTGGTGACTCCGCTGGGGAAGCACTACCCCTTAATCGGATCGTTCTTGTTCGGCTTGCCTTTTTTCTGTTTTGTATTCACTTTACACACACATGTCTTTAGGTTTGCGTAACCTTTTCATCCAAGTCGGGGACTTTTTTATCCTCGCACTTGTGACTACCTGTCAGGAACAGGTTCCCCGAACCTTGCTCCCGACCTTCCTTTTGAGTGTTGACGCTGTGTCACACTACCAGATCTTAACCTGGTAGGTGCGAGGAGGGACCTAAACGTCCCTTTCACCCCATATCCTAGCCTTGGTGGACCCTCCACCAAAGCACCTTGCATGAGTGGCAAACTAGCCACCACACACAGCATGCACCCTGCTACCGGCAAATCACTCGTCGGTCCTGTTGCTTGGGGTAGCCAAAAGGCCACCCTTTCCCTTCCTGCACCTGTCAATTTAGCTGCCAATGCATCTGCGGGTCACCGAAAAACTACCCCCCATGTTCTATCGGGCCCCTATAATAAGAGGCTCGCCACATGGAGGAGGAGGCTCTAAGGCCGCCACCTCCCACACCCGCATCAAGGCTCGTGGTCCATCTACTTGAGCCACACTTTGAGGCAACGCTCAGGCTGCCCTGAACCACTGTTCGGGCTCAGGTCTTCTTGGACCTGGCCTTGTATATATGACAAATATATACCGCACTATTCTGGGTAATCCTCTAATTGCGCGTTGCCGAGTACATGAGAGATGACCCCCTCGTAGTCCCTGCAAGTGCATGTCTGCTCACTCTATGAGGGGTGGTCACAAGGCCATTTCCTCACAAACACATGCTCATTATCCTCAACCTCCTATGGCTTGACCCATTACTCGAGTCCGGGTTGACCCTCAATTCACCTGCAACCCTTCTGCAAGTGGCACATGCGCGCGACCCCAACGGACAACTCCAAGCTCCCGACGGAAAGGTCACTGGCAGATGTCTCCTCCCTCATCCGTCCCTTCTCCTCCCTCGTTCATCCCTTCTCCTCTCAACGAACTGCTTAAGACCTAGTACTCAAAGGCCTTCCTTAAGAGTACCATCTTGAAGTACTCCCTTCAGACCGGCCCTATCTTTGGTGCTCACAAAAGAGCTCGAGGCAAGGTTCCTTTGGGCGATGAAGTCTTCCATCCCCCGTCTCTCCCCAAGATGAGACAAAAGTCTAAGCTAACTCCTGTCTCCGGCCCACATTCCTTGATGCATCTCATGAAGACAGCCCAGTCATGTCTGAAGAAAGCAGACCAGTCTCAAGCATGGTTCTAGTCTCGGTTTTGGAGAGAAGTACACCAGAGCTTGAGAGACAAACATGATCGAGGCCTGCAAATAGTTCCAAGAGAAGAACCCGAGGCACACAAGGCGAGCAAGCCTATTGATCCCTTGGCCAAAAACCCCTTTGATCCACTACAGGCTGCGTTAAAGCCTGAGATGGAAGAATCCTGCATGGTTGTTAATGTCGTAAGAGATGACCCCATTGTGTAGCACCTGCGGTCCCAAGACCGTCACGAATCGATCCTGACCAGATCAGCATACAAGGCTCAAGATCAATCGGGGTATGTTGAACCCTTACTAACCGACCTGCAACACCATATCCGAAGGGCATGCCAGCCTCCAATCGCACAAGAGATCAATCCTCCTAAGGAAACTATCAACATGATGGTCATTAATGAACCCAATAACGATCAAGAAGACTGCATGAATCGGTTCGAGGACATGATTCGTAAGATGATGGAGAAGATTGACCTGATGGAAAGTACCAGACCTCTTGGGAACTCCTCACATTAGGAAGTTAATTCTCCTCATCCGTCTAATCTAGTCCCGAGTTAGTCACCTCCTGTGCATGACCATTCCTTTTCTCCGCAGGTCTCATAAGTCGACATCGATGCCATGGTCACTCGTAGTTTGCGAGGAAGATAGATTCCGAGTGTACATGATACGGCCTTGTATCGGAAGCCATATCCATCTTATATCGACCAGCTCATGTTTCCCCTTAATTACCAGAAGGGGAAACTCCCACTCTTCAACGACACGAGTTCACCCCGTCAACACATTGGCCACTTCTATTCGATGTGTCAAGAGACAGTAGCCGACGGAAGACTTCTTCTCTGTCAGTTCGTTGAAACCCATGATGGGCCAGCATTCAAGTGGTATGATAGGCTTCCACTGAACTCAGTGCAAACCAGTGAAGAAATAGAACAATTGTTTTACAAGCGTTTCTCTAAGGTTGAAAGAGAGGTCCAGACAATTGAGCTTCTCACATTGACCCAGAACCCAGATGAGCCAGTCAATCAGTTCCTATCAAGATGGAGAGATTTAGCCGCATATCAAGGTATCCTCATGCCTGAAATTGATGCGGTCCAAACGTGCGTGCGAAACATGTGGCCGAAAATCTTTCTGCATGTTGAGGCCTCCAACCCAACCTCTATAACGGATCTCATCTCTAAAGCAGTAGATATAGAGAGTCTCCTCAAACACCATGGCAAGCTTCAAACCCCAGCGTCAAGTGGGGAAAGCAATCGAAGCTCTGATAATGGTGTTCTAACTCTCGAGGTAATCAACAGAAAGGGGTGATCAGTGATGTTTTCATTGTATCAGACCCCAAGAAGGCTTCACCGAAAACCCTAGATTTCTCTAAGGGGGTTAACCCTCCAAATGCTCAGGGGACACCTCAGGTAGAACAGAAGCCCCAGTCTTATAATAAGGTGCCTCCACCTTAGAACCTCTACAAGAAAGATTACTGGGAGGAGAGAAAGAAGGTTTATAGCTTCGATAGTCTGGAAGTTGAGAAGGAGAAAAGAAGGTTTATAGCTTCAATAGGGAGTGGGTTCCCACCTTACTCCGGATGTTGATTGAGCAACAAATGATCACCTTGCCTGAGACAAAACGGCCAGAAGATGCTGACTTTGTCACCCACAAGAGTTACTGTGCATATCAAAGAATGTTGGGGCATCCTATTCATGATTGTGTCACCCTCAAAGATCACATCGAAGCTTTAATCTAGAAGGGAGAGATACAACTCAATAGCCTAAAGAAGGCATTCGGGGCAGTTGAGGCATCTCACATGGTAACAGTTCAAGAAGAAGCTGAACAAGTATATCAGCTTGACGAACTACCACCAGATCTTCTTCAGGCATTATTCAGCATGATGCTCAAAGTAGGGGTCATCACACTGAAGCCGTCAAGACAACCCAATTGCCTCGTTCAAGGGATTGAGAATCTTTGGTGTCCATATCACCAGCTATTAGGTCATGATTTAGAAGGGTGCTTCAGCTTTCGAGCTATAATGTTAGAGAAAATACAAGGACGCTCAGTCATCTCCATCTTAGAGGATCATGGTCAATCCAATGAACAGTCAACACAAGAGGTCTCTCAGATACAAACCCCCTGTGATGGCATGCAGCCTAAGGCTGCAGACTTTGATGAACCCTCGACTTCCCAGCCATGTCAAGTTTATCGAGGAAGAACCAGGATGAAATCCATGAAGAGGGAGGTTTTTCACCAAGCAAGGCTGGCTCATAAGCCACGTGAACCTGGCCAACCTGTGCCTACTATCAAAAATGGTAGAAGGAGATGAGCACCAAGGGCTGCTCGCCGAAAGAGGAAACTCCCTCTACCCCAGACTGTGGTCGAGTTCCACAAACCCCTTCCTCTATTGCCAATCCTTCAGGACTTCTTCCCTAAGCTGGTCCCTTGTGCTGGTCTAAACCCACAATCCTATCAGGAAGACATGCTTCAGACTTCTTCTTCTCGGGTTCCCAATATGTCTGATAAGGCTGACGACATTAACAGCAACCCCCCCCCCCCGCCCCCCAACGATCCAAGCAGGGTGAAGACTAAAAGGATTCCCTGCACATGTCCAATTCTGGTGATGATTCTAAAAGCTACCCAGATTGGTCTAATCTGAGTGACGACCTTAAAAACTATTGCCCTTCTTCTTTTGCCAACTCTTCTAGCCCTTCTTCTTCTACTGCTAACACATCTTCTGCAGGTTCAACATGCAAATGCTCAGACTTTGAGGCTCTGGACAAAGAGCTGAAAATTTGCAACACTAGCAGGCAGCATCGAAGGCAGCTGAAAAAGATGATGGCTCAAGCAGCTGACTTCCTGTCAGTCGCTGATGCCCTAACATCAAGAGCCAACCCAAATCCTCCTCCCACTATCGAAGAGCTCCTCAAGCAATACAAGAATCTCAAGGCCAAGGAACCCCAATGGCCCCTTGAGCCCGACTTCGAACGACGACTGAGAAAGTTCAAAGAGAGGAGCTCCCAATCTCATGAGGCATGTCACATGGTGCAGATCTTGGAAGCAGTGACCAACACTGACCCGATCAGTCTAAGGTCAGGTAAGAAGTTACAACCACCTGTGCAAAAACCAAAGATTTTGAAGTACCCTGGTCCGCCACTCATCCCTTACCCTAACACACAAGTCAATCCACCACTCCTTAACATCCCGGGAGCACCATTGGTCCCATATACCCAACCATCTCCAAAACCTAAACCTCCATCAATTTCCATTTTACCAGCACCTACCCCTATTACCCAATCCAACCAGCCAACACCAGACTCTGCTAGACCTAGCCTGTCGACACCAAATCTAGTGGCACAATCCTTACCTACTCAATCCTCACCAATTCTCCAATCCACACCGGTTGTACAGCAAAGAAAGCCGATACCTTGAAACAAACCTTCACCACTAAAAAAGACCTTACAACCTTCTGTCTCACCAAGACGCGTGGCCGATCCAGAAGTATATGGAAATGGTAATTGCAAAAATAATGATGCAGTGCTTGTGTTTATGACCGTCGAATCTCATGATCTTCCTCTATGTTCCCTGACCTCAGTTCTTTCTAGTCGACTGAGGAGCTTCAAAATTCTATGTCTCAATGATATACACTCTTCTCTTCTTGAAACTGACCCCTCCTCAAGCAAACAAACAGAAGAAGCGGCCACCATGCTTTACATCATCAAAGCCCAATTTGAGGCGAAAATGTCAAGAGCATGGGTACCTACAAACTTTGAGGTCGGGGCATTCGAAGTTAACAAAGGATCCCTTAGATCACCGAATGATGACGAAGTGGAAGTTCAAGAAGCCCCTGAGGAGTGGGAAGAAGGTGGACAAGCCACGGCTGACGGTCTCGAGAAAATAAACTTGGGTGATGAGAATGACCCAAGGCCAACTTTTATTTTAGCTAACATGTCGCCTAATGAAAAAGAGTGCTATGTTACGTTCTTACAGACGAATCGAGACGTCTTCGCCTGACACTATCATGACATGCTTGGTCTCGACCCCTAAGTTGCAGTACATCGACTCGGTATTGACCCATCTTTCAAACCTGTGAATAAAAAATCGAGAAGGTTTCGGCCTAATCTTGAGATGCAGATTGATGCTGAGGTAACTAACCTCAAGGAAGCAGGTTTTATTTGAGAGGTCAAATACCCGGAATGGCTCGCCAACGTTGTGTCAGTTAAAAAGAAGAACTGGCAAATTAGGGTCTGTATCGACTTCCATGACTTGAAAGATACCTGTCCAAGGATGACTTCCCATTGTCGTTCATGGAAATGCTTGTCGATTCCATAGCCCATTATCAGATTTTCTCCTTCGTGGATGGATATTCAGGGTACAATCAGATAAGGATGGCACCGGAGGATGAGGAGACCACCGCCTTCTTGACTCCTAAAGGGGTCTTCTGTTACGTAATGATGTCGTTTGGGTTGAAGAATGCAGGTGCAACATATCAGTGAGCAATGACCACCATTTTCAGAGATATGCTCAATAACGTGGTAGAATGTTACATGGATGATTTGGTGGTGAAATCAACAAAGAAGGAGGATCACATGCATGAACTTGAGAAGGTATTCGAACGGTTTTGCCTACATCAACTCAAAATGAAACCCTTGAAATGTGCCTTTGGGGTACGTTCAGGGATATTCCTAGGGTTCATTGTCAGATATCGGGGATTCAAGATCAAGCTTGTCAGGATCCAAACAATCCAATGAATGCCACTGCCGATGAAACTCCAAGAACTTCGGTCTCTTCAAAGCCAGCTTGCTTATATTCAGAGATTCATTTCCAATCTCTCAGATCGTTGTAAGCCTTTTACACACCTATTGAAGAAGAACTCCCCTTTCATATGGGACGAGGCATGTCAGGCCGCCTTGGATGATATCAAAGGTACTCTCCACACCAGTGTTAGGAAGGCCCCTCATTCTATACGTGACTGCCCTCAATGAGTCCCTCGGTGCGCTCCAGGCACAAAACAATGAGGGAGGGAAAGAAGTCGCTCTATATTAACTCGGTCGCAACGTGCAAGGGGCTGAAAGAATTACCCACCAATCGAGAAGATGTGCTTGGCTTTAATTTTTGTAGTCCAAAAGCTTTGTCATTACCTCCTCGATCATGAGGTGCATCTTATTTCGAGAGCTGACCCCCTCAAGTTCCTCATAACGTGCCTTTGCCTCTCAGTTCGTTTGGCTAAATGGGTGCTATTACTAATGGAGTTCGACATCAAGTCCACACTACGAAAGGTCGTCAAGGGTCAAGCCCTGGCTAATTTCCTGGCAGCACACCCAGTACCGGCAGAATCTCCCTTATCAAGTGACCTCCCCGATGAAGCAGTGTTTTGCACTAAGTTAGTTTATGATTGGAAGATGTACTTTGACGAGGCCTTTTAGTCAGAATGTGGTGGTGCAGGAATAGTATTCTTGACCCCGCAAGATGGCATCATTCCCTTGTCCTTCTCCCTCACAAAAGCCAACTCACACAATGAGGCTGAGTATCAAGCCCTCATAATAGGGCTTGAGGTCATCTTGGATCTAGAACTGGAGCGGTTAACCATTTTTGGTGACTCCGAGCTGTAATACGACAACTCAAAGGGATATATGATGTGAGGAAAGATAGTCTCAAGCCATATCATGACACTACGAAAAATTTGATGGCAAACCTCCCAGAAGGTTAAATTCCTAGGCCGATGCTCTTGCCAAGCTCGGTGCCACTATTCAAATCTCTTTGAAGGAACCCATGCCTATATGAGCAGTAGAGTGGAGGCACATTGAGCTAGTTAGAGAGTTAGATGGGGATGATGAAAGGATTATTTTCCCAGAATACCCTCCTTATCCCTTTGGGGCACTTCTCGTTGCTAAGTATGTTCTCGAAGCTGAAAAGGAGGCAAAGCAAGACCAAGGCGATAAGTCTGAAAGATAAGAGGAGGCGATCTTTGATCCAATATGTGCTGAGATTGAACAAGTTAAGGATTGGTGGGAACCAATAATCAACTTCCTTAAATACGGAGGGCTACCGGACGATCGCATTGAGCGCAACAGTATACGAAGAATGTCCACCAAATACACTCTTCTGGATGGCGATGCTCTCTTCCGACGTTCCTTTGATGGAATCCTCCTTTGATGCCTTGACACAAAAGGAGAAAAGCAAGTCCTAAAAGAAGTACATGCCGAGATCTGTGGCCTTCATCAATCTGGTCCTAAGCTCTATGAATGGATACACAGGTTGGGGTATTACTGGCCATCAATGGTTGTAGATTCATTGTCCTATGCCAAAAGGTGCCAAGTATGTCAGATAGATTCAAACCTCATTCACCAGCCACCAGAGCCTCTCCATCTTACAGTCATGTCTTGGCCTTTCTCACAATGAGGTATGGACATTGTCAGACCCATCGACCCTCCCTCAGCATTGGGCCATACTTTCATCTTAGCCGCTACGGATTACTTCTCTAAAATGGGCTGAAGCAATCCCACTCAAACATGTTCCCAGAGAATCAGTAGGTAACTTTGCGCGACACCACATTATCTATCAATTCGGTGTGCCTGACCGGATCATATCGGACAATGAACCCCTATTCAGGAGCTAGCACATTGACCACTTGGCTAACCAATTTGGCTTTGAGTGGAAGTAGTCTACTATGTACCATTCTCGGGAAAATGGTTTAGCCAAAGCCTTCAATAAGACCCTTTGCGATGTTTTGAGAAAATCAATGTCGAAAATGAGGAAAAAGTGGCATGAGAATCTTCCCGAAGCTTTATGGGCTTATCACACTACCACACGAAGTGCCACCGACTCTCCTTATTCTTTAGTCTATGGGAGTCAAGCGGTGCTACCCCTCGAAATTCAATTTCCATCGTTTCGCATCGCTGTACATCATGATATGACAGATGATGAACAAGTCAAGTTACGTTATCAAGAATTAGATGCACTTGATGAGAAGAGACTGGAAGCTCTGCAGAACCTTGAACTCGACCAGGGGAGGATGAAGAGGGCTTTTGATAAGTCAGTCAAAGTCTATTCATTCACTCGTGATGACTTGGTTCTAGCAATAAAAAGGCCCATCGTCATCATGGGCGACGCAAAGGAAAGTTTGAACCAAAGTGGGAGGGCCCTTATGTAATCGAAAAGATGTCCCCAAATGGAGCCTATATATTGACTCATCCTGACGAGAAGGATACGATGCCCCCTATCAACAAACGTTACTGAAAAAGGTAATACGGTTGATCCTTACGGTCTCAAAGGTAAGACCTTAAACATACCTTCAAGCCTTGCTGTATGACTCTAAACACACACCACTCTTACAGTCTCAAAGGTAAGACCTTAAACATACCTTCAAGTCTTGATGTATGACTCAAACACACACCACTCTTACGGTCTCGAAGTTAAGACCTTAAACATACCTTCAACTCTTAGTGTATGACTCTAAACACACACCACTCTTGTGGTATCGAAGGAAGAGGGATTGTGGTATACATTCAAAAGAAGCATAGGTTGCAGAGGTGACAATCAATAAGACTTTTCATTAAAAGAAGCTACAAGTTACAGATAACTATTTTCATTACAAGTGCAGAATTTCAAAAATTCAATATGAAAGATCATCAGCGCTGCTCTTGCATTTGAGGAAAAGAGGGCAGTTGATCGCCAGTGTCACTCCAGCATCAGAGGAATAGAGAAAGGTCTTAGAACGAGTATATCAGACATACAAAGCAGACTTCTCTAGCAAGGAACTGGCCACAGAACAACTTGGAGTTCACAATTGTGCTTGAGGACATGGCTTCCAACAGACTCTCCAAGCCAAATGGGATTCCCCCTAACTAAGTTACAGTAAATAAAATTGATAGTTCCAAAGTCCCAAACCCTCATAAAGTTCTATATCGAGGGAACACTCTCAGAAGGTCTTGCCATCAAATGTGGGAACTTCCCCTAGACGATCCAAGCTGTCGAGTATGCTAAGCTATCATGTGTGTTCACTGCTAAGCACGCTAAGCTACCATGAGTGTTCACTGCCAAGCACATTAAGCTGTCGAGTGTGTTCACCATCAAGCATGTTAAGCTGCCGTGCGTGATCACTGTCATGCATGACCACCGTTGTGCACGACCATTGTCGTGGATGATCATTGCCGAACACACTTGTGGTCGCGCATGATTAGCCACCGTGCACGAAGATTTAATGAGTGTGTTTCTTCAAATGTGCATGCCCACCACGTGTTCCCACACGACGCTTCAGCTGCCTGGTGACCCTTCGCCTGCGTGACCTTTCGATTACTTTGTGACCCCTCGATTGCCCTACAACCTTTCAGTTGTCTGCGATCTTTTGGCCACTCCCCCAAGAGACTCTTGAGTTTCGTCGGAAACCTGCAACCCACCAAGAAAACACCGACAGTCCCCACAAAACTCCCACAGTCGTCGGGAAACCTCTGCAAACCTCTTTCCACTGACGTACCTTCCATATTGCAGAACTCCCTTCACCAAAAAATCCACCAAGCTCTTCCTACCTCGTCTAGGGCACCCTTTGCCGTGACTTTCTTCACGTAGTCGCTGGAATTATGTTTGCCGCAGTAGTTCGAGCCTTTGCCCTCTTCACCACAAAACCTCTCTTCCACCGCTAAAATCCTTAGTGTTTGACCTACTAGTAAAATAGTAAAAGGGTTTTACCCCCCTCTTATAACCGGACATTCCCTGTCCTGGCCCTCCTAAAACATAAATGACATCCAAGTTCAAGAGAACTTGAGTGTCATTTGGAAAAAGACTGAGGGCATTTTCGAGAAGCAAACATTGAAGAAACCAAGCGACAGTGGGCCGGGTCGAGCTAGGTCAAGCCCGAGCCCGAGCCCGAGCCCAAGACGAATTCCCTCAACCTCCGCAAGTGTTCTTCTTTATCCTAACAGTCGTGTGTGTTCCTTTTGCCCCCTCAACTGTCGTGCGTGTTCCTTTTTCCCCTCAACTGTAGTGCGTGTTCTCTCCCACGAACGCTCAAGTCGCCGTGAGTGTCACATAGCTGTCGTGAGTGTTTGCAGCACCTTGTAGCCGTCATGTGTGCTCATGCCACCAAGAGGTCGTCATGTGTGTTCACCCTCAGCCACTGTCCATGAACTCATACACGACTGATCACTCCACATGCTTACCATAAGCGCTCAGGCTGCCACACATGCCCATGCAACTTTTCGCAAGTGTGTTCCCATGTTGCCACCAGCCTTGTTGCCTCTGCACCCACGCCCTTTACATGTGCCTTTGTGCATGCCTTCCCTAGCCAGCCCGTCCGTGTGTATCAGCAAAGTTTGATCTTCAGCACCTGCTCATCCCCATTGGCATCATATTCGTCCCTTAATCCTTTATACCCAGTGAGTCATATCCAATTCCTAATCCCCAGTGAGTCCATCCTTCACTGAGCTACCATCACCATCTAACCATTGTCATTTCATCCTCAGTGAGTCAGATCACCATCCACAGGAACACTCCTCATGGAGCCTCATCCATTTGACATCTCCCAGTGAGTCCACCCCTCGTTGACAATACACATACATGACAACCCATCACAATCCAGTTATATGACCCAAAACTATAGTGCACATCCTGACCGCATGACCTTAAACTGCTTCGCGCAACGGTCAAGTTGTAATACCATAAACTATAGTATATGTCCTGGCCGCATGATGCCAAACTACTTTGCCCATGTCTTAGTGGCATGACCATAAACACGCCTCCATGCATAGTTCTTACCACCTTCGTTTCCTCCCTAGCGAGTCAGTTTCCATAACCCTTCAAGATTTCACCACATTCCCCAGTGAGTCGAACCCACGCTCTGAAAACCACAGTGAGCCATTCCACCATCCATACTTACCGTCAATTGGTGGGTCACCATTATCCACCTTCCATCCAAACACAATCCATCATTCATAGACGGTCTCGTGCCATTACCCCAAGTGAGTCAAACCACTGCTATACTCACCTTATGGCCTCCACAAACCGTCATCCATTTCTGTCACGGTCCAGCTATATGACCTTAAACTATACTGCACGTCTTGACCGCATGACATTAAACTACTTTGTCTAGGTCTCGGAGGCATGACCCTAAACACGCCGCATAAAAACAAAAAAAACGGTCATGGTGTAAACCTGAAAGGGGAACGCCATGAGTAAAAATGATGGAAGGGCATGGTCATGAAACGATGAGTAAGAGAGTTCTGTATATAAAAACTAGGCACAGTGAAAATTCGAAAGAACACCGTGAGTAAAAATTGAAAGAAGGTAAACATGGCCACCAGGTTGTGGGTAAAAGAGCCTAATAAAAAGGAGGTTGGTGAAAACCATCTCTACGGTACCACTTCCCTTAGTCCGAGCGAAAATGTGAAAGGGCCCTTGGACCAATAAGCAAGTTGATACAGCGTCCGTCACCATAGGCTGCTTAAGCTAGCATTTCAAGAAAAATTCTCGATAGTAGGATATCTTATTATCAAAACCAAAAAAACTAAGAAACTGTCAAACCTGGTGAGATGCAAACAAAGCACTCATACGTCCAACGGCATGTAGACGTTAAAATCATCCATCCAGATCCCACACAAGCAAGAAACTGTCAAATCAAGTCAATACCTGCCTACAACAACCAGGGTGAAGCAAACCGAGACTACCTCGCCAAAATCCCTCCCTAGCCGGACCAGACATTCAGCACAAGCCAACAAAAATCCCTGACTAGGCTCAGTAGGATGGGGCCCACAGAGGTACCCAACTTGTCAAAGCAAACATGGTGTAGCAGCAAAACAAAAAATCGACGAGGGTGAAGACTCTAAAAGCATCTTGTACATCCAATGGGGTGTAGACTCTAAAATCATCCCTCAAGTCTCCACAACAAGGTCCCCAACCATTTAAGCACCTTGGTCGCCCCTCCAGGTAGCAGCTTCGCACGAGTATCCCTTTGACATTTGTGTGAATCGGTGTCCATGAAGAAAACTAAACTTGAAAGACCAATTTTGATTCTGAATGTTGCCCTTCTCACTTCTCTCAAAGCACAACATTCGGCGGGGCAAGCTATATGAGGTCATATTCCATCACTTGTATCTCAAATATGATTAAAGAGAGAGCAGTTCGCGACCTAGGTCCACATGTACTAAAATGCCTGTGGACTGCAGAAGCCGTAGGTCAATAAGCCTTGATCCGAAAGTGAAATTTTTGACAGTTTTAGAATGGATCAAGAAGGTCTGAGATTATGCATAAGAGTACCTTAAGAACACCTGCCAAGTTTCGTCACAATCCAACGAGTTTTAAGCAGTGCAAACGTCAAAACAGTTTCAGGAAATTCTACCTCTATCATGCTAATGGTTTCCAGACCATCGCCATTGGATTCAGAATGTTCGAAAGCCCCCGGGTTCCAATTTTTTATGCCTTTCGACGCTTTCGGAGCAAGTTATGACCACATTACCCAAAATTGGTAGGTCGTACACTATTACGGTGCACCCTCGGTGAACCAGTTTCCATTAATGGAAAATATGCATCATAATTCGAGGCCAAACTTTCCATGGCCATATCTCCCTCATCTCGGGTCTGATCGAGCCCAAAGTTTGGGAGCATATTCGTCTCGTCGATCCGGTCGATTTGATATGCGGCACGCATGATAACACGGCCCGAGCCAGGAGAAATCGAAGAGATAAGTTCACCATAAAACTTCCAAAAGTAGAAGGAAATTTCTAGCAAAGAAGGAAATTTCTAACAACATGACTCCTCGATCAAACACCCACATCACGGCACTCGCGAGTCGGATTGACCTCAAACCAAACCTATTACGGGCATTAGATCAGAGGTTTCATCTGAACCGAATATCACACGTGATGGATGGTTAGATTCGATACACAATGAGTCTGAAGTTGCTGTAATTCTAGCCACAGGAATCCAAACTCCAATCAAAGTTTCTCAATTTGGAAAATGGTCGTCCAGACATCAAATAGAGCAGTTCTTTTTGTAAAATGATCGTGGCAACATGTTTGACATACTACAATGAAGAAATTGATGAAAAACCATTGAGAAATGAGCTGAATCTTAAATCTAAGATTGCACGTTTTTTCATGTTTTTGCCACGTCATGATCATGGCCGGAGAGTCCGATCCGATATTCTAAAAGGGTATCAAAACGATCGTCTTCCCTAACCGATCGAGAAATGGATAATATTTTGACAGGATGAAGACCAAAAGGACCCCGAACGGATTCCAAAAGATTGTGAAGATTTCATGGCCATTGCAAGG
The DNA here is from genome assembly GCF_054954075.1 of Amborella trichopoda. Taxonomy (NCBI): domain Eukaryota; kingdom Viridiplantae; phylum Streptophyta; class Magnoliopsida; order Amborellales; family Amborellaceae; genus Amborella; species Amborella trichopoda. The sequence continues at coordinate 15,056,616 of NC_142346.1, forward strand.
ACCTGTTTGGAATTTCACATATTGTTGATTCAGGGGTAAAATCGTCATTTTGCCCATATTTTCTTAATTTTCTTTAATTTACTTAACTGTTAATTCTATCAATTGGATTAAGTTTTAATCATCCACCCATATTTGGGCCCCACTTCTATATAAGAACGTGCCATCTACATGTAAAGGACCCCCTCTTTTTAATCAATAAAAAATCCCTTTTGCTATAAGTTTTGGGTCACGTCTAGGGAAGAGAGAGAGAAGAGAGAATACCTTGATGGGTACGTTACGTAACTTTATCTCCCCTCTCTCTTCTTTCTCTCTTTTCTTTCTCTCTCTTTTTTCTCTCTCTTTTTTCTCTCTTCTCTCTCTTTCTCTCTCCTATTTCTCTCTCTTCTTTCTTACTCTTCTCTTTCCCTCTTCTCTCTCTCTTCTCTTTCTTCTCTCTCTTTCTCTCTGTTCTCTTTCTCTCTCTTCTCATTCTCTTTCTTCTTTCTTTTTCCTCCTCTCTTCTTTCTTTTCTCTCTCATCTTTTCTCTCCTTTCTTTCTCTTTTTTGTTGTTTTTCCTCTTCTCTTTCCTTTCTCTCTCCCCTTTCCTTTCCCTTCTTCCTCTCTTTTTTCCTCTTTCTCCTCTCTTCTTTCCTCTTTCTCCTCTCTTCTTTCCTTCGTCTCTCTTCATCTTTCCTTTCTCTCTTCTTTGTACTCTCTATGTCTCTCCTTCTTCACAACGGTAATGATGTGGGCTTACCTTTTTTGGTGGGCCTCATCTTGATTCTTGTAATCTCTTGCTGTCTCTCTTTCTTCACATGGGCAATGACGTAGGCCTACCCTTTTTGGCGGGCCTCGTTGCCATCCCTATGTTCTCTCTTATCTTTTCTCTCTCTTTCTTTTCTTCTCTTTCTTCTTTCACAGACGGCAGTCAAGCCGCCATCTATATTCTTTCTTTTCTTCTCTCTCTCCTTTCACAGACGGCAGTCAAGCCATCGTCTGTGTTCTTTATCTCTCTTCTCTCTTCACAGATGATAGTAAATCATCGTTTATGATCTTTCTCTCTCTCCTCTCTTCACAAACGGTAGCAAGAATCAAGCTGTCATATGTGTTCTTTCTTTTCTTCTCTCTCTCTTTTCACAAACGGCAGTCAAGCCACCATCTGTGTTCTTTCTCTCTCTTCCCTCTTCATAGATTTGTGTTCTTTCTCTCTCTTCCTTCTTTATAGACGATAATAAACTGTCATTTGTGTTCTTTCTATCTCTTCTGTCTTCACAGATGGCAACAAGCCCCCATCTGTGTCTTTTCCTCCTTTTTTCTCTCTACCTTATTCTCTTTCTTTCTCTTCCTTCTAATGTATTTTCTTTATCTAACCTTTTTATTATCTCCCCCCTGTACTGTAAAATATGTATTGATAGTTCCTTGTCAAGGAGACGCCGTAAGGTTGTTCATATGGCATGGACTCCATCGTAATATCTTTCCACTGTCTTTTGAGTACACAACCACTTGTCTTGTATTCTAATGTGTGTGTATGGCTGTAGGAAAAGAAGAAATAGGTCAAAGGAAGCGATTTTGAACTAGTCATAAAACCGGAGGGCATTCTAGCATGATCTAATAGGGCACCCACGCGAGTTTGCCCGAGTGCGTTACAGACCCAGGTGACGTAAGTCTCTCCTCCCACCTTAATTCCTCTCTCACTGGTTGGTATTCCTGCCTGTGTCTTCCTCATACAGTTCACGAAAGAGTGGTCTCTGGTCCCGGGTCCATATCGAACCCGAAGCCATGTCATCAGGTCACCTCGACCTAAGGGCAAGATCGAGGTATCTAACCATCAAGAAGCCAGTTATGCTTCAAATACTCCTTGATAGGGAGATTTGTTATTAGCTCCATTTCTACACATATATGGTCTGGAAATTCTGACTCTTCATCACCTTCTTTTTGTTCTTCTATAATCAAGGAAGATTCTTGAGAGCTGCATGAGGCTTGTGTGGTTTTTTCATCTGCAATGTATAACCCGAATGGGTAAGAAGAGTACTTTTTCAATGATTGTACTTCATCTTCATTGTCCAGTTTTTTAACGAACTCAACACATCTCCATTCAGCTACCCATATTGGTGTAGGCCCCTTCAATGGTGTTTGAATTGTTGCTCCCAACTTGGAAAGCACACCTGCTTGTCCATTAAGGCTTTGTGGTACATGTTTAAGAGTAACATCTTCAAATCCAACTATTAATGATTTAGCAGTATTGAAGTAAGGCTTGAGATTTTCCTTCCTTACATCATATACCCCTTTGAGCTACCTGATGACCAACTCTAGATCTCCATAAATGCTTAAGCATTTAAAGTTCATATGGGAAGTAGTCTCTAAGTCTATGATGAGCGCCAGATATTCTGCTTCTCTATGCAATTCTATCTCTAGGAGAGAGAATGATAGAGGAACAAGGCCATCAAGAGGGGTGGAGAACACCACCGTGGCAGCAGCTTTTTCGGATTGGAATGCCCCGTCAAGATGCATTTTCCAATCACATGAAACTTCAACATGAAATACTTCTTCATCTAGTAGATCATCAATTAAGGGAGTATCAGTTGAGAGAGTGTGTGCAGCTAAGAAATCTGCAAGGGCTTGTCCTTTGACTGCTTTTTGTGGCACATATATGGTCAGAGCCAGATTTTTTCCTCATGCAGCGGGATAAAATCGTCTCTCAAACAATCACAGAGAGTCTGTGCACGCTGCACGTTTTTTTGGTGTGCACACGCGTGCTCTCCTTTGTTAGGATATGAACGAATAATGAGAAATATTTTATGACGGGGGTGTGTTTAGGCCCTACCTCATCGTTTGGGGGTTCAGGGACATGCCCGGGCAGTTCGCCCTCTTAGAACAGTTACAAAGTCCTCTGGTTGTCTACCAACGTGGTTTGGACACGAACTCTCCTCAAGCTAAATATGTTAGCCTATTATCTTATGTTGAAAACTGCAATGTGAATTCAACGATATTCCTCTATAATGGTTTACTCAAACGGGAGCCTGGCTAGCAAAAGAAAGAACGAGGGGAGAAATAGTGATAAGAATCCCCCTATCCGCGCAAACGTTATGCACTCAGATAATCAGAGCAACTAAAGAGTTAGAACCCTCTCGACTATCGAGTCAGGAAGACTCCACCCGAGTGAGTGAGGAAAATAACGTATGTATTTCTCATGGCTTAAATCGACTATACAGAGAGGAAGTTAGAGCGACGGTCCGAGGGTTGGAACTCTTAAGATGATTTGAAGGGTATTGAATTGAGCGTATGACAGTTAGCAGGATGCTATACGGAGCCACGAGTTTGTTGCGTTTGCGCTCGAAGCATAAATAGGAAGATCGCAAAGAGAGACGGGACCACAGAGCGATGAGAATGAGAGAAAGGGGGGAAGAGATGAGGCCACACGTTTATCGTGGCTCTCGGTTATTGTGCAAGGTAAGAAATGAGTGCAGAGAGAGAGGAAGAAATAGAAGGAAGAAATGACGATTGATCACTCGAATTATCACTGTAAGTATCCGAAAAACCTCTCAACACCTAGCAATGGCAAGAGACCCCTCATGCATGGATGGTTTTGTCATTTGTTGAAAAGTGCTAAGGGGTATTTTGGTCATTTGGTCCAAAACCGAAATTAATAGTTTAATTCATAAAATATGTATTTTGTTGATAATTTTGGTAGTTTGTTAGCATTCCACCCTTTTTTTGTGGTTGCTCTTTGTAAGGAACTCAAGACATTTGTAATGAAGACTCTTGATCTCTCTTGAAAGTGTTGGAAATTAATGAGAAAGGCTTGAGAATTCTAAGGCTTAGGCTTGTTCTTTTTGCTTTCCTTCCAAGTTCAAGACTCAAGATGAGAGAAGAGAGAAACATTTTTTGGAGAGAGAAAATACCCTTAGGAACCCAACACTCCCTAAAATCTCAAAATTCCAATTCCCATAGGATTCTCAACTCCTAATCCCATACTCCTTAGGACTGCTAGCTTCCATACACCTTAGAACCTCTAGCTTCCAATCCTAATCCATACACCTTATACCTTACCTTAGTTATCCAACATCCTACCTTACACAATATATCCTAGTACCTATACACCATAGCTTAACCCAATCCATCTAAGCTAGGTACCTAGACCTCTAGACCTTAACCTTGAATTAAGATTTAGAAATCTCTCTCTCTCTCTCTCTCTTGTGCATGCAAAGGGACCGATGAAAGTGCACCTAGGTTCAAGCCCATTCTAGGTCCACTCTCTCTTTTCTCTCTCTCTCTTTCCCTCTTTTTTCTCTCTTTCTCTCTCTCCTTTCTCTCCTCTCTTTTTTTCTCTTCACTCTCTCTTTTTCTCTTTCGTCCCTTTATCTCTCTTCTCTCCTCTTTCTTCTCTCTTTCCTCTCTTTATTTCACTCCTGTCTTTTCTCTTTTCTCCTTTCTCTTTTCTCCTTCTCTCTCTCATCTGTCTCTCTTTCTCTTCTCTCTCTCTCCTTCACTCGGACCATGGGTGGGTCCAAGCCCTACCCTCTTTCTCTCTCTCTCTCTCTCTCTCTCTCTCTCGACAAAGACTGGACTTGCCCCTAGAGCAAACCAGGCTCTTGTCAAAGTGACGGACCCATGCCTTAGGTGGGTCCGCCCTATTCTCTCTTTTTCTCGTTACTCTCTAGCCCTCTCTTGCCCTATACCCTTATCCGCCCCTCTCTTGCCCTACTCGCTCTATCTATCCCTCTCTCACCCTATATCTTTATCTGGCCCTCTCTCACGCTATATACCCTATCCACCCCTCTCTCGCCCTGTACCTCTATCTGCCCATCTCTCTCCCTATACAATCTATCAGCCCTTCTCTCGCCCTATACAACTATCCGCCCCTCTCTCACGTATACCCCTATCTGCCCCTCTCTCACCTATAAGCTCTATTGCCCCTCTCTCCCCTGTACGCTCTACCCGCCCCTCTCTCACCTATACGCCATATCCATCTCTCACACCCTCTATGCCCCTTTGTGAGCCCAGACATGTACCTTAGGTAGGTCCATCACCCCTTGATCCCATTTACCTTTCTTTTACTCTCTTCTCTCTCTAAATCATATTTTAATTGTTCATTCATTTTACTTTGTTTTTATTTCATCATTCTTTTGTTTTTCCTTTTAGTCGTTGTTTCTTTGACTTCTTGAATGCTCAATTTGAAGTGGTCCTGAGATAATGATCTAGTTTTAACTCTCGGATTGCTACTCTAACCATCAGTTCGTACAATGAAGTAGGGTCATAAGAGATACCAATGATCTTACACTAGGTCACTCGAGTTGGAGTCATCCTGAGTTAGCTTTCTTTACAGTTCTAATCCTTCCACTACTCTAACCACCGAGTTACACAGTGCTTGAGTTGTGAGAGGCTTTCATCTCTTTCTCTCTCTCTTTCTCCTTCTCTCTCTATCTCACCTTGTTCTAACCGTTGATCACTTTTAAGGGGCTCTTTGGTTTAGCGACATTGTTGGCCCAGTCCTCGAACTCCGCTTTCCAAATCCTTCCAGTACTAAGGCTTCAAGCCTAGTGCTTTTCCTTGTCTCTGGTAATACCTCTTTGGAGAGAAAACACCAGGAGGCTGTCCAACTTTCTTTGAGTCATCTCTTTACTTCTTTTATCTTCTTCTCTTTGTCTTCTCACCTTTGAAAATAAAGTTTTCACCAACTCATTCATGTTCTCTTCTTTCTTCTCTCTCTTACTAGTCTACCCCCAAAACTAGAGCCATTTACCCATAAGAAGGACATCAAAGAGGAGTACATCATATTTGGATTTCATTAGCAGCTTTTCAGTGAGAGTTGAGGTGAGGTGTTGACTTTAGAGAGGGGGCCGAATTCAAACTGCATTGCTAGACAGCCGACGGGATTTCGTTTATTGATCTAAGAGGGCAATAGCCCGAGCTTATTCCGCGAACTCAAACCGTGGTAAGGTAGCTGCTCGAGTTCATCTCTTCATCACTTTAAAATTCTCTCATACATGGAAATACCTATCCATACATGATACACGAGACGCACGTGCGCTCGTGAGGTCCGAGATGGGGTCAATCGAACACGAGTCCCCTAGGGAGCCCGAGCGAGGTAGATCCAAGCCTGAACTTGGACATCTTTATGATGACCTGAAAATTTATTTTTATCTCTAATTATAAAATTTCAAGCTTAAAAAATAGTATAGATTGAACAGATCTATGAACATTTGAGAATCTTGAAAATTGATGTTCCAAAAAAGCATTACAAGATGCACTATTTCTAAGGCTTGAAATCTATTCTTTCTCATATTCATATATTTTGAGGTTGAGATGATGAATTTGAGGATATTTGGGCTTCAAAATAACTTCTTTTAGTACGCCCTAATTGATTGTTTAGAACCTCATCTTTATAGAAATTTTTTCCTTAAGAAATAAAAAGTCAAAATAAGAAATCTAAAATATTTCTCAATTACATACATGCAAATTAATCTTATTTCATAGAGAGATTCCTATTTTAGGGTATGTTTAGAAACCCCATGATATCCTAATATTTTAGAATATTATAAAATCTTAAATGATTTCGACCTTAAAAGATATGATAAGAGCCATTGACCTGTTTGATTGACCAAAATAGTATTATTCTAATATTAAGATAAGACTTGAATTTTGCGAGAATCAATTTTTCGTCTTTCAAGTCGAAGATGATGTGCTCTCCTCTTCCCCCACGAACCCATATCCCTTCTAGGCATTTCCTCTCCTAATGACCTCTCTAAAAGTCGAGTCTCATCCTCCCATCTCTCCCAACCCTAAACCTAGCTCTCCAAAACTCCTTGAGATCACTCAGCTTTGGAAAACTTATCAGCTAT